>NW_021637069.1:0-408104 GCF_004799145.2 Neltuma alba
TTAACGTGGATTCAGTGTGATGCTCCGTGTAGAAGCTGTGCAAAGGTAATGTCTGATTGTTCATCTCTAGAGTGTCAGTCAATTTCTCAAGATAATTTTATGTATTCATGTGTCATCAATCTCTGTCAAATTAGAGGCATATTGGGGTGCGTCATATTCTTGGATTGAGGTAGGATTTTAGCTTCTCATTGTATCTATATCTAGTTAATATGAACATACATGAAGGTAATAATTGGAATGTGCGCATATCCTGGAAAACCGTTTTGACCCAATGCATCCCTCCAAAGGAAAAACTAAAAATAGAAGCACAAAAATATGAGAGAGTATAGATGGTTAAGCCAACGAATAGAATATCAGCTGATCATAATGGTTATTTTTCAGATTTTAAATGGGTTTTTGAGATGGAAAAAATTTGTTTACTCAAAGGATATAGTTGATTTAGGGAGCACATCTCTTATACAAGCCAGCAAGAGGAAGCACAGTAGCACCTACGGATTCTCTTTGCACTGAAGTTCAGAAAAATCAGAGGCATGGAAATCATGACAATTTCCAACAGTGTGACTATGAGATTGAATATGCAGATCATAGCTCCTCCATGGGGGTTCTCGTTAGAGATTATCTTCATCTTGTCACAACAAATGGGTCCAAGGCCAATTTAAATTTAGTTTTCGGGTATGTATTTACATTTCTGTGACTCTCATTTTTTTTGGATATGTGTGTTCCATAAAAGTGCTGATTGTACCATTTCCATTCAAAGGTGTGGATATGATCAAGAGGGCTTACTTTTAAACACTTTGGCAAAAACAGACGGAATCATGGGACTCAGCAGGGCTAAAGTCAGTCTACCTTTTCAGTTGGCAAGCAAAGGGATTATTAAGAATGTGGTTGGCCATTGCCTAAGTAACCATGAAGCTGGTGGTGGCTACTTGTTCTTGGGTGACGATTTTGTGCCATATTGGGGTATGACTTGGGCACCCATGGTCAATGTCCTTACCACGTGAGTAGAGACCTCTGATGTCATTTCATAATCCCCACATTAATGTTTATTTCTTGATTTTCTGCATGTTTTCATTTGTGGTGCACTCTACCTGCATTTTCATTTCTTACCATCTTATTTGAGGTATTTGCGATTCCTTGTTTTGATAGTCTTGACTTCTACATGGAATATATTCTGTACAGAGATTTATACCAAAGCGAGATTCTGGGATTACGTTATGGAAATAGCCTGCTTGGTTTAAATGGACCCAGCAAAGTAGGAAAGGTGGTTTTTGATACTGGCAGTTCTTATACATATTTTACAAAGGAGGCGTATCTGAATCTCGTTGCTTCTGTGAGTTCTTTTTGTCTATATTGTATACCATCTGGATAACGATGAAAATTTCTTCCATTAAATTCGATGAATTTCATTGTTATGCATGTATTTGTGCAGCTTAAAGAAGTTTCTGAGCTTGGACTTGTCCAAGATGATTCAGATACAACTTTGCCTATTTGCTGGCGAGCTAATTTTGTGGTCAGGTATGAGAAATCATCTGATGGACCACGCCTTTGGATTAGCTTCAAGCTGTCTTATTTTTAATTTCTTTTGCCAGAACTCTGTTTTTAAATCATTGTTCCTTCATATGTTCTCTTCTTACTTTCTACATGGTTTCTCTGATCTTGATCTTGACTTCTGCATTTTTTTTTCCTGTAGACATGTATCCTAGGCACTAATCAATCTCCAACGTCTATCCCAATCCCATGTCCATTTGAAATATCAAAACACACGGGGTATATTCATAAACTGCTTAACTATCAATCCTGTAACCAAATAAAAAGAAACAATGAGGTATTTATCTGATTTATTCAGGAACTGGCTCACACATGAAGCAATCTTCGATTGCAGCTAGACACATCCGATTTTTCATATTCCAGTGCCATGTCCCATTTTCATCATAATGTCCAAGATTAGTTCTTTATTTTTGTTTTTCTAACGCTATGCTGTTTTAACTTTTGTTTAAAATACCTCGAGAGAAAAATGGGTATTATATTCTTTGCTTCAGTTTTGCTCACCTTAGAGCAACATCAATCATAATGACAGTCTGCTTTATATTTTGTGTATATATACATGCAGATCCGTCAAAGATGTCAATCACATCTTCAAGACTCTGACTCTTAAATTTGGAAGCAAATGGTGGATTTTGTCCGCTTTGTTTCATATACCGCCGGAGGGTTATTTGATTATAAGCGTAAGTATATGTCAATTTTAGTTCCAACCATAGTGTGAATGCTAGTTCCTTCAACAAACTGCTATGCTGCAGAACAAAGGGAATGTATGCTTGGCTATACTTGATGGCTCCGATGTACATGATGGATCCTCAATTATACTTGGAGGTAAATGAAAGCTTATCTATGTTCAAGATAATAATGCATATGGATTATTTTATATCTTATAGTCAAATAATATACATATGGATTGCTAACTACTCCAGATCCTAAATATAGGAGTTAGACAAGAGATTTGCTTTGGTAACATTATTCACTTTATCTTCTAAATTTATAATTGTTTTCTAAAATACCCCTATCGATCGTACATATTAAGAAAGTTTACATCAAGTGTAATCCCATGTACATGATTAGAAATGATATTTAGGAAAATCAACATTAATTTGTTATTAAAACTGACTAGACTAATTTTTTTAATATCTGTAAATTGGTTATCTGGTTTTTATATTAAAGACTGTAAGTAATACTTGAGAAACTAGAATACCCCTATGCCTAATGTCTTTATGCGTTTGACTTTTGCAGACGTCTCATTGAGAGGATATCTGGTTGTATACGACAATGTGAACCACAGGATTGGTTGGGAGCGAGCAGACTGTGCAGTGCCAAGAAGATTGAGAAAGTCACAGAAATTCGTACCCCAGTAGCAATAGCATGCCCTGATTCTCTCACCAAGAGGTGGAACATGTTATTATATCTTTTATCATTTTCCCTTTCATATTCTGAGGTGCTTTGAGCAGCAACTCGTTTTTCTAGTTTATTACAATCATATCTTTGTACAAATCTATCACCATCTCACTGTGTATATGTATAAAATAAATACGAGCGCATATATGTAGCACAAACACACAGACTGATAATGAACATCAAAGGTTATTGTATTCCTCTACCACTACATATCTGACTGATAAGTGGGAACTGGAAAGTAATCATCATTTCTTAGTTTGTAATTGCGTCGCTTAATAATAGATTAGTAACAAGTTTACTTTGGAGATGCATGTAATACAAAATTATCTGACAATATGATTAGCGTGCTTTATTTTTTTTTTTTAGAATTTTATATTTTTATTATTAAATTTAAAATTAAGAGGAATAAAAAATTAATTTGTTATATAAAAAAACTTATGTGAGTTGGGTTTTAAGGGTTTATTAAAGTTTACATGCTTTCTTACTCAAAAAACAGATCACCTATCAACAAGGTCTTCATATTGATAGTAGAATTTAAACTCATAATTTGTAAGTTATGAGTCGACTCTTATCAATTAGATCAACTCTTGTTAAATTAAAGAAATTAATGTTGCGATCACATATAATCAACTTTTTTCCTGAAAGCATCAAAATAATTCTTCAAAAAATAATGGTCTTCTATTGACCGGGCTTCATCTTAATAAAGAGTTACGACAACTTAAGTATGAGATATTAAATTTGTGAAATGATTTTCCACGATTAAGGCCCTCTATGACTTTAGTCAACGTTTCATGGTAAATAGGAGTGCTAATTTTCACTTACATTATTATGGGAAAATTTGTTGCTCATTTCCAAGATGAAAATAGTGAAGAAATTTACTAGCGGTCTACCAAATATAGGTGTTGATTATCTTGATTCTTTATACATTTTTTTAAAATATTTTTTTTCACCAAACATGATCTAACTCTTCAAGAATTTACCATTAAGATCAAATTTGCAAGTAACACTAATTGATTTAAAAGGCAAAACAACATTGAATACAATGGTTAACTTCATTTTGGCATGAGCATTTGTAAATGTATTAATATAATTTAATCTTGATAGAAAGCCATAAATAGAATAGAATATTTTTCAACTTGATATAATTAGACGTTGGATTTCATGATGAGTTATATTATTTATACTCAAAAACAATAAGAAATTGCTATAAGTTTTATATTTTAGATTCAGATATGGAGACAGGTGCTCATCTTAAAAATATTAAAATTAAAATATAAAATAAATAGTCAGATTAAATGACTACACTCGAAAAGTAAAATAACAACATATTTTTGTAATAATTTCTGACTTAAAATTTTAAAATTCAACAATCATTTTTTGGAGATTTTTCCAATGTGTGTATACTAAACTGAGTGTTTTGTTTTCTCTTATTATTTCTATTATTTTTCTTATTAGTTAACCCATTAAATATAAATTTTCTATTTAGTATAGATTTCCAATTTGAATTTCCTTAAAAAAGACTTGGACTTAATTTACATTAACATTTATTATGCATTGGAAGAAACTTGCTTGGTGCTAACCCCCCCCAAAAAAAACTTAATTAATAAGCAATACTTTTTTCAATTGTAATAGATTAAATGATTAATCAGAGTGATTGCATGTTAAATGGAGCACAGTAACTAGCTCAAAACAGTGTGGAAAAAGGAATACTACTGCACAAATTATATTTCAAAAATTAACTTTTCTTTTCTTTTTCCTTCAACCGAAAATGAGCTTCCCAGTTCATCTCTTTGAATCGTAATGCCATGGCTATGATTTTTCTTTTAATTAATCATGTCACATTCAATTATAAAAGAAAGTAATAACTTTAATTTGGTAAAACTCAAGCCAGTCAGGAGGTATAAAAAAAACTAATTATTTTGTTGTGATTTTGTCTCAATTAAAACTTGATCTCTAAATTTTAGCTCATTGTAACTTAGTTTTATAATTTGGGCTCAGTAGTTTTGACTTAACATAACTTAATCTTTAATCATTTAAAAAATAAAATTGTTAGCACTCAAGTTATTCTTTAAACTCAGGCCCTGTTTGGTAGAAAGCATTGAAAATGAGCAACAAGGATTGTGATTGCAATTGAAAAAAATCATTCAAATAGTATTTAGTATGAGTAATTGCTTGTTATGTGGAATTAGGCAAACTCAGAGGTGTGATTGCAGAATACCATGAAAAAGGTATTCCTCAATCCCACATATGGGCTAATCTCATATAACAAGCAATTTCTTATATTAAATATTTTTTTAATAGATTTTCTCAATCCCAGTCTCTATGTCTATGCCTAATTTTTAATGCTTCTTATCAAACGGGATCTTAGAAATTAATTGAATTTTCAAATAAAGTTGGAGGATGAGCTACAACTCTATTGATTGTTGGCCATAACAAACTTTATGATCAAATAGTTAGTATTTTTAACAACCAAAAAGAAAAGTTTTCTGAATTTTTTGATTTATTTTATTTTTGCGTTCGAGTTTTGAGTGAGATATTCGGCTATCGAGAAGTTGAGAACAGAACGTACTTAAAACGGAGAGAGGACCATGGAACTGAAGGGCAAAAGGCCTCAATGGATTCGACGACGGACACTCCGCAAGAACAACTCGATAATCCGAACGCTTCCGATGACTCTTCGCCGGAAAATGACATCGTTCTATCCCCTCTCCCCTCTGAGACCCCGCTTCTCGATCTCCAGAATTCACCGGAAGAAGACCAATCTTTGCCCAAAGAAACGACATCGGAGGCTCTCGACGATTCTTCTGATCCCGTCCCTGAAAATCCCGTTGAAGAAAACGCTCCAAAATAGTAACCGAAGCGCACCATCACCGGCGGAGCCCGGACCCCCGGCCAGGAAGCGTAGGCGGCGGAAGAAGTTCTTCACTGAATTCATCGGAAACACGTCGCTTTCTAGGAACCGGCGATCTGAAGTTGCGAAAGACTGCGACGTCGAAGCACTAATTGCAATCTCCGTGGGCTTTCCAGTGGACTCTCTGACGGAGGAAGAAATCGAAGCCAACGTGGTCTCCACTATAGGTGGGACCGAGCAAGCGAACTACATCGTGGTCCGGAACCACATTCTGGCTCGGTGGAGAACTAATGTGTCGGTTTGGTTGACCCATGATCACGCCCTCCAGTCCATTCGGTCAGAGTACAAAGGGCTGGTTGCGTCGGCTTATCGCTTTTCTTGGAGCATGGTTACATCAACTTTGGGCTTGCTCCAGCTATTAAAGAAGCAAAGTTGAGGTCTTTTGATGGTGTGGAGAAGGGTAATGTGATAATCGTTGGTGCAGGGCTTGCAGGGTTGGTTGCTGCAAGACAATTGGTGTTCATGGGATTCAATGTTGTGATCTTAGAAGGTAGGACCCGCCCAGGGGGACGGGTGAAGACGAAGAAGATGAAGGGTGATGGCGTTGAAGCTGCAGCAGACCTTGGTGGAAGTGTACTCACAGGTATAAATGGTAACCCCTTAGGTGTTCTTGCAAGGCAAATGGGTTTGCCTCTGCACAAGGTGAGAGATATATGTCCTCTGTATTTACCTGATGGGAAAGCTGTGGATTCTGCGATGGATACTGGTATAGAGGTTTCGTTTAATAAGTCGTTAGAAAGAGTTTGTAAGCTTAGGCATGCGATGATTGAGGAAGTTAAATCAGTGGATGTTTCATTAGGGACTGCACTCGAAGCTTTTCGGCGTGCTTACAAGGTTGCTGAGGACCCGCAAGAGCGTATGCTATTTAATTGGCATCTTGCAAATTTGGAATATGCAAATGCTACTTTAATGTCTAATTTGTCAATGGCTTATTGGGACCAGGATGATCCTTTTGAAATGGGTGGTGATCATTGTTTTATTCCTGGGGGTAATGAGAGATTTGTCCGTGCCCTTGCTGAGGACCTTCCTATTTTCTATGGAAGAACTGTAGAGTGCATCAAATATGGAACTGATGGGGTATTGGTATATGCTGATGGACAAGAGTTCTATGGAGACATGGCCCTCTGTACTGTGCCATTAGGAGTTCTTAAAAAGGATCGATCGATAGAGTTTGTTCCAGAACTTCCTCAAAGAAAGAAAGATGCAATTCATAGGTTGGGTTTTGGGCTGCTGAATAAGGTTGCAATGCTGTTCCCGTATAATTTCTGGGGTGGAAACATTGATACATTTGGTCATTTGACTGAAGACCTGAGTATGAGAGGTGAGTTTTTTCTATTTTATAGTTACTCTTCAGTTTCTGGAGGCCCACTTCTCGTTGCCCTTGTCGCTGGGGATGCTGCAATTAGGTTTGAAATGATGATGTCACCAGTGGAGTCTGTGAGAAGGGTAATGGACATTCTAAGGGGTATTTTTCATCCTAAGGGAATTGCTGTTCCAGATCCTGTTCAGGCTGTCTGTACTCGGTGGGGAAAAGATCATTTCGCATATGGATCATACTCCTATGTTGCTATTGGGTCTTCCGGAGATGATTATGATTTCCTTTCAGAGACCGTTGGAGATGGCAGAGTGTTCTTTGCAGGAGAGGCTACTAGCAAACAGTATCCTGCAACAATGCATGGTGCGTTTTCAGTGGAGTGGAATGAGAGAGGCTGCAAATATTATGAGAGTGGCCAAGAGAAGGCTCTCAGTTTCAGTTGACAAAAATAAAACTCTTTTGGAGGGAAGTGATGATTTGAACAAATTATTTGAGAACCTGACTTGACATTTGGGAGTTTCTCCGCATTGTTTAATCCAAAGAAAAATGATTTTGATTCTAGTTCATTACTGAGGGTAAAGTTTGGAGGATCATTTTTGGAATCTAGCTGCCTTTGTCTTTACGCCTTGGTTTCAAGAAGAGGGTTGTTGAATTAAGTGAGATCAAGGGAGATGAGAACAGGATAACAATGTTGAACAACTTTGGGGTGAGTTTAGTTGGGAGGAAAGGTTTGAGTAGTGATGCAGAATCTCTTATCAATGACATTAGATTGGCTAGATCGAACCTTAGTGATGCAGAGAATTCCGTGCACAGAAAGGAAAGTTTACTTAATGGCTTGGACAAAAAAGCCTCTTATTAATTGTATTCAATTTTTCTTTTTCCTCGAATTAATGAATTCTTACTATCTTCCCCTCATTTGCCATTTTCTTTACCAATGATTAACATAGTTTACTTTTTTTTGTTGCTGATGAACTGCCTTATTTATGATTATTTAAATATGAAGCGGAAATCTTCCTTTGCTGAAATGGTCATTGAAACTTGTCAAGAATTAGTGTATATTCATTTGCAATAAATTCTGTATTGGAGTGTATATAGCTCATGTTTCATGAAAACTGTCGTTAGTTGTATAATCAACTTATTGGAGGTTGAGGATTTTGCATCTATTCAGTTTGGCTTCATTCAAAGATGGCGGAGCTCGTAATGAATCTCCAACGCTAGCTCACCACATTGCTTTCTTCAGCTGTAGCTCAGGTATATATTAGAAAAGGAAGGGAAAACGGATCCATGATTATTTTTTCTTTTTAGAAGAGATGGCTATGACAAAGCCATATATGAGAAAAGGCAAACAAAGAAACTTGCTTTGCTGATCCTAAACAATCAGAGGAGCATCGACAGGAGTACAATGTCCCTGAATATTGTGGGCATTCTTGGCGAACCAATTAGTGCATCTATTAGCTTCACGGTAAACATGATCAAGCTTGATATTCCAATTCAATGCCATGAGTCTCCTAATGTCAGTCTGTTAAACTTCAAGTGGGAGACCAGCTACATTTTCTGAGTATCAAATTTACTGTTTCTGCTGAGTTACTGGCGATTACGATGCTTCCAAGACCCTGAAGTCTTGAATCAAACAGATCCCCATCCCTCAAGATATGCCCTGAAGTTCTGCTTCAATGTTGCTTCCGTAGCTTTCTCATGAACCCCTTAACCAATGTTTTAAAAGCCGGACCGAAAACCGGAAAGATCAACGGGTCATGGTTCAATCGGTCGGATCGGTCGGACCGTTCGGTCAGACTGGTGACACAATAATTAATTTAAAAAATATTATATACATAAATTAGTATATATGAAAAATATCAAATTATTAAATAATTTAGAAATGCATTTAAATAATCTAAAATTATAATAAAATCATTGAAAATGGACTAAAACCTTATATATTTAATTTTCTGTATGTTAAAATATTTAATGATATTACAAATTATCAATTCATTCAAATCAAAATATTTTTTTAAAGATAGATCAAATATCGAAACAAAAAGACTAGCGACTCACGATTTTAACATCACAATATATGAAATTTTCAATGAAATAATACTATATGGTTATAACTAGTCTAAAAATATATTAGGATATTTAAGGGGATCAATTTTTTTATTTTTCCTCTATTTTTTTAAAATTTTTTAGTATTTTTCAGTCAGGCTAAAAAACTGTCCGGTTTTCTGAAAACCGTTCCGGTTCCCGGTCCAACTCTAGTTTCCGGCTTAATAACGGCTCAACTCCGGTCCAATCTGGCTCAACTATGCGAACGGTTTTTTGGTCCAAACCGAGCCGTTAACGAGTCCGGGTGACGGTTCAATCGGTCCAACCGTCCGGTCCGGTCCGGTTCTTTAATCATTGCCCTTAACACAGTTACCACGGAAGTCTTGAATCAAAAAACCGCAAATTGCCGTCTCATCCATATTGTTTATCGACCCATCAATGTCCAAATGAAATCCAAGCTGTACCCGGATGGCTCCAATTGTTTGTAGGTGTAAGCATATTTCCTCCAATCCTGATCATTTGTTGCTGCATGAAGCTATCTGTAACATTTTGTACACATCTGAAATGAGAACTTCACCGGCCTTGGGTGAAATGGATGTGTTGCTTCTATCTTATAAGATCACTAGCAGGCATTAGCCAATAACGTTTTCCAAGGCACTCCTTTTATGTCTAATCTACTCCAGCAGACTGAGAAGAAATCAGTATGCGAGGAATTTTTTTCAGGCCAAGTTTCCAAAGGACTTGTTTAATCTTTTCAAGGAGGATGAGCTCTGTCATTCTCAGGAATGGGCTGGATTTTTTGTAAGCAGAATTGACACAGTTTTTCCCATCGTCTCCAACAAATGTTATCATCCTCATCAGATTAGAGCGGAGGCTTAACAAGAATACAAGAATAATCTGTCCAATCACTTACCTATGAGAGAATCTCAAATAAAACGGCGCATTTTGAATGTTTGGGTTGCGGTTCTTCATCTCGTCTGCATGCTGCTATACATAGATTTTGAGCCCATCAACTTTAAGAGGTGGTTATCATTTCCCATGCATGCAATAAACAAGACTTTTATTTGGAAAAAGATCTAACAAGATTGAAATAATTAATTATTTACAATTTAAGCCTTTGCTAAAAATTATATTAGGTCTCATCAAATTGTAGATATTTTTATGGGCAAGAACATTGCCATGTAAACTGCACAAAACTTCCTTCCCCTTCTTTTACTTCAATTTCCGGTCTGAGGAGTAATCTGTAAATCTCTTTTATTTATTTTTACATCAAGCCCAAAATACAATATTGTTCAACATTTATTATAATTTGAGTATGCATGCGCGCGTAATCCGTTTATAATAAACCAACGGGGAGTTTCGAGCTCTTTGAATGGCGTAATTTTATTCTATAAAAATTATTAATGAAGAACATTCAAAACATACCCATTAATTTTTTTTCCCTTTTTAGCTACACTCATTACTTAGCAACGCTACTTTCTACTAGGAAACAATTCTTTTTTCTAATAAAATTATAAAAATATGTCAAATTTTTGAAATCTTTTTATAGTCATCTGAATCTCAACTAAGTTAGGTTGAGCAACCATATAGACATGCAACTCCCCTACAGGCACACTTTTTCATTTACAAGATTTAAAACAAACTTTAATTGCGGGGAAGAAAAAAAAAAGTTGAGTGGACAGCGCCTTTTGACACTTGTCAGTTTTTTTTTTTTTTTTTGGTATTCACACGAATTCAACCTGAGACCCTGTGCTTAAACAACTTTGTTTTCTCATCAGTTCTAAAAAAATTTTCAAGTTCTACATTCTACAAAAAATTTCTCATCAGTTCTACATTCTGTGATGTTTGAACAATATAGCAATTAGTATAATCGCATTTCAACCCAGAACAAATATCAATGTGATAATTTTCAAGTTGACTTGATTCCAGTTACATAAGAAACTTGAAAAAACATGAGGGAGGAAAAATTATGACAATATGCAGATTGATCTAACTGGATACCATGATTTCATTGCTACATTGAAGAGCTTGGGAGGCAAAGAACCTAACATCAACATCTGGATCCTCGCTGAGGTCAACCAAACAGGGACGTATAGTCTGCTCAAGAACCTTAATTGTTCCCAAAAGCAATTTCAAAATGTAAGCATCAACAGCAGTTTTTAACAATAAACAGCGGCTAGTTGAGCAATAGACTAAAACACTGGTTTCCAATATAATCTTCAACTGCCATAAGAATGAAAAATGACACTAGCAACCCTACAGAGAAGAAGTCTCGGAAGCATAGTTTAATTGATATTGACATATTTTTACCACTCATCAAAGAGCGAAGTTAGGTTCTAGCTTGTCAATTTGCTAAATTTAGCAATTCAACCAAGATGTTTGAAACTTAGAGCGGAGAACTCAACAACTAACCAATTCAAAATAACATAGACAGAATAGCACTTGAGAATAATCAGGAACTTAATACTTGTGTCATGTGAAAATTGTAACTGGAAAATAATTATGAAGTTAGAAGTTCTAAAGTTTTCTTAGTGGCATATTCAAATATTCATAACATTGGTATGAGGTATCCTAAAAGAGAAAAACTAAAATAACTACTTACAGTATGATCAACAACTGGAGCAAAAGACTGCAACACTTTTGCAACATTGAACTTGATATTGGGAACCCTGTAAGATTAGCGATCAGAACAGATTCCAATGGAGATGCGAGAAGACCCAGGTTTGAATAGTTTTACCTATCTTTTGATGCAGTGATGACCAGAGGGAGCAGTTTAGAACAGGTAATCTCAGAGCCCAAAACAGGACCTAGCAGAGAAATTGCTTGCAAAACGGTCATCCGATTCAGATAGTGTGGATCATTAATCATGTCCAGAACCTGTAAATTATGTTGTTCGAATGAATACCCAACTCTTTTTTAAATAAAATAAATAAACGATTATTTTTAACATAAGCATTAATTATCTGTTCTATAAAACCTTTCAATAGTAGGTACAACGTACAACTGTTCTCTAAGCATTTGAAAAAATAGTCGGACAGCAGCTTCCTCAAGGCAGTAGCATTTCCCTAAAGCAAATGACTCTATGGCTTGTAGAGGATTAGTTATTAAATTGAATCCGCTATGTCTAAAGGCAAGAAAGAAAACTAGCCAGGAAACAGGACATGAATAGCATGGTTTGTCCACATCAACAATTAGCTTTTGGGAAAGGATTCCCGGCCCATCAATTGGTGTCAAGCTAAAGGTCAATAACTCCATAAAGGAGTGCTTATGAAGAGTTGAGTGGTGGAATGCCAAGTGAAATGTCACAGTATAACTGTCAGGACGTCAACTTTCCAAGGGCAACCAACTGACCAGGACTAAAGGTGGGATGAAATGACCAGTCTCATCAGATAATATGGGATGGCCAAAGGAGTACTAAAGGAGCGGGATAATATGAAATGACCAAGTCTCACATTTATAACATGGATTGTTCAATACCAGATACCATGGCTTTGGACAAGAGTTC
Source organism: Neltuma alba (assembly GCF_004799145.2). Lineage (NCBI taxonomy): Eukaryota > Viridiplantae > Streptophyta > Magnoliopsida > Fabales > Fabaceae > Neltuma > Neltuma alba. Next base: position 12,721 of record NW_021637069.1, read on the forward strand.
CCCACCCCCATAGTAGCCTATCGAACACCAGATACCATGGCAATATTTAAATTCTTTTACTGTGAAGGTGAAATATTATACTAATGCATATCAAGAAACTAAGATATACATCGGCAGGAAAATGTCAAAAACAGACCTGAGGAATAATGTGCTGCATTGCCCATTCTGGTCCAAATTCTTCTGCCAAGCGTTTCACATTATTAGCAGCTGCATCTCGAATAGAGTATACCTACAATTATATCCAATACTGTCGGTAAAGACAGTATGACTTGGTTGCTCAAAAAGAAAATAAAAATGGGACTGAATTTGCAAGCATAGTGAACAAGTATGATTTCTTGAAATTGACAAGGCCAGTGGACAATTCCGTACAACCCTTCACCAAAAAATAAGGCACGCAAATCATTACACAGACTATCAGTTTCTTTGGTAGCCTACATAGCTAAGGAAGCCACAATAAGTTGAGTCAATCACTTGTCTGTTCACCATTTCTGCCAAATTGATATTTTAGCACTCTCAAATTACATAACTGGCAAAAGTTGAAAAGGAAATCAGCTGAAGAAGCCATGCTTCAACACATACAAGACTTGTAGAGAAACCAAGAACCAAGATGCATCATTAATAATAATTGCAGCAGCTAACAAGTTTCAAGAGGTACAAATTAACAGTAATCATTAAAGCTCTAGCACAAATCTAGTCTTTTAGTCAACCATAAATGCCAATAAAACATACTTCAAAGATGAGAGGACTAAACTGATCAGACCACAAGATTTACTAGCTTCACAAACCTTGTCCTTAAGCCATTGCACGCAAAGGGGTCCAAGTTTGTCATAAAAAAACCCTACACCCAACTGACTTGCCAATAAAGGTATATGTTCTATGATGGCAAGTCGAACCCTCCAGTGTCGATCTTCAGCAAGCTCAACAACAGCTGGTAATAGAGACTGGGATAACACGTCAATACCAATTACCTGTATAAGCACGTATATACTAAATTTCAATGAACAACATGTCGAAAGCAATATGTTTAATTGAGAATATATATTAATCCAAAGAACTTGGAATAATCAATTTAAAACCACCAACCTGATTAACTTGGCCAAGCTTGCTGATGATGTTCAGCCTGACATCAGGACATTCATCTTTCAAAAGAGAAAGAAAAATAGGGAGGAGCTGCTCAATTGTCACCTCCTGAAACCACCACAAAAGTAAAGTGAAGACAGAAGAAAAGGTTGACTGCGGAATTGATTATAAGAATAAAGAAACTAAATAAGGCACCAAATGTGTACATCTATTCACTCAGGTATGATAGAAATTATTGGAAACCAGAGCCTAGAGTCTTTTGACAGGCTCTCACCTCCTTATCAATCCGTTTTTCTAAGAGTTTTAAAATTTCAAATAAACCATCCGCTATATAATACATTCTTTTTTCTTTTTTTTTTAATTTTTAAAGGAGTACACCTTGGAGAGAACTTGAGAATTAACCCTATCAAAAACTGCATTGCTTGGAATAGAACCTACCGAAATCCATAAATTCCAACTTGATCATCAATCATGCAAGGAGCTGCTGAAAAGTATGTCTAATACTTTACACTTTTTTTTTTTTTTGGCCTGAAAATAGTTTACGCTTCAAATAGCCTAAGCCTAATATTTTTTCTCCCATCACAGATATTCGAGCAAATAAATGCGCAACATTTCAGTTTCATGTTGATTTACATCTTCTGTTTCTAGACAGAAATTCTCACCTTCCCTAAAAGTGGTGCCATTCCCATTACAACTGAAGCCAATGCAGAGCGAACATACTGAGATGAGTCTGTGGATAAATCCTACAATGCAACAGACAAACTTGATCAGCCATATACATCTTATCGTCAAAATTCACAAGTAATGATAACTTTAAGATCTTTTGTAAAAATGCATGCCTTTAAACATGGTACAATATGCTGAATAGCAAGTTCAGGATTTAATAATTGGCAAAATTTGGTCACGTTTCCAGCAGCAGCAATGCGTACTTCAGCTTCATTGTCATGCAGTAGCCAAACATATGCAGGAACCAAGTCTGACCTAAAAACAATTTTCATCATCATATAAAGTCAGAATAGGTGAAGTAAATCCCTCATATCAAATATGACGTACTTCTTGAAAAACCTATTATGCATATAATTTATAACTTTCTTTCATGAATCATGGAAAAGTTCTTCATTGGCTGATAAAATGTGCGTTTACAACCAAAAGTTCACTACAACAAAACCAGATTTCAATATAGTGTCAGAGGGATCTTGGAAAATCATGAAGAACAAGCCAAATCATTCAATGGATATGAAAGGCTACCTGGTGGACTCAGGACCAACAACTTCACATAGCTCATATAAGTGATCTGCAACCACGTAGCGTACACGCCATGACTTGTCCTGTCAATAATTAACTTAGCATGAGTCTGCATCAAACAAAAAGAAACCAACCAAAAACAAGTACATAATACATATGAAGATGAAATAGAGAATATACTCTCAAATATATATCGCAACACTAGAGGACCAAGAAATCTATTTGGCGGTAAAATTATTCTAATCTTCCATTGATACATCCTTTGCATTAGGGAAAAAAAATCTACCAATGTAATTTTTAAATTTCTCAATTATAATTAAACAAACACACATGACTTGCAGCAAATAAGAAAGGCATATAAGAACAACACCAAAAGAATCAATCTAACGAGCAGTGAATATTCTAAAACAAATTATAGCATAAAATATAAAACAAGCTATATGAATGAATAAAATGTTCATAACAGCCTATGAATAAAGTTTCTACTCTTCCTTCTTAAAAGCACAAACATCATTGGTGTCAAAAAAATTGGAGAAGAATTACATTTCTGCACACACCCATGAGACAATTTTTCTGTCCCACCTTGAAATCCTGGTAGAGTCCTATTTTTCTGTCAAATTTTAAGATATAGGATGGCCACAGAAGTTGTAATGGCAAAAGTAGAAAAAGAGGAGGGGGAGGTAATGAAGCTTGTGTCTTCCTAAAACGGTCTTAACTTCTCAATTCTCATCATTTCTGTTCCTTCCAATGAATTCACTCCATCTCTTCCACAAACTAGAATATTAGCTCAAGGAACTTTCCGCAAAGCTCTCTAAGGATGAAGAGCAACTAAGGTAGATAAAATCAAAAGGGCAAAAAAAACTGACAGAGGAGAGCGAATTGGCACGGACAGGTTGTGTCCACTCATACAGTATGCATATCATGATGTATTGTGAAGGGCTTACCACAAAATGCATATCTTCCTAATTAATGTTACGTTATACCTGTGAGAATTTGGCTATAACTGGAAGAATATGCGCCACACAATCTTGAGGCTCCAACAATTTCCCAAGAGCTACACAACCCTCAACAGAAAGTAGCCGAACTGAATCTTGATCTACAAGAACATGAAAGGACGAATTTTAAATGTAATAACAATGCTCTATGCATGAACATGAAATGGTCAGCCTGCAATTGTTAATTAAATAAGTCACAGATATTCACCATGCCTTCAATTTTAAACAAGGGAAACAAATTTTTTTTATGCAGGGAAATTTAAAAGCCTAATCTGAAACACCAACGTCAATGGTTTGAAACTACATTATCTAGTAAAAAAAAATTAAAACAATAAAAAACTAATCAGAATGCCAATTTATTATATCAAACGCATATGAAAAGGATTTTTATGAGAGAGAAAAGTAAAGCAGAGGATATATGATATTAAAAGACAATATGAAACGGTTATCTTTACCCATAGGCCATAGTGCATATTCTTTCATTTTATATTCATCCTACTGCTGGAAAAAAAAAAATGACACTCTTCCAGGTAGAAAAGGAAACGGTGGGAGAGATTACAAGTCACTATAAGCATAGTTACTTTTAGTCCATCAATATTTTGATGCAGCTGGGTTATAATTTTCTTAGTCAAGTGAATACTCCATTTGACATTGTTTCAAGACTTTCCTTCCAAGTTCGAACCAGATCTAATTCTCAATTTACACGTTAAATCACAATTTTCACAAATTTATCTTAAAAGGACATACGGAAAGTAAATTGACTTCACATATTGTCATTCATTGTTAGAGTAGCAGCGATCACTTTGGGTTCCTCCCATTGTCAAAGCCTTAGGAAGCAATCGATGCCTTTAAATATGGTTTACAAATCCTTAATACGTACACCTGATATTGTTCTCACCAAGGTTTAACAGATCCATGATAGGATGCCAAAATTTTTCACATCAAATTCACATACCATCATGTGCAAGGCCCTCAAATATGGACATGATATTGGTTTTCAGGTAAGCAGCTTCAACAGTAGCAGCAAAGTTTCCCAGGTTTGTTGCAGCAGCTCTTCTAACCATAGGCATATCATCTTGGCACAGCTGACCATATAAAGTTCTCAGTTCGGTTTTTATAGTCTCTGGGGCATGAGGGAAAGCAATATGCAACAAGCTGCATGATGAAACTCGAGCTGTAAACCACTCACCAGCAGCCAGTCTCTACATGATGGAGATTATGATCAATGAAAAGTTAATGCACTGCCATTATAACTGCAATATGGTATAATACTATTAAAAAAGAAAGGAAAAAAAGAAAAATTCCTCACATAATGCCTGAATCCATCACTAACATCATAGGAGATAAAAGCAAGATGCACCATGAAGCCTATAATTTGTGGTGATTTAAGCACTAATAGCTAAGTGTCTTAAATGAATAAGGTGCAATATACAAGCAGGGCATGCTTTATATCTATGTCTAAATAAGAAGCTCCACTATAGTCAGAGAAAGCAGAAAAGGCTTCCAGACAAAACCCTGACACAGTGGCTTATAGTTCACATGTCCTAGTTGGGGCTGTCCAGTACCTATAACCTCATTCCTAGCCAGAAGTAAACTTTTTATGAAGAGAAGGTGAAGGTTGGTGAATGGGACAAATCATTAAACGCTGTGTGTCTAGCCTATGTGACCAATGCCAGATTAATTGCAGTCCCTGTCGTCTCTGTCTCCATTCTCTATTCTTCTCACTGATCTTCTCCCCTCTCAGCCATCTGTCTCTCCCTTTTCCCTCTGCTTTCCCTCTCTTCCTCTCCTTTTTCCCATTCTTTACCCTTCAAGATTACAAAGGTATAACACTTCCGCTAAGAAGAATTAATTCATCTGGCAATATATGTCAGTTCCAGGCCTCATAACCAAAGAAGGTGAATACTTCGGATAAGTGGCTCTAATCCATATGGCACCATGCTCACGTAAAGCAATCCCAAAAATAAAAATACAACGGTCAGTAGACAAAATTTCTAATCTCCCAACGATCAACAAAACCATGGTCCTAGGTTTTATTAACAATAAACGAAATCCACATAACAGAAATCTACTCATGGTGTTTGGCTGGGAGTAAGACTTTAAACATGTCCATAGGTTTGATTAACAAAAAAAGAAAGAAGGAAGGAAGGAAGGAAGGAAATAGAGAGAGAGAGGGTGAGCTATCCATTGCTCTATATGTCAGATAAACAAAATCATAGTTCAGATAGTTCACAAGGTATGATCAGTGACTACTGCAACCAGACAAAATACGAAAATGACAAAAGTGAGTTATGTCTGTTATGTTCAACTAGTTAACAAAAGCAGAATGAAACAAATGCACTCCTGAGTGTTATGTCAAATTTTCAAAATGTCTAGGTAATGCAGAGACGAGGTTTCCACAGATTAAGCTAATACACAACCAAACTCTAAGAATTAACAAAGACAGAATATCAAATGAAAGAACAAAGGAATAAAGAAAATGAAACTATGTACCTTGACAAGAGGGATAAAGTATTCAAGCATTTCTTTCTCTCTCATTTGAGCTCCAATTTTACCTAGTGACTCCACTGCTTTCTCCCTCACACAAGTTTCCTCAACGGTGCAGAGCGTTTCTAATGGAGGGAGCAGCACGTCCGCGTGCTCTATGCCACCAACATATGGAATAAACGCGCCTAATTCCTCTGCCACCGCAAGAAGCACCTCATCATCATCATCATTGTTCTCACCGAGAAATGGAATCAACTCCGTCCTTGTCCTTTCTTCCCCAAGTGCGCGTGCAATTGTGGATAGTTTGCGAATCGAATTCAGTCTAATTTGAATATCATCGTTCTTCAATTCATCAATCAAAACAGCTATTGGGTATAGAGGTTCATTTACGGAAGCCATGTTGTCTCACGAGATCCTCAAACTGCAACAAAAGCAAGTCACAAATGACAAATCAATTCAGTTGATTTCACACACACAAGAGAATCAATATTAAGCGCGGCAGCTGAATGGAATTTGGTCTTCCCATTTTCCCAGGAAGGCTTCTTCCCCCCATCTCCTTTACCCCCCTTAGCCCAAAAACAGCCAATAACAAACGTCAACAGGGTACTAAAATTTCACAATACCAGGAGCAAATATCAAAATCTACAAGTTCGCCTCTCGATCTCAAGCAATGGGCTATAAATTCAGCAGGCATCTTGACAAAAGGCGAAAGGCTCAGCAAAGAAAAATCGGTAAAACTACAAAATCTAATAATCAGAGGGAATGACAAGGAGAAGAGACCTACGGGACGTGGAAAAGCAAGAAAATGGAGAAGCTGAAACGTACAAAGCTCCTTTGCAAAACTGAATCTAACAACCGACGATGGTGAAAATTGAAATGCCAGGGGATTTGTCGATTGTATAGAGGTTTTGTAGGGATATCCACTGCTCAGGATTTCTGTCTCATTCTCCAAGGCAACTGCTTCGCCTCGTCCAAACTCGACCGGCTAGAAATTCCAAAACGAATTATGAAAGTTATTTTGATATTTTCAAGTGACTTGCCGGATTGTAAAGTATTTCTTGCTAGTTTTTAACTGTCAAATTCCATAGAATCATATAAAAAATCATTTTAACCCGAGAATTATACAGAGTTTAATTTAATCTGCATTAAACGGGGTCATCAAGTGCCATGTTTTCAAAACTCGAACTTGACATGTTAATCTTACAGATTCCTGCCAATTATATCAAGCGTTTGATGGTTATCAGAACAATAGATAAAATTTGACGGTCCCTTCATAAACTACACTTACATATTATAATATAAACCTTTTTATGCTGTTGAATATTATCCAACTATTTTCTCCCAGATAATATCGTCTAACCTCATATCCATTGTATCTGGCACAAGTTTTCTCATTAACCCAATAATCAACTACACTAGTTTCTGTCACCTTTTAATTTGATAATAAAAACAATTACATAATTCTATTTCTCCAAAATATGCATTATGCAAGACAATTATTTTCATTGACAATTAAAAATAAGTAGAATTTTTGTCAACATATATAGAATTATGGAGAGCAAAGTGACGTTCACATGATAAAAGAAGCCAAGAAGCTGAATTAGACATCTTGCGTCTTTGCATTCATACATTCAATTCTTCTTTCTTTTTTTTCTTTCACTAATTGTTCTTGAATATACAAAAAGCCTAGGGCTACTGAGCACCCAGATTATCAAAAACTTTCTAACCCTTTTCTTTATCTTAATGATTGAAACCCATGCAATCACACAATCTAGTCCAAAACCCACTCTGTGGAACCAGCTGTTCAAGAGGATCCTTAAACTTGGCCACCTCACTTAATTCTTCAAATGCATCAACAAGGTTCTGGAGCCTTGCCACAAACTCAATCATAAGAGTTGTGAAAGTAGCAAGAGACAGTGAACTAGCACTCTCATATGTCTTGGATTCTTCCTCTATTATCGCTGCGTCTGCTTTAAAAGAAACATGTGCAGGCCAAGCCGTCTGCTTATTTGCAGGAGGGTTGTCATTAGCAGCCACAGAGGAAGGTACAAACTCAGCAGAAATGATATTGTCCAAATTCTTCCTAGCTTGATCAGACCTGGGGCCCAGAACAGCTTCACTCATAGACTTGTACAGGAATTTTGGAGGTTCATGTTCATCCATGTTCATGAGGTCATGTGTTTCGCCGGTGACTCTTGGCCGGTTCCCTATTTCCCAGCCCTCTGAATCCACAAGAAGGTAAGATTTTTTGTCAATCTTCTGTTGGAGTTGTTCGGCTGCCTCTTGTATTTCATACAGAATGTCTTCCTGACGTAGCTTCTCCATGTTCTTAACTTTGGTTCCCAGTTCACGCAGCAATTTGGCTCCTTCATAGCCAACCCTTTGAATCTCACTTTTAAAGACTTGTCGCTTCTCAGGTGGAGCCTATGTATCCAAATGATCAAATGATGGTTAAGTGCATATATATTTGCGAATCAAATCAGCCAAAAGAAAATCATTAAGAACAGCATAAGAACCAACAATATCGTGATTAATGAGAAAGAAATCTTCCTGGATTGCAACCAACATAAAAAAAATCAGCAATATCAAGCCCATCCACGAAGGTGCTGTGGAGGAGGGAACATTTCTGATCTGACCATCCAAATCACATTTGGACATTCCAAACTTTTTAAACAGAAAAATATACTAAAATAGGGAAAATTTGTTTAAATCATGACCATCTAGATTTGATCTGGATGGTCCATATCAGATGCATACAAGGCACATCATCAGATCCGTGTGTATGATGCCATGCAGTAGTCAAAGCAAGTCTCAGAGGGCCATGTGAACAATATCAACATACAAGTCAAATCATATTTGGACAGTCAAAACTTTTTAAAATATAAGAAAAATAAACCAGCCTGCGTAACCTTCCAACATAATGAAACACCTAAAAATGTGAGGTGAAAAACCAGATTAAGATTCGACGGTAAAATGCTAACGATAGTGTAAAAACAAGTACCTGTATTTCAGAAAGTATGCACCCATGCATACCCAAGACCGTAAATGCAACATGCCTCAGTGCTCCACTTACTTTCACATAATTCTTCCAAGGGTATCTAAGCATTTTGTAGCGACCATGAGGTGGCTCCCACACAGCAAATCCCATCTTTAATTCAATAATACATGACAGTGAATCAGAAAGATCACAAAAAGACTCCTAGTGAATAAGACAGAAAATTGGAGTGCCTATACGGTACCAATGTTTCCTCTTGGCTTGTAGATTCAACAGCTGATCTGTAGCCACTGTAAATTATGTCATCAGCAGAAGCCTGGTAAGTAAGAATTTTTGAAGGCACCCTCTCATATTCAACACAGTTAAGGTAACTATTCACAGAAGCTGAAGAAACATGAATCAAAGAAATGAGAATAAGAAGCTGCAACATTATATGGCAGCAAGTAGTTACAGATTGAACGACATTGAAGAACATAATTTAGAGAACCTTCCAAAGATCTTGCTACACCCATGAAGTTTTTGGCTACCAAATTGTGCAGATCTTCACCAGCCCAGATTGGATATATACAAATATTAACTGCCAAGGCAACAGCAGCACCGATTGCAATGAACAAAAATCTGTTTGTAGCTGTATGAATGAATTCCCTGGTATGATAACCAGATATTGTAACTAAGCAGTATGTGATCAAGAACACACGAAATCCATATTCATAAGCCTTCATCGTGGGATAGAGTTTTGCATAGGTGATACAAAATCCTGGCAATCATACAGTTCATCAGAGAACCAGGCACAAAGCCTAATAAAATAAGTCTCAGGAACAATATAGACCAACAATACATGACATGAACGAGATTGGAAACCAGACCTACAATGAAGGTACCAATAACAACAATAGCTTCTTCCCAATCTCCAGCCCACTCTGATAACTTTGCCATTCCCAAAGCTAGTCCTGCAGCAGACAAAGTCCCCAATCCTCTGTTGAACCCTTTGCTAAGTGTAGCTCCTGCAGAATTGCAACGTCATTGATCATAAACAAGTCAAAGATACTTGTGCCTGGACTCTGAATTGATCCAGGGAAGAGCATTTTATCTAGAAGACACCATATTTTCTGATGAATGAATTAGAAATATCGAATTCTGTCAAGGACGAATATTTTTCACGACAAAGCAAGAAACGATACAACATTGGCTTTGGAACATGGAAGAGAAACTAATTATAGCTGGTGGTTTTATCAAAAAGCGCAACAGGAACATGAATCGAAGAATCTTTTTTTTTTTTTTTTTTTTAAGTTCGGATGCCTTTGAAGGAAAACACTTGATAAATTTACAGTTAATATATTACTACACTGGGACCCTGAGTTAAATCATTGAGAATGAAAGAGATTAAAAAAAGCGTCTCCATGCTAATAATGCATACGCCCAAATTCGACATGATGTACGTGATATAAACACAGAATATAATCAAAGAATTGGTCCCCACGTACAAAAATTTATAAAACAAAATCAGAGAAAGACCATACCTATACTGAATTCAAAGACGACGACGACAGTCATTATAGACCAGACACAATATTTACTCATATCATGGAAGGGCTCTTTCAAGAAAATCAACAAGGAAAGCAGCATCAACCCAAATCCCACTTTCGCAGAGAATACGACTTTCCTGGGATCACTCCGACCCATCTCCCATGCCCCAGTAGCAACCCTCTTGAGTGCCTTCCAGCCCTCGATAATGCCATCGGAGAAAGCACGGTAAGAACAACACCTCCTCCTTGAACGAGCTTCTTCTTCGTCCGACCCCAGAATATCGATCCCAATCTGAGAATACCCCTTCATGGAGAGCAGCCTCTCCCTCTTAGCTTCGGCGAAACTGTACCTGAAAGACCCCATCTTAGCCATTCTCGTGTTCGTAGCCATACTTTCACCGACGCAATTGATTCACGTGCAAGGAAATGGAAGTTTGTGAAAACCGTAACTGAAGATTTGGATCAGCGTCAGACAGAGTGGGTAAGGGAGCGTGAAAACAGCGGGAATGCTGTGAGATTTTCCGCGTTGGAGTGTAGAATATGAAGCGAAAAGTTGCCAGCGATGATCTGATATGCTCTTTTTTCTTGCTCGGAACTTGCAGAGCCGGGAATCGTGAGCACGAGAGCGTGTGCGTGAGACCAGAATACACAAAGTTGATCATGGAAGAACGAGAAGGTGATTTCCTCTTTGGTCATGGCGTTCCGACGCGTGGCGGGATGAGCTCGCGTAGCTTACGCAATTTAGCTTGCATGATCACTATTTCTCGATGCTAAACCTGCGTCTTACGTTACTTTTTCTTTTTCCTTTTTTTTTTTAACTTTTAGGGTCAATGAATAATAACATTTTTTTAAAAAATAATGTTATTATCCAAAATAGGGGCATGTTGTACCATATCTTCTTTGCTTAATATAAACGCTAATTTCATATTTAATTTAATCATAAATGTAAGATCTCAATTTATTTTATTTAATATTAATATATTTTACCCTCAAGTAATTTCTATGGTAATTAAATATATTAAGTAATTCAAATACACATAATTAATAAGAGTATTTTAAAAAAGACAATATGTATTTACTACAAATAACAATTTAACTAATTTTTTTAATCTCTCTAAATTAATCAACTAAATTTTATATTGAAGACTGAAAGTAGTACTGCCTTATAAATCAATTTATCAAGCAATGTGAAGAAAATGGCAGTTGTTTATCCCCATATACAATGCTTAACTAAGCTATTTACAAATATGATGGTATGGTTTGATCTGTATAAAAAATATCACTGCCTCTTATTTGTAATATAAGAGCTAATTTTTTTTTTTTGACCGGAATATAAGAGCTAATTTATAGTATAAATTATAGTACAACTTAGCTTTTATCTTAGTAGCAGACGTAACAATAAACCAGACTCTACTCAATTCTTTAGAATCTTTCTTTTTTTTTCCCCTTTTTTTTTTTTTTTTTTTTTTTTTGGGGTGTGGCTGAATCTGATAAGAAGGCTATTGACAGTTATAAATAGATACCTTTTGGTATACATGGCAAACAACATAAGCTTATCTCCCTAACTCATTTTTGGAAGCGAAGAATAAATTCTTTTCAACTAAATTCTATATCCACCAAATTCGAATAGCTTCTTAGCATATTTAAAAGGATTAAGGTCAGCACTTTATATTTTTTTTAGCAACACCCAGTCGTAAAATAATTGTTTTTGGAAATAATTTTACCCTCCTACTTTTGAAAACAGTAAAACTTCCATAAAACGTTGGTTAAATGGGACCCGTAAACTTAGGATTCAGGAAAAATGACCCAAAAATACTTTTTGAAATTTAAAGACAAATTGGTTATGCAAATAAGTGAAAGGACCAAATAGGTATGAGGTAGAAATTTGGGATTCACAAAATTTGGTTAAAAGATTAAACTACCACTGAAGTAAAATGAAAAGCATCAATAGGTTTTACAAAGTGATTGACAACTTTCAAATTGAACTTGACCATTTTCATAATATGTTTTGCAATATGTTATTAGTCATTTACAAACTAGGCCAAACTTAAGGGATTAAGTTGAACAAAATTATTAAACACACAAAGTAACTGATCACTTGTGAAATAAAAGTACTCATTTCCATAATATATTTCACATGTTATTAGCCATTTCCAGACAATTTTACTAAACATGTAACGTGATTGACAACTTACAAAATAAATTTGACTATTTCATAACACACTTTGCAACTTGTTATTAGCAATTTGTAGACAATTTTACTAAATATGTAATGTGATTGATAACTTACGAAATGAAATTGACTATTTCTATAATGCATTTTTCAAGTTATTATTAGTTATTTTCAGACAATTTTACTAAATGTGTAGCGTGATTAACAACTTAAGAAATGCATATAACCATTTCCATAACATGTTTTGAAACATGTTATTAGTCATTTCCAGACTTGGTACAATTTTTTAGGGGGCCAAGTTAGACAAATTAACTAGACATGTAAAGTGATTGACAATTTGAAAAATGCGTTTGATTATTTTCATACTATTGAGTTAGTCAATTTCTAACAAGTATGACCTTTTAGGGGAATTAAATAATGGGGTAAATGTTTTGAGAAATCAGTGGATAGTCAACAAGTACATCTAAAATATATCATAATAAACATGTTAACAATAGCTTTCGTGATTTACTACATTTGTAATAGAATTAAGCATTAAAATAATGATACTTACCAAAAATCAGTAGCCCTATGACAGTAATTACATTATATATATTGAACTGAAGATTCTTCAAGCAGTATGAGAAAGTCAGAGGAGTAGAGAAGGAGCCTATTGTATGATTGAAGAATGGTAACATGAGGAATGTAAGGGTAATTAAAATAGGAAACGCAAACAACAGGTGAACTGAAGTTGGAAGTTCGGAGAGGGATGATTTGGAAGTGAGGAAGGGTCTGTAATTGTTTTTGAAGAAAAAGACGCTAGAAACATCATGAGGAAGAGAGAAAAGAACCTGAAAAGAGATAGAGAACTCTTTTTGATTTTGACAAAAAAGGAATGAAAGAAAGGGCATGCAGGTAAATTGTCAAATTTTGCAAATCTCAAATTAATATCTATTGACTTATTTATCTTTCATGAATTTAGAATGACTAGTTTGACATTTTAGAATTCAAGTGGTATTTATATGGGATTTTCTCTAGAGTTTAGGTGCATCTAACACTCAAAATATTTTCTCAGTAGTACTTAGCATTTAAAATAATTTTTTGTGTAATTTTATTCTTAAAATATTTCTCAAGCTAATTTCTCTTATCATTCTTTTTTTTTTTCATATTTTCAATACCCATTCTCTATATTTTCAATAATTAATTTTTATCTTTTTTGGAAGTCCTCTTGAATATTTTCTAACTTGGCCAGTTGTCCTCGATAACATTGCACCTCACCAAAATATTAAATATCTCCTGCGTCAAAATGCAAAGAAACAATTGCGTGAGTCTCGGAATTTTGTTTGACGTGAATTATCTATTAAAGGAATTTAAATGCCATTTTCACTTCATAATAGAGCATATTAGTTGAGTGAGGCAAAAAGAGGAAGGAAAACAAGAACTGCATGTCTGATAACATGCAACAACTCATTATCACACGAAAACAGACTCATTTACCTATTTAGACGCCTTCTTAATCCTCTTAATCCTTATCCCTGATCGAATTTCACACACTATGGCTTCTTTGTTCCTTATCTTTTACAATATTTTCCTCATGGTCATGTCTCATTCGCCCCCCATCAATGCACAAGATCCAAGCTTTTCTAATCCCAGCATAGCCCAATGCACCTCCAGCCTCCTTCCTCTTGTTCCTTGTGCACCATTTGTGCAAGGTATTTCTGCGTCCCCCGGACAGCCATGCTGTGACAACCTTGAATTGCTCTACGCACAAGTCCCGCGTTGTCTCTGTGTTTTGCAGAATGTCTCCTCAACTTTGACCTCCTTCCCCATCAATAGGACACTTGCCCTGCAGCTTCCTGCCCGCTGTACCCTTCAAGTCAATGTCTCTGATTGCCCAGGTTCTAATAACTTTCATTCATGTTATAGCATGTCTAGAAATCTTGTGGGTATTTTAATAATAGCATACCTGTATAGTTAGATGCAGCTTTTCTTTCTTTCTTTTTTAATGATTTGGCATTATTTTTTATGTAGGGGTAAAATTGCCAACCAATTCACCTCCTACTCAAGCGTCCAATGGGACGATGGGCAGCCCAACCGTTGCTGGTAAAGCATTCTCTGTTTTCTTCCCCCCTATTTATTATGAAGTTTTGATATTATTTTGATAACCAAGTTGGCTTCTTCTTTTTTCTTCTTTTTTCCTGATGGTTCTCTCTTTCTACTGCAATTTTAGCTTCCCCAATAGTTCCAGTGACACCAAAACCCAGCGTTATAGGATTTGGACTTGCAAGAAGCGAAGCCATTAATTTGAAGGCAGGGGATGGTCTTACTGTAGCCTTGACCACAGCAACCCTCTTCTTAACATTTAAATTATGACTCTAGTCCTTACCTTTAGTCAATGGCAGAAGAACTACTATGTATTTTGATACAGTTTTATAAATGTTTTGCTATTATTTTTATCTATTTTAGCGTATAGCATGTAGATTAGGTGGTTTTGTTTATAGCTTAGATGCAGGCTCTCCATCTGTTCAGAAACAGAGATGTGGGAATCTCAGTTAATAAATATGTAATTTAAGTGGGTATTAAGTAGATAACTTTTCTTCACTATTTTTTCAGACCATTTCAGTTTCAGAATGTTCATGGCACATAAAACCCCACAGTAACTCAATATTTCATAATACTATGGGAAATGCCAAAGATAGGGACAATAATACATGAAAAAAAAAAAAAAAGAAGCATTGCTTTACAAACTTAGCGCCATGCTTCATGTCTGAATTCATTGGCCCAACACACTGTGTTTACGATATCTAAAGAATAGAACTACTCCAAACTGGGAGCCACCTCTGTTGGATTGGACTCAAACACATCTGGGTTTGATTCTTCAGGTTCTTCCAAAAGTTCTCGAGTCTGGACGGATTCTTTGTATGCAGGAGTCTCCTTGAAATCCGTTGCCCCTTCATTATATGTTGCCACAGCGATCCCACAAGCAATTAACTGTAATGGAAGTGGGTAAACAGCAGAGAAAATTTAATTCCCGATCGCAAATACAATTTGATAGATTAATTCCACTAGTCTGGAGAGATTAACAAGTTACCAAGTCAATCACAGATAGATATTGAAGCATATAAAAACTCCAAAGTAGGTCTCATTGAAAACAACGTCCAAAATGCTTACATGCTTGTTTCATAAATGAGCAGTAGGCTTAGATATCCTTACCTTTAATTAATAGACTGAATCTGCCTAAAAATTGTTTTCTAGTAAGATATTACTTGACTTAGAGAACAAGTTACAACATAATGAATTCCATAAAAATCTTGACAGGTATAATAAAATTAAAGATTAAAACTTGGCTTCTGATTCTTCTGTCCATGAGCATTGTAGTAGGTAAGGACAAAAATGTAACATAATTGGGTTCAAAAATACGTTAGTTTGAGGATTGTAGGAATCTGTTTAAAAGCATTTCATCCATTCTCAAGCACAAATAAAGAATGACCCTCCTAAGCCTATGGCATGTGGGTTTAGTGGGAACCTATGCTGATCTTTACATGTCAAGAATTCAATTCCCACCACTTCCCTTCCAGCCCAAAAGACAACATCATGGCAAATGATGGGAGACTGAAGGCTTTAGTAATGTAAAATCAAATGATAATAAAGCCCTTCAGTGTCATCTTCCCTTCATTTAGTTTTATTAAAGATAGTACAATGATAATTACATGTTTTCTTGCTGAAATATTATATTCGGCTTACAAGTAATTTATTTGTCTCCCTCACTTGCTCAACTTCTGAACAATGAATTAGCACTTGTCTTTCCATTCAATTCTAAACTTCCAAACATATCCTAAGTTTATTTATTATTCAACAGGGTCCTTCTAAGCGGGTTGAGTTGTATCATGTGCATCATCAGTAGTAAGCTGCACTTATTAGGATTTTCTTTAGGCGAAAATGCTTCAATTATTAAACTAACTAACATGTGAATGCCAGATTAGTGTATTTGGACATTCGAATTTGTTTGGTCAGTGTAGTACGGTTTCCTGTTTACTGTTTTTTCTTTTTTTCTTTTTTTGTTGACTTGCAGTATCAGCCGGCGGGTTTGTTGAATGTCTAAAGCATTTTTAGGGCCAAATAGAAAGGTGTAAAATTGAGTTGTATCTGACTCCGAAGCACCTAACACAATTCCCTAATGCCTAATTAGTTTTCAGAAAATCTGAAAAAACAAAACTTCATTCCATCAACAAACACAAGAATGAAATAAAGAAGTAAAGAACTAAGCAAGCAGAATCAAGAAAAATTCGAAGATCATACCGCGAAAACAATACCGAAGGCCCACAAATACTGCACGAAAAAGCCGAGACCATCCCACTGCGGGCCTTCCCAGAAGTCCGGTTTGTCGCCGGGAAGCTCCGGCAAGAAATAGCCGTCATCGGCGTTATCAACGACGTCTTGAATCTCGTCGGCTCTCTGGTCTTCTTGGTCTTCGGTGGTGACAGAGCCCCTTCGGCTCTTATCCAACCTTCCAGTACGGGGCGAAAACCTCTTTGCCGAAACTATGTGAAGTTTTCTAACAGAGAATGGGAGAGTGAAGTGAGAAGAGCGAATGACGGAGGTGTATGGAGCTCCGATGGATTGACCGGAGAGGATTCTAGCACCGCTACAACTACAACTACCTGTGGCCAACGCCATTAGACAAGGGACACAAAGCTCAGAAGCCACACCAGCACCAGTACTTCTTGCGGATAAGAGGAATAAGAACGTTTGCGGTCCGATTATCGGGTCCAAATCCGCGTAAGGTTATGGGTCGGTTTATCTTAACCCAATATGATACCTAACGTCCAGTTGAATCATCGGGTCCAGATCATATCTGCTAAGAAATTTATGTACGAATTTATAAAAATTTGGACTTTGCAAACGTTGAAATTCTATTATGTTTTGAAAAATTAATCATTAGTGTCCCGAAAATTAATTATAATTCGATTATAACTCTGTTCATAAAACATTGGATAATTATATAATAGCCAAGGGAACAACAGATTGAACGGTTAAAAGCACAAGTTATAGAGACTAAATAATTAGTATTTTATTTTTAATGCTAAAAATATAATTAATTTTTGATGATGGAGTTGGGTTGAGAAGGTTTAATGAGTCAAGAATATTTTAAAACAAATATTATGAAACGCCAGGAAAATAGAATTTATATGAGTTGTATACGAATATAAAAATTATTCTTCCGGTCCTTCATATAAGACCCATTTAACTAATTTGATTAGATTAAAAAAGTTATGTAAGTTAGTTAATTATAAGAAAAGTGACACATTTTTCCTAAAACACCATAATCATCTTTCTTAATACCTCATCTCCCTCTTCTACTTAATTATGGTTGAGGGAGTATTCATAGGGGTAATTTAGAGAAAATTGATAAATATGATAAATGGATCTTATATTTAAGACTAAAATCAACTCAAAAATTAGGTTTTATATTAAGAACAAAGAGAGCAATAAAAATATCAAAAAGATCGAACCGATAAGACATGGGGATGCGCTAACGTTTAGCACGGAGGAAAGTGGCCAGATTGTGACGTTAAGGCCCCGACGCGAATGAAGACATGGACACCCAAAATGATTGGCCTCAAAATAGTAGCCGGTGGCTGAATGATTGTGGTGATCTGATAACAACACTTTTATTTATTTACAAGAAAATAAAATATTATTTGCCAAAAAAAAAATCTAATATTGCCACTTGTTTCTCCAAAGTAAAATGCCCATCACAGGTTATACCGCGATAGTGTCGATATAATGACAAAGATTTAGTTCCTATTCAGGAAGCATTTAGAACACCCGATTTTTCACAAGTCATGTGTATTATAAAATTACTTTTAAAATTATGATTTAGTTTTTATTTAATTATGTTATTTTTAAAACGTCCTATTATTATTCCAAATAAACCCTTAAATAATTATCTTTTTCTATACCCATATTTAGCTCTCTTGGTCCTAATCATTTAATTAAATAAAAATAAAACTTTGATTGAATATTCTATTTATGTTTCAAGTTCAATTATTGTTGTTAGGATTTTTTCAAAAAAAAAATTAGCCAATTGCTGTCCATAATTGTTAGGCGCGCCACACAAAGTGGTTGGGTCTCTGAATCATAGTTTCCGGACGGTGGACGCCACCACCATCATGGCGACCCAACCCAGTACAAAAGAGATATCATAAAAGATATGACCTTCTCTTTTTTGGGCATGTCAAAGATATGAACTTTAATCCAACCCCCCACGTCACATCCATCTATTAAATATCAATATCTATTTACTGATGCGACGTCAATTATAAAAAAAATTAAACTACTCAAATGCTTTTTAACTGGGCCGATCGAGTTTAATTTTTTGAATTGACTGCCAAAATATGATCGAATCTTTCCTCCGCTTCCAGATTCACCTTCATTGTTTGGCAGGTTGATTATTGTCCTGTCCTTGTCAAGCGTTCGAGCATATTTATTTATAATTATAATTTCATATTTGATTTTCATTTAATGATTTTTGGTTTAAGAAATACGAAAATGGAAAGCAGAGTACAAGAACAACGAAGAAATGCGGAGCTAAGGTTGAGAATTAATGCAACAAGAAAACTGTAATGAACGAATCTGAGAACTAATCTACTTGTCAAATTTTTCAGAACATCCAAATGAACAAAATAATTAATTCTAGAGTTTTCACATCTGCCACCTACATTTTCTGTGCTCCTTTTCCGTCTTCATCTTCATATGGATTTACATTTTCCATGGTATGAACAAAACATTAAAACCCTCCCGGAAACGTTTCGGCAAAAGACACCACAAAATCTTGCCGCCGCCGGAACGTTCCCTGACATCCTCCTACAATCCTACATCGCCTGTAGAGACTCCGACCACCACAACACATCACCGGCATCGGCGTGATCAAACAACCCATCGAGGGTAACAAAACCGCCGCCGTTATCCTCGGGGCCATACTCAACGAACACGCCATTTCCATACCCGAGAACCTCGTACTGCGGAATATCATCTTCGAACCCCATGAACCCGCTCAGATCGATACCATCCGGCCCGACCCGACTGAACCCCTCGGTAAACGACTCCGGCTTGTCCTCCTCGGGGGGAGGCGTCACCGTAGGTGGCAACCCGAGTTCGTCGTCGGACGCTTCCAGAAGATGCTGCAAATCACTCGACTCGTGAACCGGGTTAGAATCCCCCAGATCCGAAGCCGGGGCGAGTATTTCATCCTCGAAGCTCTTAATTACAGAGTCGAGACCCTGCATCGTCGGGTCACGCTCCGCGGCATTTTCAGAGTCTTCAAGGATGTTCATCAACAAATCATCCTCAATCTCCGTAGCCCCGGCCGATTCCAGAGGAACCGCGGCCGTGCCCGAGTCAGCCTGGCCGAGTTCATCACCCACCGAGTCATTCGACGATTCCGACGAGTTCGTCCGAGTAAGGTGAGACTCGGACGAGTTCACATCCGAGTTGGAGTGAACCCGGGAGATCTTAGACTCATGCAAGTCATCATCGAACTCGGACGAGTCATCCCGGACTCGCTTCCTCGTGTCGGCACAATCATCCACCATGGTAACAGGAAAGAGAAGAACAAAGACCGGGTTTGGTTTAGAGAGCGGCAAAGTGAAAAGGGGGGAGAACAGAGAATCGCGTTGGGGAGAACAGTGATTGTGGGAGAGTGAGAGAGAGCATATAGAGAGAGAAAAAAGAAGGGTTTGGGTGAGAGGAAAGAGAAAGGGGGGAGGGTATATATAGGAGAGGGAAAAGTAGGATAGGGTTTGTATAAGGAAGAAAGAGACAGGGGCGTGTAGGGCGGAAGGAAGGCTTTAATTAAAAGCTGCGTCACGGACGTCTCTTCCCTCGCATCGTACTCTCTTGCTTTTCATTATAACAATAAAATAATAAATATTACTCCTCCGGTCCTTAATATAGGACCCAATCCTTGAGTTAGTTTTGGTTCTAAATATAAGACCCATTCCTCATATTTATCAATTTTCTCTAAATTACCCCTATAGATACTCCTTCAACCATAATTAAGTATAAGAAAGAGGAGGGGTATTAAGAAAGATGGTTATGGTATTTTAGGAAAAATGTGTCACTTTTCTTATAATTAACTAACTTACCTAACTTCCTTAATCTAATCAAATTAGTTAAATGGGTCTTATATTAAGGACCGGAGGAGTATATCTTTATTATTAATATTAATTTATTGGCGTGTCGTGAGTGTTGCGTTGGGGGTGTGACTTTTTTTAAATGGAAGTTATGATTCTTTTCTTTTCCTTTGCCTTTTTCTTTGTGCTCATATCTGGAAATTAACTAAATTTAAATGTGGGAGTGAAGTCCGGAAAGGGGGGCCCACCGACACAAGCGAAATGAAATGAAATCATGTGGTTGGTTTTTACTTTTTTTGAAACTCCCTTTTTTTTGTTTTTGGGGTGTGTTTGGAATTTAGGAAGAAGAGTTGTCCTGTCCCTGGTCATGGTCAGGCCACCACCCACTGGTGGAGCGCTATTCCTGCATTTCCCCTCCTTTTTTTTTTTAACTTTTTGGGGTGGGTTTGACAAATTGTTGCTATTTTCGAAAGCAAAAGGTTTTAACTTTCTTTTTTGGCAAACTCGGTTGTTGCACTTGGAATTGAAAAAGATATTAATGAGTAGTCTCTATCTAACTTTATATTACTTGTAATTGTTAATATAAAAATTTAATTTCATATTCAATTTATTGTAAATAAAAAATCTCAATTTACTTTATTTCTTATATTTATCTATCTTTTAGTATAGTTATTGTAATAGTTAACATATTAAAGATTTTATTGAATAATAGTCTTAGCTAATATATATGATCAGTAAGAATATTTAGAAAAGATAACACTTATTTATTATAAATAATTAATCTAATTAATTTTTTTAGTATTTATATGTAATCTTTAATATAAGGACTGGTTTGACTTTTAATTTAGTTTTAAATATAAGGTTTAAATTTATTTTGTCTATCATATTTATCTATTTTCTCTAAAATAATCATTGTAAAAGTTATATATGTTAAGGGTTCCATCAAATAGTAGTTCTAGCTAATACACATAATAAGTAAAGATATTCTCTGAAAAAAATATATATTTATTATAAATAACTAACTTATCAAATTTTATTAATTTATTTTAATTAATTAATTAGTTCCTGTAACAAGAAAAGTGCATTAAAAAATGTTTATATATAAAGATATAATTTTGGTGTATTTGACCCACCACACCAGCACTCATTCAATGCAAGCAAAGGGAAACCTAAATAAGATTCCACCGTCGTTGGTTTGTGTTGGAGAGTTTCTCGTATTGTTGGCGGGATATTTTGTTGAGATCATGTTTGTTTGACGAAAGTTAATAAATTTTCTCCAGGCCTCGAACCTTCCCCCCTCTCTCTCTTCCTTGTCTTTCTACTTTTCTTTACCACTTTTTTTGGTTTAGGGACACGGCTTCCTCTTAATTAACTGAGATAAGATAAGATTTAGTTTTGATAACTTGTGTTCTTGACTTTATTAGTATCAGCTTCCAGAAGATGATAATTTAATTTGAAAAATATTAATACAAATTACTGATTACTATAACACTCCTGGTTGGTCATAGAAATAAACAAAAACCGAAGAACCATTTGACTCTTTATTGATAACTATTGCGAAATACTTTTACTTTGCTCTCATTTAGGTTTCTCGCTTAGTGATTAAGAAATATCATAATTAGTATGTTATAATTTTCTGGGAAAAACATGTTTCCTTCTATTCTTAATATAAAAACCACTTAACTAGTTTGGGTCAATTAAAAAAAATCATATAAATCAGTTAGTTAAAACAAGTATTGTGTGATCTTCCTAAAATATCTATTTATAATGTTAAATTGTGTATCAATTTGCTTGATTAGTTGAGAAAAAATTAAAAAATATATATCTTATATTTATGATTAAATTCAATTCATTAATTAACTTTTATATTAGGAAGGCTGTCACTAATTTACTTCAGACATTTTTGTAATTATCTCTCTTCCTAATGAATTACATTTACCAAAGATAAGAGGCTAATTAAAAAGATTGTAATGGTGCCTTAAACCTTTCAAACGAAAGGAATGCAAACAGGAATTTTTCTCTGGTGTAACTATAAAAAAGAAACAAAATCAACTATTCAAAATTACAGGAATCAAAATTAAAATTGCATAAAATTATATGCTTTTTTGAAACTTTTTATGTTAAGTGATTATATATGTGTGTGAATAAGCTGAGACGAAATTTTAGTTGAAAAATTACTTTTGAAGAACATCAGTGCCATTTCAAACAAACACATGATAAGGACCAACAATGGTATTAGTCCGAGAAAATAATACTCCTCCGGTCTTTATTATAAGACCCAATTTGACTTTTTATTTGGTCCTAATTATAAGACCCAATCCATTTTGTCTCTTATATTTATACATTTTTTTCCAACATAATCCTTCTAATAATGATAGTTTTAGCCAATATACTTAATTAGCAAGGATATTTTAGGAATGACAACACTTATTTATTATAAATAACCAACTTAACTTACTTCCTTAATTTCCTCAAATAAGTCAATTGGGTCTTATAATTAGGACCGGAGGAGTATATATTTTTATATGATAAAAACAACCTATACAATTAATTTTTACTTTTCTATGAATCAATTAACCTGGGTTTATATTTAAAATTAAAGGAGCACGAGATGCTAATAACAGGTACATTAGTTTGTTATTTTGGCCGGTTTGTTTCTAATGCCGGCTTTAATGTCTTGAATACTCCCTCCGTTCAAAATATAAGATAAACCTTTTTTCTTTATAAAATAATATTTACTTCTGTTCAAATATTTAATGGGGTTTTTCTAATTTTATCCCTATATATTCTCTCATCTTTAATTTATTTGTTACATCTTTTATTTATTCTCTTCATTAATAAGAGTATATTAAAAAAAACAAATATATATTTTACATATTTATTATTTTAAATTAATTTTAATTATTTTTTGATAAATATAATAGATAAAATTTAGTTTACATTTTGAGCCGGGAGTATTGGAGAAACCATTAAACCCACGTGATTGGTCCGTGCCACGTGGTAGCTGAAGAAGAAAAAAAAAACATGATAAGATTGGACTCTTCCAAAATGACTGTTCAAATTAAGATCAATTCTTCTGGTTTTATCAAACCAAGTCGCCAGGAAATAATAAGATGCCAGTTGACAGATCCGCCCAGCGGGCCGCACCCCCCAGCCAAATAGTCAAATACTGGTTGTGCCACCACGTAACCCTAAAACTAGATATAAAATCCGTTTAAAATAACTTATAAATACTTTTTTAATCTTAATTTACAAAATACAAAATAAATATATAAAAAGAGTTTTATTTCAATTTATATAAAATATATTTATAAATAATCTTAATCGTAATAACAAACAAGACTATAGTTTTATGAGATGGAGCATTTTACTATTTTAGTTTACGAGAGAGTTTGGCCACCTTTCATAAGTACTTACCTTTAAATAATTGGAAACAGAATTTTTTTATACATTTATTTCTAGCTTCATTAAAAAAATTTTTTGCCAACCCATAGAATCACTTTAAAAAAACCTTAAGTGATTTTAGGTTTAACAAATTTATCTCATGAAACAAAGAAATAATTATTTATTTAAGAAATCCTAGCTACTATTTATTACTCCTCCGGTCCTTATTATAAGATCCAATTTGACTTTTTATTTGGTCCTAATTATAAGACCCAATCTATTTTATCTCTTATATTTATGCATTTTTTTCCAAGATAATCCTTCTAATAATGATAGTTTTAGCCAATATATTTAATTAGCAAGGATATTTTAGGAATGACAATACTTATTTATTATAAATAACCAACTTAACTTACTTCCTTAATCTCCTCAAATAAATCAATTGAGTCTTATAATTAGGACCGGAGGAGTACTTATCACCACCTAGTGATCTTGAGCCACCCTACCCGCAACAAACGGCTCGTTTAAAATGATTAATAAATGATTTTTTAATTATAATTTATAGAATATGAGATAAGTATATTAAAAAATTATCTTAATTTACATAAAATGTATTTATAAACATAATTTTGAATGGAGCCCAGATTGGATTATAACTGCTTAACAACGTAAAATAAGTTGTGAAAAAAAAAATCATTTTTCAGATACCCATATATCAAATTAAAAAAAATTCTGTATACTTGCAAAATAGTCTTCACGAAACAAATGCTACTGATTTGTAGTGTCAACATTACAACTTACTAAAGTATTTATATTTCTTAAATTTCTTTTTAATTGACATCTGAGCAAAAATTTTTATTTTATTATATTCATATTTTACGTGACACATAAAAAGAAATTGAGGGACTATAATTTGCAGATTTTAAAAATAAATTTAAAAACACATGAATAATTACTCCCATTATATTCATATTTTAAAATTGTTATTAAAAGTAAACAAAATGAGAAAGAGATAAAAATTTTCAAATATTATTATTTAAGGTAAGCAAGATTAAAATAATAGAATCTTCTCCACTGTTTCATGCAAAATTTAATAATACAATTGAATTATACCACATCCAATTCTTAATATAAGAACTAACTTAACTATTAATTTGATCCTAACTATAAGACTCGAATTCATTTTATTCTCATATTTATCTATTTTTTCAAGGTAGTCCTTATAATAGCTGCGCATGTTAAAAGTTTCATCAAATAATAGTTCTAGCTAATACACATAATCAATAAGGATATTTTAAAGAAGACAACACATATTTATTATAAGCAACTAATTTAACTATTTTTTTAATATACTCAAATTACTCACCTAGATATTATATAAAGATAAGAGATAGTATAAAAAATTAATATAGCGAAGACCTATGAACAGTTTTTTTTTAAAAAATTTTGTTCCTAATATGTTGGCATTGATATATTGACAACGGTAGCACCAATGAATAATTGATTTGGCCAAAAAAAAATAATTGATCATCAGTCTTTAAAATAATTTATAAATAATTTTTTTATTATAGTTTACGAAATATAGTGTAAGTTTTTTTTAAGAAAAAAGTGTCTTAAATTACGGAAAGACGTGCTTATAAATCATTTCGTTTCCTAACAAAAATCGCGCTTCCTTTCGAATAATTTTAGGCGGCAAAAAAATAAAAATAAAAATAAAAATAAAATTATTGTCGATGGGATTTCCCCTGTTACGGACGAGTCTGTGTTCTGTGTCTTTCGTCCTTACAATGTCGGGCCCCATCTAGATATGTCTCTCGACAGGCGGGGCCCACTCCCAATAGTGCATTGAGCCTTCACTTCCCCAACTACTCCCCACATCTTTCGTCAATTACACAACCGGTCATTATTACAATCTCCTCCTTCTTCTAATATGAAAACTATTAAACTAATTTAAATAAATCAATTAAATTATTTATTTATATTAAATAAATATTATTTTTCTAAATGTTCTTACTAATTATATACTAAAATATATAAAGATAAAATAATCAGAAAATTCTTTTCTTGTCGCGTACAAATACTTTAAATAATTACTCTAACATGTTTAGCTTTGTTTTGTGAAATTTGGTCCGTGACACCTAATCTTTAGATAGATAAACTAAAGTTAAATTATAAGAATTAAAATCAAAATGAAATCATGTTTTAAGGACTGAAGGTGCTGGTTTCAAATTGTAAACCAAAGCAAGGTGAAATTTTATGGATTTTTTTTGCCAACCAAATTTCAGCAAATAAAGATAATACTAATCCTAGGACGTCAATATCAACATACATACAAATAAGTAAATTCGGAAAACATTACCAAAAATTCATGAAACAAAATATTAGAATTTTAAGGATTTTTTCTTCAAAGAGACGTGTCCTAAATAATTACTGCAAATTGATTCCCAGAACTTAAAAACTTAAAAACTACGCAATCGGCGAGGTCTATGGAGAGCCGACCGTACACATTATTCCAAGGCCAAGCCAGCAAAAGAGGCCAAAACGAACAGCTCGAACCTATTCCCAAAGCACCTCATTATTTTTTTAAAAAATTACTCCTTCCATTTTTATTTATAAACTTTAAATTTGAAAAGAAATGTGATTTATTTTATAAATTTAAATTTAAATTTGTCTCAACATTTAATTCTTGTAATTATTTTTTATATTTTTTACACACTCTCTTTATTATTTTTTATTTATTATAAATATATATTTAAAAATAAAAATATATTTTCAATCAATTTATTATTTTTAACTAATTTGAATTAATCATTCGTTATCGGTAAGCTATTTAAAATATAACCGGATGAAGTATATCACTTTGATCTTAATATAGATCCCTCGTAATACAATCTGGAAATACTACATTCGATACTAATTATAAAAACTAGTTGATTAATTTGAAGAGATTAAAAAAGTAAGTTGAGTTAGTTATTTGACCCAAATAGATGTTATCTTTTCTAAAATATCTTTGCTAATCAAATGTATTAACTAGAACTATAATTATTAGAAGGATTATCTTGGAAAAAATTGAGTAAATATGAGAGACAAAGCGGATTGGGGTTTTATATTTAGGATCAAAATAAAAATCAAATAGGTTCTTATATTAAGAACCGGAGATAGTATTATACTATCTCTACTCTTTAATATAAGACTGATTTGACTAGTTTGGAGAGATTAAAAGAGTTACTAAATTCTTTTAAAACATTTATATATTATTTTTTAAATTAATTTGTTTTACTTATAAATTGATAAATAATTTAATAATACACATAAATATTTTTAAAAATTTGTATAAAATATATTATATAATTAAGTAATTGATTTTTTTTTTATCTTTTTCAAATTAATTAACCGAATTAAAATTTTGGATAGATGAATGTTTTCCCCCCGGTTCGCTTAAAGTTCGGGGAAAGACGAACCGGGAAAATGGTACAGCAGTCAGTTTGTGGGAGATGGATGGAGGCATGCAGGGCGCCACCTCCAATCGATGAGACCGACACGTGGAGGATGGGACCACATGAGAAGCTGGTGCAAGTGGGGTCTGTGGCCAATTAATTTTTCCCGGCTCTTCCGGTCGCGGTGGGGCCTGACAGGTGCGATGAGGTGGCATAATAGGACGGGTCACATGCTGCTATAATTGACCTGTCAGTTGGGTAAAGCGGAACCATCATGTCGTGGCCTTCACGGTGACAAGAGGCTCACCCCACGTCACTGTCCGCCTCAATAGGGGTGTATGCCAATTTACGCATGTGCCCCTTCCTTTTCCTCGAAATCTCATTCCTGCCACACGCTCCCCACGGCCATTACGTGTCCGCGGGATCTGAATCTGAATCATGGTTTCCATCTGTCAGATCACCATCGTCTGCCGACACAAATTATCAACCATTCTTAAAATAGATTATTTCCATCTTCTGTGCACGTCACTGTCACCATATTTCATAATAACTGGAGAAAAAACTCATAACTTATTAATTCTTTTATAAAAATTTAATAAATTTCTAATTTATGCTTATTAAATGCACATGTTTTAAAAAATTAAATAACATACACCATCAAAATGAGGAGAAAAATGAAAAAGATAAAAAAAATTAATGACATCTTCCTTTTGTCATGTTCATGAACCCAAAAAAGAAGATTTTTTTTCTATCAATAAATCACATCAATAATTTCACTCTGTGAGCAATTATTTTTTGAAAAAAAACAAATTAAATAAAAGTAAAATTGAAAACTTATTTTGAAAGCTTTTTAGATAAAATATATCAAAAACGATTTTTTCAAAAAAGGATTAACAAAGTAATAGTATACTACATCTGCTACTTAATATAAAACTCTACTTGATTTTTATTTTGACTCTAAATATAAGACCCCAATCCATTTTGCTTCTCATATTTATACATTTTTCTAAAATAGCCATTCTAAAAATGATAGTTTTACACTTGATTAGCAAGAATATTTTAGAAAAGACAACACTTGTTTAGGACAAATAACTAACTTAACTTACTTTTTTAATCTCTTTAGATTAGTCAACTGGCTCTTATAATTATAACTGGAAGTAGTATTTTATATTACTCGGTGCTAATTATAATAGCTCATTTGTGAGATCAGAGATAGTAATTATATATACATACAGTGTGTGTGTATATTTTGAAACATGTTCAAAGTTTTGTTGATTTGTGATCTGACCTTTCGTCCATGACTAGCGTTTGGAGATCTAAAACGGTTTGGTTCATTGGTTTGAGGGGAAAAAAAAACTAGTCATATCTTAGAGCCTAAGATATATTGGGAGACAAACTTGTGGGGTCCATTTGAGACTTGTAACATTTCAAACGAGATCTACGTAACTGAAAAGCATTTATTAGGCATGTCTATCATATTTATATGCTTCATATTTCGATTTAAATTATATCTGTCTTTTGTCAAACATTGAATGGGAAACATTGAATGGGACCACATGTATTGTTATAATACTATTTCCGATTCTTAATATAAAATTCTGTTTGATTTTTATCTTAATTCTATATATAAGATTTTAATTCATTTTGCCTCTTATATTTATATATTTTTTTTAAAATATCTCTTCTAACAATGATAGTTCTAGTCAATACACTTGATTAGCAAGGATATTTTAAAAAAGACAGCACATATTTAGGACAAATATCTACTTTAGAAAAAAAACATATAAATATGAGAGACAAAATGGATTGGGATCTTATATTTAGGATCAAAATAAAAAAAAGATCTTATATTAAGGATCGGAAGTAGTATAATGTATAATAAAATTAGAGATAATCCTTTAGTAAAAATTTAATTGGTAAGTGGAACTTAAAGATTTTATGCAACTTAATTTCTTTTGTGAGTAATAATCTTCTTTTGTATTATCTGCAACTTAATTTTTTTCTATGCAGATAAAATTCTCTTATATACAAGTCATCTTCCTTTGTACATACCATACATTCTTTTGTATGTAGCTAATCTTTTCTTGTGCAATCAACCATTTTAGGGATCACGTGCCAATTAAATTTGTAACAAGAGATTTATTCTTAATTTTATTTTTTTCTTTTTTAATTAAAATATGCATATTTTTCAAAAAAATCATTTGAAAAATTTAAAACACTGGTTTAATCTTCTAGAAATAATCAAATTAAAAAAATAGATAAAGAAGTGTCAATCAAGTACAGAGATGTTATAACATTTAAAAATTTATGAATAATTATATTGTCAATAAAAGGTTTCGGCATCTGTGTTCATACGTTATGCCGCATCAGCTTTCACACACACGCACGATAATAAGAAAAGGTTACCTTATCAAAAAAGGAGGAAAAGAAAAAGGTTGGCCAAGAAAAAGGATAATAGGGCAAAAAGTCAAAAATTCAAATCCACTTTAAAATATTTTGAGTAAAAAAAAAAATCATTCATTAGAATTGGTACTTTTCTCGTTGGGCGGGCATTAAAATTGGCACCAAACCCAAACAGAAACGGATAGGTGTAATACTTCCTCGGCAGTTCACATGGCTTTAAAGTTCTGGCAGACCAACTAAGAAAGTACAGAACAAATACGTCAGAATTTCTTATAAAAATTAAAATTTTCAGTACGCCATTTTTCCAGCACAGATCAATTTCTAAAACTGCAGCAGGTTTATTTTAAGTTTGACCATCACAAATCAAATCGGTGCCAAGGTTTATTCCGAAACAAAAAAAAAAAATTGTTTTAGTCATTATCAATATTTGCTCTGGACTTTCAAAATATCAAAACAGCCGGTTCATATTCTATGGATGATGAGACACATACATATTTTTTTAATTATACTTTTATATGTAAAGCGAGTACTGCTCCATACTAATTATAAGATTTTATTTGTAGATTACAAATAAAATTTTATAATTAGGACTGAAAGTAGTATATGGGAGACAATAAGTAAAAATTTATTATAGGGAAATAATAACTGGCATTATTTAAGTGAGAATCCAAATAAAAAATAAAAATTATTAAATCTCAGATCAGGTCTTGAGTTTTAATAACATTAAACTTACAAATAACAACACGCTATTATAAAAGTTACTTATTTGGTTTACTAATTTTAAATTTTTGGGGGGGATTTTTCTTATATTTAATGAGGTTAAAAGTAAAAAAAATTAATTTGAAATTTAAAAAAAAATTTATATTTATAAATATTAGAGAGAGAAAGATAACGGGGGAAGAGAAGATATTTACGAGAGAGAAGAGGGGTGGGGAGATGGAGGGGAATGGTTGGTTGAGAGTTGAGATGTGAAGGAAAGGGACCCTGGGTGTGCAGATGGGACACGTTGTGCCTCAAATTCACATGCCCTCACTACACCGCACACCTCTTAGCCTAACGTGGATTAGATCAGTATCCCATTCTCATAATCTCATCTCTCCCTCAATCAATCATTCAATTCAACATGTTTCATTTGTGTATTTTCTTTTCATTTCTTCATAATTATGTCATGATCAATAAAATCCCTCTTGGGCTGTTCTTCCCCAACTCGGCCATTCATTAGTGGAAAATTTATTTTGTAACCATCTATATTTTCTCTCAATTTTTGGATTACTCCAGCGTATCCCCATCGCCGGTAGCAGTGAGACTAATCCCCCATCCCGGGATCGGCGCACAAAACGGTAAGAGACTGACTATAGGGTGCTTTTCATTCACAAGAGTTGGAGATCGAACTCTCAACCACTTGCTTAAGAGATGAGGTGCCAAACCACCACGCTCACCACAATGTAGTTTATTTTCTCCCAATTTTTGTTTCATATATGTGTTTTTTTTAATTAAAGATTTTAATTATGTCTTGTTACCATCTGCATAAAGACTAATAGTATTAGCAGAACAAATTAAAACAAAAAATATATATATAGATACCTACAAAATAATTTTTTTTTTCTTTCTTATAATAAAAGAAGTCAGGAAAAGTCATCCAAAATGACAATAAGATCTAGGTGCTTATTTTAAAATAACATTTTTATCCCGTATATTATAAAATGAGTTAAAATAAGTTGATTTAAATTGATGGGCTCCAAAAGAATCACATTAGGTATTAACTTTGTCACATCTTTCATCCCAATGAAAATCTCAAGGTCAAAAAAAAAATCCCTATAAAAATCAACTCCTTCAAGAATATACGTTAATTGTGACGCAATGATAGGATGAAACCTCAGATATTTGTTGAAAGTCTGTGGATTGAATCATCAACGTTAAATGAACCTACCCAGCTTGACTTGTTAAAAGTTAGAACTATTAATCTAAAACAGGTTTTTATACATCGATCCATCAAAACTTTGCAAAATACACATTTTTCCCATGCATGATTTAAAAACAACTGCATAATCAAGATTTTGGACTGGCGCCGTGCTAATTTTCTCACCCTCTTTTTTTTTTGGGAAAAATGTATTTTTAGTCTTTAAAATTGTTTTTAATTAGATAATTAATTTTTAAAATTATAATCAACTTTGATTAAGATCATTTAAATATATGAGAGAATTACAATGAGATTCCAAGAAAAGAAAACAATTAAAAAACAAGTTATAGAAGTTGTCATTCTCATTACAGAACTTGTTATTACAGGTTGTAATTAGAACTTTTCGATAATTATTTCTTTTCTATGGGACTTGGTTGTAATTCCTCCTAAATATATATATATATATTGTTGATGTGACAATAATATTTAATAATAATAGAAATTCTAACTAGAATTGATTACAGTCTTATGAGCCAAATCCCACAACGCAACGTAGGTTAATCATGATTTTGGAGACCAAAAATACATTTTTATTTTTTATTTTTTGCCAAAAAAGTCAAGAGTACCAAAATTTATAAAGATATGGTTCCTTGCATATTTATAAAGATATGAACTTTCCTTCCGTCATTTTCAAATCGAATATTCTCGCTTGTTTCTTTCCAATTACATGGTCCTGCCCCCCTGACACCCCCCCTCCATCTTCTTTCAACACAATTCACATCTTTTTTAAGTTACATTTGATTTGAACCCTTCATTTCACATTCTATCAACAATTGATTTTAATTATAATGGGGGTATAATTTATAGGCAGTGACGTACCAAGCTGGCTTTACAAGATCTGGAAGGTAAAGTAAGATTTGAACCCATTTGTTTTATATAAAAAGCATGAAGAGTGCAAGTGGTTAAAAATTTTATATTATACCCTCCTTCAATCCATAACTAATTTATAAATATTAAAAAAATTAGTTAAATTTATTATTTATTAAAAATATGGATTACTTTTCTTAAGATATCATATCTAATCATTTGCATTAAAACTACTCCTTGTTAGAAGCGTTTTTAACACATATAGCCCACATGGATAGTTCTAAAAAAAATTATAAATATGAGTGAAAAATATGAATTAAAGTATTATATTTAAAATTAAAATAAAACTCATAATTAGCTCTAATATTTAGAATTAAAAGATATTATATTTTATACATACAGCTATCTTTTTATTTTTGCCCAGCATATAGCTATCAATACTTGCGTAGCAGAGCAGAGGATTATTAGTTAGTGGCCTTATAACCTCACGTAAATGGGTGGTCATGAGCTCCACAGCGGTTTAATTTATGATATTACTACTACTTGCTATTCTTAATATAAGAATTAGATAACTAATCTTAAAATGTTAAGAAAATTAGTTAATTATATGTATGGGGCAATTAGAATTATTCCTTGCTATACAATTAATAAAAAAATTTGAGAAAAAATTGGAGATAAAAATTTAAATTCCCAGCCAACTCTTATATCAATAACAGTAGATAGTATATTTCTGATTTTTAATATAAAAATTTATTTAATTTTTATTCTGATTCTAAATATAAAAACTCAATTAATTTTATTTTTATATTTATTTACAGTTCGGCGTAGGCCGTAGCAGTGGACCACAAAGGCACAAGCCAGCTAGCTGATGGCTGATGCAATCCCATATAGGTATGCCGTTAGCTATCCACTAAAGAGAGAATGATAAGTCTCAAATTCCAGACGAGCACTGAGCAGTGTAATGTGTGCTTTTCATATTAACGGCGTTATATATAATATTCTTCCGTTTCTTAATATAAAATAATTGTATTGTATAACTCACACTATAAAATTAATATTATATTAAAAACAGAGTATGTGTCTATATATCTTTTAATGAAATCTCAAAAACATCTAATTAAAACAAGTTAGGTCTTGAAGTATTTTATTAAAAAAAATTGCAAAATATATTTTTTTCTGACAATTGCAAATCACAAGGAGCGACTGGCTTAAGCGTTTGATTTGCAGCTAACATTTCTCATATGTACAGCAGTTTAAACCAATATTTGTAACATGTTTTTTAATAAATTTGTTTTGACGTTTAACAATCATTAAATTAACTGACATTTTAGAAATTAAACGTGATTTTCCCCTTAAATTAAAAAAAAAAAGATGAGAAAATCTGAATTCACAAACGAAACAAGCAGATCCAACCAAATAGGCAGGCATTAAAGAGGCGGGTACTACTTCTGTTATATTCCATGTCAACCTCTCTCTAATTACAAAACTACATATAATGTGTACAGGTGAGGAAGACCTTGCCTGAAAAACCAATGCATTAAATGAAAAATTCAATACAATTAAATAATAATTAGTTGAAAGGGGTAGGAGTTAGTTGAAATATCTCATCAAGGGGACGGATGAAAGTGCAGGTGATTTATGAATGGAGTTTGATGTCAAGTATGAAAATTAATTAAGAGTAGGGCCTCATGCTTCCTACACACTGTCCATTCATTTTCTTTATTTCTTTGTTGATTTGATTTTGAAGTTATTGCTTTGATTTCAAGGAATCATGTTCTTATCCAATTTTGCCATTCCCATGCGTTGCTTCCTTTCCTGATATTTTGTTCTATCCCTTTCCTTTTGTCCCCCTCCCTTGCCTTTTGTGTCCGACATTATTTTTATTATATTAACTATTTATTTTTTAATTCTTAATATAAAATCTATTTAATTAATTTGATTAAATAAAAAAATTGGGCAAGTTAGCTAGTTATAGAAAGAGTGACGTGTCTTTTTTAAAAATACTATAATTATTTTCTTTAATATCCCTCCACTTTCCTACTTGATTAGGATTAAAAGAGTACCAATAAAAATAATTTAGAAAACATTAATAAATATGAGAAATAAGTCTTACATTTAGAATCAACATCAACCCAATAACTAGATTTTATATTAAAGACTAGAGGAATATTTCATAACTCTTCCTCTAATGGTTTATTTATTTCATTATTTTGTTTTGTTGAGTTTTTATAAAAATATATTTTTTTATATGATTATTTGATTGGGTCATATTTAAGTGTTATCGAAATTAATTCTGAGCAACTCAACTAAAGTTTTTTTTTTAACATTTACACTAACCCAAATATAAAACTTCATGTGTTTAACCAGTCAAAATCCTTTGGACTAAAACCAACTCCAGTTAATCGGTAAATGTACTCCTCCGATCCTTAATATAAAACCCATTTAACTAATTTGATTAGATTAAGGAAGTTAGGTAAGTTAGTTAATTATAAGAAAAGTGAGACATTTTTCCTAAAACACCATAATCATTTTTCTTAATACCCCATCTCCCTCTTTTACTTGATTATGGTTGAGGGAGTATTCACAGGGGTAATTTAAAGAAAATTGATAAATATAAGAAAGGGGTATTATATTTAGGACCAAAACCAACTTGAGAATTGGGTCCTATATTAAGGACCGGAGGAGTATGTTTTAAGATGTGAACCAAATGATTGATTTTTTTAATACAATTCTAAAAATAAAATCAACAAAGCAGCATTTTTATCGAACGCACTTTTTTAACTCATGTACACATTATATTCTCACCTTAACATTAAAGTCATAGCTTATTGTTCTTATCATTATTGGTGTTTTTAAGTACTATGCAAAAAATGATCTGATAGGTCCCGTTTAAAAATTATACCTGACATGAACATATTAATTAATATTGATGCAAACAACAAAAATCATCTTCCCCACAATGTTAGCCTACCTATTTATTATTTCACTTATTTTGGTTTTGCAATTAATATGATAATGAGTTTTTCTGTAAGAATGTATTGTGCATGTATTTAAAGACGACAGGGACATATGCGAAGAGTAGCCAAGTAAGTTTTGTATAATTTTTTTTCAAAAATATTTAGACCAAAATTTTTATATCTATTATGATAAGTTTTTAAATCACATATAATCATGTATTTAATTTTTTAAAATATTATCATTTAATTACGAATCTATAGAATATATAAAAAAAATGACACATGACAATGTATGATTGAAGAGCTCTATATAATAGATATTAAAAATTGACCTAAGTATTGTCCAAATTTTTTTTTTATCTACTTCCAAATTTTCGTCTTGATATTGGTACTGTGAATTGCATAGAGTTTAAAAAATGAGCTGACAAGCTGTATAATTAATAATTATTAAAAATAAAATTTAAATTTAAGGAAAGTATTATTTTCATCCAATTAATACGAATATAAAAAAAGTCAAATTCGATATCAACAATCTCCACGCGCAATATAGAAGGCAGAAGGATCCGAATATAAAAATATCCTTCCTTCTGAAATTCAAAATCCAAAGATAATATAATAAGGGCAGCATATATGAACACTTAAATTAGATTAATTGGATAAATGCTAGCCACTACTTGAGAATAATTGTTTTGAGTGATATAATTATATTTAATGTTCATGGGTTTTAATTTGAACGGATGATTAGACAAATAGGAGCTGAAGCATGCCTTAAAAAGTTATATTTTTTATGACTAATTTATAACTATTTTATTCCTCTTCTCACTACTCTCTCTCTTTTTTTTTAGTTGGGGTTAGAATCTCGACTCTTATATTTATGTAACAACCCTAATTAAAAAAATGGTTTTGATAAAATTAGTCTGCAAGTTTCTGTAGTTTTGCATGATTTTTATTTTTAAATTTTGTGAAAAGTTTTACATGATTTTTCATTAGATGCTTGAGTTATTGTTGTTCCTTGTTCTTTATGATTTTATCTACTCTTAGTTACGTT
Source organism: Neltuma alba (assembly GCF_004799145.2). Taxonomy (NCBI): domain Eukaryota; kingdom Viridiplantae; phylum Streptophyta; class Magnoliopsida; order Fabales; family Fabaceae; genus Neltuma; species Neltuma alba. The sequence goes on from NW_021637069.1 coordinate 49,332, forward strand.
TTCGTAGTTGTCTGCTTTATATAAAGTCCTTATAATTTCGCCTATTCTAATAGGTTTATTAAAAACTTGGTGAAGACATAAGGACCTAATAAAAATTAAAAAAAAATCACAAATACCTTATTAAAAATTAAGTAAAATTATGAGGAGTTGCGAATTAACATTTTTCCACTTTTTTGCATTTTTTTTTGACCAAGCATTTTGATGCCTTAAAAAAGATTAGCCAAGAATACACTTTTGATATTAAGAAAAAATGTTTTCTTCCTTAGATTTATAAAGTTGACCGGATGTTAAGATTTTCTCGTTTACCTTGTACGTATAATTATATTGCAATTTGTTATGAATCCTGATTTATTTATTTTTTGGCATATATGCCTATGTTAATGGGATGACAGGCGACAACTTGTATTTAGTTATTATTTCCTTAAATCCTTTTGTTGTTAATCAAGGTGGCACTCTGCCCTAAATTGTGATTAACGGGAGACTTTATTAATGATTAAAATAGCATACATTTAATATACTCATTACTTTATTAAAAAAAGTTAAATAATTGTTCCTTTACAAATCAAAATTGATGATGGTGTCACTTTGAAAGGAACATAAATAATTAAGGGTCGAAAGTGAGTGTAATCTAATCTAATCAAGTTGGACTTATTCAATCTCACAACTAAGATATCTATTTAAATATTACATCGGTCCTAATTATAAGATATTATTTGTAAACTATAAACGATGTCTTATAATTAGAATCGGAGATAGTATTACATAGTTTACATTTGTTTTATTTTGATATTTTGTTTAATAAAAATGAAACGTAATAGAAAGGCATATTTTAAAATCAGAATTTAAGCAATTTGTTCTTTTAAATAAAATTTAAAATGATGAGATCAAATTTAAACAATTCAAATATTCAAATCGAGTAATTAATCGAGTTGAACAATTTAAAAAAATGAAAATTCAGCACTGATGGAAAAAGAAGAATAAAGTAAAACAATAACTTGGTTGATAATTTTTTTGGATAAAAATAATAATTAATTAATAATACTTTATACATATATAATAAAGACAACGAAATTACCTAGCAAAAGATTGAGATTCTTGATGAAGGAATAGCGTGAAGGAGTGGTTAGATGTGAATATAACAGCTGTGGCCGTTGGAGAAAAGGAAGTGAAACTTCAAATGAGACAAAGCACAAATACCTAAATAAATTGACGTTGATATTTTGTTATTTTTATAGCTACACAATAAGCTAAGAATAATTTTAAGAAAAAAGTTAATCATAAAATGCTATTTATCTTAAATGATATGATCACGTCAATACACATGGAAAGTTGAATGTGAAAGCTTGCTTTGCGAGGAACCACAGATTCTAAAAAGTTTATTTGGTCCATATCTCAACCGTAAATAAAATATCAAACTTAAATAAATACCAATCAGGCATCCTTATATGGAACCTCATCGACATTTTAAAACTTCTTTCTAATCAATCGTGCGCCCTTACTTTGTCAATCTCAACACTTAAGAGCTGTTTCTTAAATAAAATTAAAACTCAATTAGCTAGATTGAATTTTATATTTTTACTTCTTCCGATTGCTGAGCCTTAAACAACATCATCGAGTTACAAAAAAAAAAGGAGTCCGCTAAATTTGTGTTCTAGTAACTTTATTTTATTAGATTATGTGTGATTTATACAGAAATTTTCTATTTAATCATGATTTTTTTTTACTCCTTTCATGTCACTGTATATAAATTTAATTCATAAATATAAGTATGTTATTTTCTATGAGGAAAAACAACGCAAGAGGATGTCCATGCGACTATGCCTTTAAAGTTAAATAAAAGTACGATGTGACAGAAGGGTTATATTAGGTGCATGTGGGAAAACTTGCATTGCATTTTTGAAACTTGAAACTTGAAAGTGATTAGCGGTTTGTGCCTAGCTTGTTGATTACTTTGCCAAAATTACAAGCTTAGCCTTTGAGGTTGCAAGATTACTTCCATTTTTATTTATAAGTGATTTTCTAAAAGCTTCTAATAGTTGTTGTAACGACTCTTCACATTCTTATTCACAAGTTATATTTTGCAAAATACTATTAGCTCCGTTTCTTAATTAAAAACTAATTTGATTTTTAATTTAATCCTAAATATAAGACTTCATTTTATTTTATTTATCATATTTATTCTTTTCTTTTAAAAGTAGACTTTGTAATTCAATCCTAAAAGATCTTCGGAGCCTTAGGGGGTGTTTGGGTTCCCCAAACCATGATTTGGGAAAAAATCACCCAAACACTCTTAAAAAAACCAAAATCATGGTTTTGGGAAAAGCAAAAAATTTTTGCTTTTGGAAAAAAAAAAAGGAGAGTGTGAGAGCCTATAGGATATGTATCTTGTTGTTTTTTTATAAACATATTTTTTTATAAATATATTTAATCTTATATCTTATAAATATATGTACATATTAATTATTTATTAATTATATTATCTTATGTATTATTAATTATGTTAATAAAAAATATATTATTAACAATTTTATTCCTTCAAATTAAAATATATCATAAAATATATTTTTTCTGTAATTATCATATTAACTTATGCCTTTTTTTAGTAATTTGTACATGTAAAAAGTGCTTCTGGTAACAACTATCCAAACCCTCTCACTTCTCAGAATCACTTTTTCACAAAATTTATTCTTCAAAAAATCTATTCTCTCCAAAATCTATTCTCCAGAAACTATTCTCCAAACCATAGTTTAGTTATATCCAAACACCCAGTGTAGTTTCCTGCAAGAACATAAAGGATAGTGAAATCTCACCCCCTCTGGCAACCATATTCACCACGTTCAAGGAATCAAGATGGAGTCCAGATACCAAGTCTCTTTCTCCCATCAAGTATAATATAATAGTTACACGTATTAAAAGTGACATTAAATAGTAGTTAAAGTTAATATATATGATTAGTAATGATATATTAGAAAATACAATAGTTATTTATTATCAATAATTAACTTAACAATTTTTTAAATCTATTCAAATTAGCCAGCAAACTCCTATATTAAGGAATGGAGGTAATATATAAAAAAAGCAATTGATTCCCCCCCCCAAATAGCGCTGGCGCCTAAATGCCACTATTCTCCTAAGCAATTATGGTGAAAACATCGATTAAGTTAGAATTCATTTTATTTTGTTAAGAATATTATAGAAAAGATAAAGTAATTTTTAAGAATATTAAGTTATAAATACAGTTAAAAAAGGGAGTCTTTGTATTAAAATACAAGTTTTTAAGGTTTCAGCACACAAATTAAAAAAATGTAATATTTTTTGCCATTAGATTTAGAAATATAATTGACACGTTAAAATATTGACAATAATGTTAAACCTGTCTTTAATTAACATGTTGAATAAATTAAATTTATTGGGGTAAATAAGGGTATAATGAGAAAACTCCTAATAAATGACGCTTTGGGCTTTTTAAAAAACCCATATAAAATTAACAAAAACAATTCTCACAAAAAGACTTATATTTTGAAATAAAAAATATTTATTCATTTATTTGAGGAGAAGCAATAAAAGGATATCCCATCCATGCCTTTAAAGTTAAATTAAATAGAAGAATAATGTGAACAAGAAGTGGGGTTAATAATTTGGGTGCAAGTGGGAAAACTTGCATTGCATTATTGAAAGTGATCAGCGGTTGTGATTAGCTTGTTGATTAGCCAGCCAAAATTACAAACTTAACCCTCAAGGTTGTCACCATCATGGCCCCGTCATTAAGATATACTCTGTTTTTGTACCATGGTTCCCGGGAAACCTTCTTGTCCATCACAAATTCAAAGTCCCAATTTTCAGATGCACACAAATAATGGAGGCGAGCACATTTGTTGAAATGACATGTTTCATCAATCAATTATACTATTCCCGGCTGTTGACTAAGCACAAAACCTTAACCCTTTAGATACTCTAATATTACTTCTGATCTTTCCTACTACATCCGGTCCTTAATATAAAATCTTGTTTGACTTTTATTTTGATTCTAAATATAAGACTCCAATCCACTTTACCTCTCATATTTATACATTTTTTCTCAAAATAGTCTTTCTAATAATGGTAGTTCTAGCCAATACTCTTGATTAGTAAGGATATTTTAAGAAAAACAACACATATTTATTACAAATAACTAACTTAATTTGTTTCCTTAATTTCCTCAAATTAATTACCTAACTCTTATAATTAGGGCTGGAGGTAGTATTTATCCTTTTTCCCCTAAAATAGTCCTTGTAATAATAGGAGTCTTAACAAATATATTTGATTAGTAACGATATTTCATAAAAAATAATACTTATTTATTACAAATAACTAATTTAACTAATTTTTTTAATCTATTTAAATTAGTCAACTAATTCTTAAAAAACAGAAGCTACATATATATATATATATATATGCGCTTTCTCCCAACTTGCGTTTTCATCTGAGCCTTTCCTCTGAATGGATCCTTGACCAAACCTACAGTGACTTTTAATATTATTTATTAACAAAGTTATTAAATCGACTCGCTTTTATTCTCTCCACACTTGTAACCTTTTCCCTTTCCCAAAATAGGCGTAAAGAAATTCATAGAAATTGATGTTTAACTGTTTGTTTGACTTTTTGAATTTGATGCCCCAAGTTTTTCAATTTAAATATCTTATTCAAAGTGCATAGGCGGAAAGTACGAAAATATACACCTTACATATTTTCTTAGAAATATGCGAAACCACTGGCATAGAGTATTATACTGGGACAGCTAAGACATGATTAATGTTTTAAAAGATGCTTCAGCATCATGATATAGTTTAGGATGCTCAACATAACTAAAAATATATTTTAGAGTATTCATTATAAAATATTTTAGAATACTATATGCACTTAAAAAATATTATATATATCCGTATGCTATGTCTGGGTTTAAAATTTTAAAATTTTAGGCAGTCAAGAATCATGCCGGGAAGTTGTCTTTTTTTTTTTTTGTGCCAAGTTGTTACCGTTTAAAATTTTGGTATCATTTCATCTAATGAAAATTATTATTTTTAAAGTAAATTAGTCATTAATTTCAAAATCATCTATTTTCTAATAATTTTTTTTTAACATCAAAAGTTCGACCGCCAGGAGCTAGAGCTTTGGCAAGCAGGAGTAGAGAGATTTATTTTGAACATATAATGACAATATCGTTACCAGAGAAATAAACCTAATTCCAAACAAAACTCTAAAGAGACTGAGGCACTTCGGGGACCAATACTAGGGAGTGTTTGGATGAAACCAAATCATGGTTTGGAGAATAGCTTCTGGAGAATAGATTATGGAAAAAATAGATTTTGTGAACAATAGATTTTGTGAAAAATTGATTTTGATAAATGAGAGTGTTTGGATAGTTGTTATCAGAAGAATTTTTTATATGTACAAATTTTATTAAAAAAAGCATAAGTTAATATGATAATTACATAAAAAATAGATTTTATAATATATTTTAATTTGAAAAAATAAAATTGTTAATAATATATTTTTTACCAACATAATTAATAATATATAAAATAATATAATTAATATGTATATATATTTATAAAATATAAGATTAAATATGTTTATAAAAAAATAATTGAGGAATGTTAAAATCATATTATCGTTGAGATATACTCTACAGGTACAATTGTACTCTCCCATTTGAGCTAGAAGCAGAATGGATTCACTTCTTCTGAAACCATAGTTTTGACCCAAAACCATGGTTTCTGTTTTTTCCTGGGTGTTTGGCAAGTTTGGGTCCCAAAATCATGGTTTGGGTCCCAAAACCATAGTTTTCTATGTTATCCAAACATGCCCTAGATTAACATAAAATTTTATAAATATTTCTCTTAAGAAATTAGCCTACAAAATTGGGCTGGCTCCTTCGGGTCTAAAAGAATTGGTAGACACGATTGTGGGCCTCCAAAAGCACCCTGGGGATTGGGCCTGTTGGTTAAATGAAAAGCCCAATTAGATTTGCATGGCAATTTGTTAGAAATTTTCAGAACGGGCCATCAGGCTTCTTCAGTCGCTCCACTCGTCGTCGACGCCTCCGGCCTCAAGCCCTCAGCCTTCCCGTCTTTCCCCATCTGAGCAGTCCGTACAAGGGAGTTGCTTAGTGGGCCCGCGTTAACAGTTCCAGGCCAATGTCCCCTACACACGCGTGTTTGAACCGAATGTCTGGGTCGGGTTGATCTCCTGTGAGCGAGACTTGTTGAGATTTTCTCCGTCTTCGTGTGTTGTTGGTGTTGCTTAGCGTGTTTTCTTCATCAGCAACAAACCTTCGTAACGGTTATTTCCTGGATCGTTGTTTCTTCAATTCAATGCAGGTTGACGAAGATGGAGGGAATGCTCTGTTTCCCTGTTGCTCTCTCGACAGTTCGTTGTTCTTGTCCCATGCCATGCGCACCAGGTGTTTGATTCCTTGCCTATACCAAATGTAGATCGAAACGGCTGGCATTAGTAGGCTCCGTTGTTGTTGATGATGACGATGCATATTAGGCCGTTCTTCTCCAAGTTTAACATAACTATCATATTAAACCAACAAGCTCGATCCTATGCTCGTGACCCTTTTCCCAGTAAAGTTTCCCACTACCTATACCGTGCCAAACTGATAGACTCTATTCGACTCGTTCTTCGGTCCAGTGGCCCCAGTTCACTCCCTTGTCTTCTAAACGATCGTCTCCTCGATTCTTTCGTAGTCACTCAGGCTCTTCGTTCTGCCCCGTCTGCTAATTCTGCCCTATGTCTTGTGGAAGAGCTAGAAAAAATTCAAGGCTTTTCACACACCAAGAACACCCTCCATGCCCTGGCCACTGTGCTCGCCAAGTCACAACGAACTGCAGAACTCAAGTCTCTCATTGACGCTATTACTGCTGGGAGATTTGGTAAAGTACATGTCAGTTTTATGAACCTCATGCAATGGCATGCTGCGGCCGGGGATCTTGAGTCAGTTCTTGAGTTTTGGGATAAGTATAGATGCACTGCCAATAAGCGTGCCTGCACTGAATCGTATAACATTGTTATGGCTCTGTATGCGAAAAAGGGCATGGACTCTGAGGCAGTAAGGATTTTCCACAAGATGCTTGATGAAGGGGCAAATCCGAATTGCAGAACTTATACAGTTATGATCGAGCACCTTGTGAATTCTGGAAAAGCATTGGCAGCCATGGAGGTTTTTAGAGTACTACCTTTAATACGGATCAAACGCACATTGAAACAGTACTCAGTTCTGATGGAGAGCTTCATTTATCTTAAACGGTTTGAGGAGGTCAAAACCTTACTCAATGAAATGCAAGTTGATGGAATACTGCCTAGTCGAGCCATGTGTCTGTCACTGCGGCAGATTGCGGAGGAAGGATTTCTTAAGGATGACGACTTCTTTAAAGAAAGTTTCTCAGATGAAAGAATCAAGAATATAGGATATTCTATTGACAGTGGTGATGATGACGAGGATGAAAACGAGAATTCAAGCCATGCTCGTAAATATGAGGATGGAAAACAGTTAAAACCCTGGTTGGACCCACAGGCTTTGGCAATTGCCTTGCAGAATTGGGGTCCCAATGAGGTATCAGCCCTAGAGGGTGCAAACTTTGTGTGGACAAGAAGGCTGGTATGCAAGGTCCTTAGGAATTTCAAATCCCCAGAAACTGCTTGGAATTTCTTCTGCTGGGTTGCTTACCAGCCTGGATTTACTCATGATATATACACAGTACAAAGAATCATGACTCTCCTTGCACGCCATGGATGTACAGAATTGGTTGATAGGCTCATATCCAAGATCAGAACAGAGGGAATGAGGATGCCATTCAGTACCATACGGCTGATAATTGACTTCTATGGAATATCAAAGAATGCTGATGCTGCTATGAAGGTTTTCAATGTTGACCGAGAACTTTGTGGGCCCATGTCAAACTTTCATTTGATGCTTCTCTATTCCTCTCTTCTAAGAGCATTAACAAAGTGTGGGAGGAACAATGATGCCCTGGAAACACTTGACGAGATGATTTTGAATGGAATTTTCCCAGATATTCAGACATTTTCTGGTCTAATGCAACATTTTGCAAACCTTGGAGACATAAAAACAGTGCAGAAGCTCTTTACAATGGTTAGACAGAGCGGTTTAGAGCCAGATGCTTATCTTTATAAGGTACTAATCCAAGGCTATTGCAAATCGGAAAGAGCAGCACTGGCATGGAGGATATTTGAAGACATGAAGTATTCAGGTTTGATGCCTGATTCTGACACTAAAGAATTGCTTGTGAAGAGCCTTTGGAAAGAAGGGAGAAGGAGGGAAGCGGCTGCAGTGGAGGAGAGTTGTGAGGAAATAAATGAGGTCCTTCCACTTGCATTGCGTGGTCATGAGTGGTCTGTCAGCTCTGCGGATCTCACAAGAGTTTATAATATCTATTCAGAAAGTTTTCTGCTGTCTGGAGGCTAGAGTTATGGATATGTACCCGAGATGAGTTCGTAGTACTTTTAAACATAGTGTCAGACATCTTTTAAAAGGTCAGAGCTATGCCCAACCTCGCAAACTTGGGAGGAAAGGACGTTGTGGAAGAGAGTTGAAAGGAGAAAAATGAGGTCTTTCAGCTTGCATCTAGGAGTGATATACGGTCTATCTCTTGCATCAGTCATAGGAGTCATACTAATTGTTTGCATATTCGTTATCTCTTGGCGGGATCTGAGTTTTTACCTAAATGAACCCTTATACAAATAGCACAATCAAGTTTACTTAGGTTTTAGGAAAATGAAATTTTCAGAATCCGAAAGCCGAAGAATCTCCAGTTGATGTATGGACATTTGTATTCAAAGTTGGCATCCATCTTTCAGATTGATTTGCAAAGGAATTTGTTTCATACAAGAGAAGAGTTTTGATAGTTAGCTTAAAAAGCCATAATGCCCTTTGACATTTAACGATAGGACTTCACGACTAAGTAGCAGCCATGTGTGTTTGACCCTTTAGTTGTGTGATAAATAATTAATAAAAGAGAAGAAAGAGCCTCACATTTAATAATGATAAATACAAAAGAAAAACACATTTGAGATATACTGAAAATGGAGAGTCATCAATCATGTAGCTTCTTATCGTTGTAATTAAAAAAGAAAATTCACAAACGAGGTCAAATATAGTTTACATGACAGATATGCGTATTTGATAGGTCTGTTCCATAATTCAAGGCGAATTCGCATATAAAATTCAGCATGTTTTATCAACCACAATTAGAATGATTGCTCGTTAAGAGATTGGGCTTTGAAATGACATGCAGGATATATACTACCATAAAAGTTACACAAGCAAATAGAAATCATACAACATTAGCGTGGTACCTTTGTTCTTTCTGTCGCGTTTACTTCTTAACAAGATATCAAAGCTAAGTTACATGACCTCCTTAACATGGTATCAGTGCTTTAATAGCTTGTAAAATAACCTCAGTGTCTTTTGACTTGTAATTGTAGAACTTTAAGACTTCAGTAACAGGCTTTGTTGTATTAATTATTTTTAGTAATTTTTATTTCCAACAAATTTGTCAATGTAGTGCCAAGCCATAAAATCAGCGCGGTAGCATTTCAAATGTAGAAGCATCACATTCAAAGAAAACATTTAGTATTATTTGAGATGTTATGGGAGAATGGTTAAAATGACTTTTATAATGAGTATTTCATTTTGGAACTTATAAGTTCCTTCTCATTCTTTGCTAAATGTAATTGGCCAGCTGAAAAACTTGGTGGCGGATAGTTATTCACTTGACGATATCTTAGAGTCTTCGCTAAAAGAATGTGCTTGTTTATCGGGTATTGAGATAAAAATTTTACTTAGCTAGTAATTAATGTGTTGATTTTTGAGAAAGCTCAACATTTTCTCCATTAGATGAGATCCCGCAATTATCTTTAAGCCTTTATAAAAGCATAATTTGATTTATGAATTGTACCAATGGAACAGTTATCGCAAGGTTATCCCAAGTGCATAGTCTGTTGAAATCATAAGGGTGAGTGCCTGATTTTACCTGATGTTTTGCCCTTTGTATTACTCTATCCGGATTAAGATTTGCATTATGATATTCTTGTCAGATTAGAATTTCTTATTTTGTCACCTCTTAACTAGTCTTTGAATAAACCCTGCTTTTGATGATAGATTGATTTTAGAGTAATTTAAAATTTTCGTATTTGTGGATATTATTCTTTCATTTTGCATCATAGGTGTCCGATGAACATTTTCACAGCTGAATAAGTGTGTCTCGGATGATAGACTCTTTTTGATCGCCTACTGTTTAAGAGAGGAAAGAAGCAGAATTCTGAATTTCTGATTCTGCAGCATTGCTGATCCACAAAATCTGCAGGAAATGGACGTTGGCAGAGTCTCTTGTCTATACATGGACATCTGCTTTCAGAGTCGGCATCCGTCTTTACAATTAGGACAACATGATTTTGCTGTCATTGTCATGTCATTGGTAAACGTACTGACTTTTGTGGTATTTCTATTACACAATCATCTTCAATATATCAACTTCAATTTTGATGAGTATCTCTTGAGGTTTATTTATGATATCAAGTCAGATTCAATTGGATCTTCCCACATGCTTAGCTACAGATGTGACGGGGACTATTGATGATTCTAACATATAAAATTATAATCCAGCCAATTCTAGGTTTGAAGATGTCCTCCTGTTATGCCACAGCACAACACACCAAGAATCCTTTTAGTCCTTTAAAAATGATGAAGAGACGTCAATTTGTTTGTTCTTTAGGCGTGGGTTAGCTGAAATGCCAACTTGCCGTTTTAATTCCTAACACAAGCATGATTCAGATTGGGTAGGCATTAGACTTTTTCTTCTTCCAAATTAAAGATTCTCGTGGGAAAGGTTAAAAAATGGACTGCTGTGCCTTCTTTTTGGGCATATATTCTATTCGTCCTTGCAATTGGAACAGTTTGTGAAATATGAAAGAAGTAAAAAAGATTATATATCAGTCATTCAAGGTAAAGCGAAAGACAAAGTCACCTTTTGATTCTGATATTTTAAGATATGTTTTATTAGCCATGAAAGCTTCTTGCAAACGATGCCTATTGTTCATCACAACAAACTTTCTTTTCTTTTCTTTTCATATTCCCTCTGCTAAACTCTAATTAGTTCGCTGCATTTGACATTATTCTCTCTCTGCTGAAGCCTCCATTTCCAATCTAAACCTCTTTAACAATGGCCGTCTTCCTTCCTTCTTCTCATACTATATTTCTTGCACTCCTTTTCTTTTCCATCACCCTTGTTACAGCTCAATCGCCAACCAACAACAGTGGAACAAACTTCTCATGCCCTGCAGATTCACCACCTTCCTGTGAAACGTATGTATCATACTATGCACAGTCTCCAAATTATCTGAGTCTAGTGAACATATCTGATGTATTTGGGATCAGTCCTTTGTCCATTGCAAGGGCTGGTAACTTATCAGAAGAAGAAAATAAGTTGATTCCAGGCCAGCTCTTACTGGTTCCTGTGACTTGTGGTTGTACTGGAAACCGCTCTTTCGCCAATATAACCTACGAGATCAAGCCGGGTGATAGCTACTACTTTGTTTCAACCAGTGCATTTGAGAATCTCACGAATTGGCATGTAGCGCGAGAGTTTAACCCTGGTTTGAATCCAGTTATTTTGCCGATAGGCACCAAAGTGGTCTTCCCTTTGTTCTGCAGGTGCCCTTCAAGAAGCCATTTGGCCAAAGGCATAAAGTTTTTGATAACGTATGTTTGGCAACCTAGTGACAATGTTTCTGTCGTTGGTACCATGTTTAATGCATCTGAGATGGACATAAGGACAGAAAACAAATACCAGAACTTTAACTCTGCAGCCAACCTTCCAGTTTTGATCCCAGTGTCGGAGCTTCCAGATGTTTCTCGATTTCATTCATTACCAAAGAGAAAGGGAAACAACCATCGTCTTTTGGTTATCGTAGGTACTATATTGGGATGCACTTGTCTGACTGTTCTTGTAACTTTTTTACTGGTCTATGTTTGTTGTCTAAGAAAGAAAAAGATTAGTTTGAAAAAGAGTGCTTCATTTTTGGAGACAGCAGATAAGCTACTTTCTGGGGTCTCAGGTTATGTAAGCAAGCCAACCATGTACGAGTTTAATGTAATTATGGAAGCAACCATGAATCTTAATCAACAGTGCAGGATTGGGGGATCAGTGTATAAGGCCAAAATTGACGGGCAAGTCTTAGCAGTAAAGAAAGTGAAGGAAGATGTCATGGAGGAACTGAAGATTCTGCAAAAGGTGAATCATGCGAATCTGGTGAAATTAATGGGCTTCTCATCAGACGACAATGTCGGAAATTGCTTCTTGGTTTATGAATATGCTGAAAATGGATCTCTTGATAATTGGCTGTATTCCATGTCTGCTTCAGACTCTTCTTCTGGTTCTGTGTCATTTCTCACATGGAGCCAAAGGATTTGCATTGCCCTAGACGTGGCCATGGGTTTGCAATACCTTCATGAGCACACCCAACCAAGAATAGTCCACAGGGACATCAGAACAAGTAACATAGTTCTGGATTCAAGTTTCAAGGCGAAGATAGCGAACTTCTCAATGGCAAGAACTTCTACGAACCCAATGATGCTAAAAACAGATGTTTTTGCTTTTGGGGTTGTTTTGTTGGATTTGCTGACAGGGAAGAAAAGCATGATGACAAATGAAAGAGGCGAGGTAGTGATGCTGTGGAAGGACATGAGAGGGATCATTGATGGAGAAGATGAGAAGAAGAAAGAGGAGAGACTGAGAAGATGGATGGATCCTAAGCTGGGAAGCTTCTATGCCATTGATGATGCTCTGAGCTTGGTTTCCTTGGCTGTGACTTGCACTGCAGATAAACCTTTGTCCAGACCAACCATGGCAGAAGTCGTTCTTAGCCTGTCGTTTCTGAGTCAATCATGTGCTGGCGTGAAGGTAGAACCATGGACTTCTGCTGGTGGGTTAGATGCAGAAGTTCCTCAAACGATAAGTCCCATCGCAGCTCGATGATCTGAGTTTTTCAAGTTCAGCCTGGTCTTTTCTGTTTACTGTGTCTCTTGTTAATAATAAATGCCAATGTCTATGAAGCCTAATTTTATTGAGGAATTACTATGTTAACAATAGGTCTCCGGTTAGTGGCTATAGTATACGCCTTCTTCTTCTTCTTCGTCAATTTCAATGACGAAGAAAAAGCACCCATCTGGTGCTTCTTCCTGGATCCACAGCTTAAAATTTTCTTTTGCCGGTGGGTGGGTGTGCTATTCTTCATCTTCTTCTTCGAATCACGAATCATTGATGATGATGACGACGATGAAGATCCCATTTCACAACTCTTCCTCTAACGTGTGTGTCATTTTTTAAGCATATTAGGTATGAATGAGTATCAATGAACTGCTAAAGATTAAATAAAACAAAAGGCATCATTTTCATCAAAACCATGGCTTATTAAAAAAAAAAAAAAACAGTTATTGGACAACGCACTCATGCAATGCGAAAAGAATAAAGAGTTCAAGGTCAAAATAATAGGTTATGTGCCAGCAATGCAGAACTGATACTGAATCTCTGATGCATGTTTTGAGAGACTGTGAATATGCAAAGAATCTCTGGCTAATGTTTTTTTTCTCCCACTAAACCATGGGCATCTTCTTATTAGAGGTAATTTTATTTAAGACACTATCGGACATTAAATGTGGATACCTCTCCTAATAAAAGTTTGAATCTTAATTCGTCACGTTATAAGATACTAACCCTTTCTGCTAAACCTGACCCCATTGATTAATCTTTAGCTCTTTTTTTGTTTTTTTTGGCTAAAACATATGTATTCTTCTATTGGAGACAATCTTATTCGAGACACTATCGGAGACTAAATGTGGACATGTCTTCCAGTGATGATTCAAATCTTGATTTGTTATGTTACAAGAAACTAGTTCTTTTTACTAGACCTAACCCTATTGGTGTCTCTGGCTCATGTTAGGAGAAAGGAAAGATGGTCCGGAATTTTTTGTGTTGCAAGGGAAGGTTGGTTTAGCCCAAAGGCCCAAGACTTTGGGGGAGTCCGAAACAAGAGGTAACTTTTGTTTTGGGCTTTAGCGCTCTCTTGCACACAAAAAAAGAATCAGAAGGTACTACCAAAAGAAGCTAATAGATACGCTTACCCCAGAAACATCGTTTTCAGAAGGGACCATCTAGTTACTTCCTATTCAACCGTTTTCAGTTCGTCTCATTTTTCTTAAAAAAAAAGAGACTTCGCACCTAACCCGGACCCATACTACTGCCGTAGGCTGTGCAGGTATTGCGATTCTAATTTGAACGTCTTCGCATGTAAAATCAGTTGGCAATATTTTCTTTAATAATAATTATTTTTTTTGAGAAACTTTCATAATTATTATTCATAACATTAAAAGTGGTGCTGAAGTCCTTTTTAATTGTATTTCGTTAAGTTCTTTTTCAAAACTTGAACTTAGTTTTATTTCTGCTTTTAATGCTGGATGTTTGTAAGCTCTTTTATCCTCAGTAATAGCATTTTGACTTTCTCCACACAAAAAAAAAAAACATTAAAAGTGGTGTAAAGAAGGGAAAAATTTAAAAAAAAAAGTAAAAATTGAGCTAAAGATTAAATTGATTGAGATTGAGATTTAAACAAAGAGGATTGTAATAGAATTCTATGAAAAGAAAATAATTATCAAAAAGTCCTAATGACAAGTAAAAAATTGTCACTTTTTACTTTAAAACTTTAAAACTTATTAGTAAGCTACCACTTAGTTGTTATTAAGAATTAATAAAAATTATATTCTTTTCTTAAAACTTAGTTACAATTCTTCCATTTAAATATTGAAGTGATAGCACGTGAATTATGAATCAATGTAAATTTAAATCTTTTTAGCTCAATGACATATTATTTGAACCAAACAAAAAATCATTCATTTGTTTTTGTTTAGCTCGGTCATTATGATCGATTTTTTGTTCGGGGTGAGTATTCGGTTTTTCGGTTCAATTATCAGTGATAACCGAATAACCGAATAGAGTAAATTTTAAATACCGAATCGAAACCAAATAACTGAACTAACCGAAACCGAATTAACCGAAAATTTTAGTTTGGTTAACCAATTAACCAAAATATATATAAATATGGAAAATAATTTTAAATTAAAAATAATAATAAAACACAATTATAACTATTAATTAATAAATATTTCATCATTCAATGTGATTTATTATAATAATATTTATTGAATATAAATATATTTAAAAAGTTCACATATACCTACATATATATTTATTATAATAATATTTATTAAATATAAAAATATAATATATTTATTTCGGTTATTTGGTTATAACTGATTTTTTTTTACTAACCGAATCGAACACCGAAACCGAATTGTTTAAAAAATAAAAACTGAATATATAACCGAAAACCGAAATAACTAGACCCAAAAACCGAATTAAATTCGGTTCGGTTCGGTTTTCAGTTATTGTTCGGTTTTGCTCACCCCTATTCTTTGCCCCATATTTTTAAGAGTAAATTATAATATTAATAGATGAAATATCAATTTAAAATGTTGGGCGTGATCGGATTTTTTTAATTATATTATTCGTTTCATTTGAGGTCTATTACTATAATTAAAATTATAAGAATTATGGGCACCCATGGCCATAATAAAACCTTGAGTTTTGTGTTTCTCTCATCTCATGCCCATGTGAGTCATATGAACATATTTCAATGTCATGCGTCTCAGAGACTCATGAGTCAGTCAACAATGTAAACTTCGTCCACAAGTTGAAAAGTGAACATATTCCTCACGGAAATCAATCAAATGCACAAAGCATAATTAATAATGTGATGTATATAATATATTTTATATTATTTATTAACAAATGTATAACGGCCAGAAGTGTGCACAATACTGCTGCAAAATGTATGCATGATAAAAGGAAAATTATTAAAAAATAAATACACAAACATGTACAATTTTTTTTTTAATTACAGAGACAAGTACTAATAAACTGAAGTTTTAGATGAGATGGAACTTGTTATTTCTCACTTTAAAAAACTCAAGACTGATTTTATAACGTAACCTGCATAAAAATAAGTTTTATATTTAAAAACGTTAGAATAATATCAGGGTTAAGCGCAAATCTTTTGAATAATACACCTACAGACACACACTTTTTAAGGTTAAACAAGGAATATATGTCTACCCTGTGGTCACAATGGAAAAGGAGAGCGTTCTACCAAACTTTATTGATCAATTAAATACTGCCAGAAGAAAATTCAACAAATCTCATAGGGTATTTGGATTACTGAAAAAGTGTTTTTTAAAAATATTTTTTAAATCAAGATAAATTTTTTTACGTATTTATTTTGCATATTTCTTCATAAATTGAGATAAACTTCTCTGCATATTACTTCGTAAACTGTAAAATTATTTCTAAAAAAATAAAAGATTAGTTTACATCCAAATCCTTCCTTAACCTTACGAAGAAAGTAAATCTTGTTTGACATAATATAACAAAAAAGAAGAAGAAGAAGATAACTGCGGAGGTCACAGGACTACGTTGTGATATTTCAAGATGATTAATTTTTTTACAAAAATATCATATTTTTGTTGAAAATATGATAGAAAATATCGAATAAATTTTTGCCTAACAAATTTATATACTTGCCAACAAATTATCCTGAAGAGGGAAAGTCTTCTATAGAGAAGCAATCATGCTATACAAAACTACACTTTGATATTTTTTACAAGAACAATAGTCAACAAGCATGGAGGAGAAAAGAAATTATTCTTAGATTTTGTTTACAATACGAAAAGAAGAAGAAGAGGGATTCATAAAGTATGGCAATATTGCAAGTTACAGATTTCAGAACAATTAACCAATCCTTAAAAAGGGGTTTTTGGGGGAAAGGAAATAAAGTTAAAAGGGGGGCAAATCCAACGAGATCCAGATATCCAATACCTTTGCTGTTCGGATTGGTGTGTTAGGACAGAGCGTCAGCCCACTCCCGGCGACCGATCCTTCGCTCCGCCGCTCTCGTCGGCCTCAGGAGCCACGGCGTTCAAATCCAATACTTCATTGTTCATGGTCACCACCACCTCCTCCTCGTTCTTCTTCTTTTTCATCAATGACAACGCGTGATCACCGTCGCCTCCAGCATCATCGGCGTTTTCTCCATCATCCACCGTGATCTCCGCCTGCTCCAGCGCCTCCCTCCCACGCCTCCCTCTCTCATCAAAGTACTTCACAGCCACCTTCATCCTCCTCAGTATCGCAAAAAACTCCTCCACCTCCTCCTCCGAAGGGGCCGCCGCCGTGCTTTCCCCTCCGTCGCCAGCATGTCCCTCCTCCTCCTTCAGCTTCTTCAATTTCTCTCTCTTTTCCGCCTCCACCTCCTCTCTAACCACCCTCTTCTTCCTCTTCTCCAGTTCCATAACACAGATGAATCAATTAGAGCCACGAGCTCATACAGACATATATAAATTATTTGGAGTGAAAATGATAATCTCTCTCTCTCTCTTCTTGTTCTTGTTCCTTTGGTTAAGACAATAAATTGATTGATCACAATATTTCAACCGGCAAATTCAGAAATCGGTGAGCGAGTGCTTTGCACGTGCTCTTGCCCGACAGGGACAATATGGTAAATAACATTTCTGAGTTTTTATTCTCAAAGAACTTTTTTTTTCTTTTTTTCATTGTCAAAGGACAATTAACCTGAGTATAAACTTTAGACCAACATTGATTTGGTAGATTTGTTTATGAATCCATTTTAAAAAAAGCAGAGAAATTTTGAATAATAACCTATTACTCCTCCGGTCCTTTAATATAGGACCCAATTGTTGAGTTGGTTTTGATTCTAAATATAAGACCCATTTATCATATTTATTAATTTTCTCTAAAGTACCCCTATGTATACTCCCTCAACCATAATCAAGTAGAAGAGGGAGATGAGGTATTAAGAAAGATGATTATGGTATTTTAGGTAAAACATGTCACATTTCTTATAATTAACTAACTTACCTAACTTTTTTAATCTAATCAAATTAATTAAATAAATTTTATATTAAGGATCGGAACAGTAGAATAGTACATGCACACCGTGAAGATTATTATTCTTTCCCCCACAGTGACTCCATTTTGAGGCGTCCATGGGAAGGGTCGAGGGGTGATGATGTGATGGTGCGGCGCGTGGGGTCACATGGAGCCGTTGGATTTGGGAGGGATTGGCGGAAAAATCAACAACGATGGATGACGTCTTGAGATGAGCACCGTGACGTCAATGTGATTGCGTAAGCGTAGTTATGCTACTCCTGGTCCTCACATGCAGGCCCACTCGCCGAAAACGACACGCGCACAATAACCGTTGTTTTGTTTTTGGAACAAAAAATGTAGGTTTTTTTTTTTGGTCTCCTTAAGGGGAATGGATGTTAATAAAATTAATTAATGTAATTATTCAAAAGAAAAAACTTAATAATTAATTTTTTTAATAAAATTATTATTTTTGGGTAAAAAATTATATTTATTAAATATCTATATTTTATCCTTAATTTTTTTTGCCAAAATTCTCAATTTATGTTTATAACTAAACATTGTTCTTAACATTTTTAGCTTTAAAAAAACTTTAAGTCAACTGGTCATATTAATTATAAAAATAAATAATTATAAATTTCCACGTGTTTGAGTTCTATCTTTATTTTACTATTTTAATCATTTCATCTTGATTAAATTACAGTTAAAGGATTTATTTGAATTCTAATTCTAAAAATTTTGCAGGAAAACAAAAAGGAAAGAAAACATTACGATTTTATCATTTCAAGCTTGAAATTTTTTTTTAAACTGATTTTTAAGTACTAAGCTACTTTCTGTTCTGATTTCGAAGATGCTTTGGATTGAATAAGAACTAAATATAAGTTATTAGCATTTTATACCAAATTTATTAATTAAGTCACACGATTCAATTCCACCATTTTAAGTTTCAACATAATTAATAGGGTTAAGCTACATTCACTACGTTTAATATTTTAGAATATTTTGTAGTGTATTTGGTACACTGAAATATATTTTTTAGGTATGTTCAGTATCTTAAATTATATTTTTATGCATTCAACACGTCAAAATTGTTAAGTGCAAAATTACATTAAAAAATACTTTAAAGTGTTAAACAGATTGAAAAAAATATTTCAAAAAGATGCGTCACAAAGTATTTTAAATTATTGGATATACCTAAAATAATAGTTGAAGGTGTTAGATGCACTTTTATCCCAGTTAATATTACCTTCCGTTTTTAATATAAGAGTTAATTTGATTTTTAATGTAGTCTTAAATATAATATTCAATCCATTTTGTCACTCATATTACTTTCGATTCTCAATATAAGAGCTAACTGACTAATTTGAGTATATTAAAAAAACTAATTGAGTTAATTATTTGTAATAAATGTGTTACCTTTCCTAAAATATCAGTGTATTAGATAAAACTATTGTTATTACAAGGAATGCCTTGAAAAAATGAATAAATATGAAAGATATAATGGATTAAAGTCTTATATTTAGAATCAAAATAAAAGTCAAATGAGCTCTTGTATTAAGAACCAGAAGTAATATTTATTTATTTTTTCTAAAATAATTATTGTAGTAGTTGCATGTATTAAATATTTCATGAAATGGTAGTTCTAGCTAATACACATAATTAGCAAAGGTATTTTGGGGAAGACAATACATATTTATTAGAAATAACTAACGTAACTAATTTTTTTAATCTATTCAAATTAATTAACTAAATGTTATACTACTTCCGATTCTTAATATAAAAGCTCTTTTGATTTTTACTTTGATTCTAAATATAAGACTCAAATTCACTTTGTCTCTCATATTTATCTACTTTTTTCCAAGATAACCATTGTAGTAATGGTAATTCTAGCCAATACAAGTGATTAGCAAGTGTGTTTTAGGAAAAGTAATATTTATTTATTACGAATAACTAATTTAATAAATTTTTTTAATTTACTCAAATTAGTCAACTAGTTCTTATATTAAGAATAGGGTTAGGATTAAGGATTAGAAGTAATATAATGAAATGAATAGACGAAGGAAAATCCGGTTAACAAAATTTTCAGGAAGAAAAAAAGAAATGGTCATAATTATTATTAAGGTTATTAATATGATTTTTAATCTCTCAAATTTCAAACTATAAGTTTTAATCCCTTAATAAACAAATTGATCAAAGTTTTTATCGAATTGTAAGGATTGATATTTTAAATAAAAAAAGGATAAAAAATTATATTAAGGTTTATTATCAATATCAAATCAAACATTTCTTTTGACAGATCAAATCAAATATTTATTACTGGAAAACTAAGTTAAGGAAATGTTCGAATAAAAAGAGATGGTCATAATTTTGGCCAAAAAAAAAGAGATGGTCATAATTATTGGTAGGTATCAAATCAAATATTTATTACGGCATCTAGAGTCACATATAGACGACAAGGGACGAAAAGCATGTCCAGCCGTAGCCAAATTTCGAGGTAGTGGTGCTCAAAGTTCCTCGTATCAACAGCTTTCAAACAGTATTGTCAACAAACAAAACGGAAGAAGAATATTCAACATTTCTGTATTAATCGGGATTTAGTTATGATTAAGATAACAATAAATAAACTTTTACTATCAAGGACAGAGTAGCTCATATTTTAAACTACGCGTAAAGTTAAAAAAAAAAAGAAGAAGAAAGGACCCAACTCGATTAATGTATTAAAATATTTAAGAGAAATAATGTAGGTGAACATTTTTTGAAAAAAAAAAAATTCTCCAACGCGAATGTTAATTTATTTTGGTAATTGTAAGCTTGTGACCGTTAGTATAATTTTGTGAATTCCACTAAATTTCATTTAAACAAAAAAAACATGAATTCTCCTGATAATTCAAGGAAGTTGGCGCTAGTTTTGAATATTTTGACACATTTCTTTCGTGATTTCTAACATTTTGAATGTTTTTAGTTCTCTAAGTTTCAAAGTCAGTCAATTTTCCTCTTCTTGACTGAATATTTAAAGGTCGTAGCTGGAAGAAAAGAAAACATAAATAAAAAGCTCCAGGAAAAAAAGGTTCTAATGAACCACATTTTCTACAAGTTAAAATTGTTGTTTATCCTTTATATTGCATAAAAAATACATTTTTATCTAGAAATAGGAACAATCTAAAAGGATAAAACATATTTTGTAGCATAATACAAAATTTATTTAATAAATTTTATAAAATATAATTGGTAATTTTAACACAGACAAATAATAAAATTTTTATTTTTCTTCAGATAAATTTTAATTTTTAGAATATTTTGACTTTAACTAGGCTGTTATCATTAATTTTATAAAATTAGAGATAAGCGCATTGTTCTAAGTTATAAATAATACTCCTCCGGTCCTTAATATAGGACTTAATTCATGAGTTAGTTTTGATCCTAAATATAAGACCCATTTCTCATATTTATCAATTTTCTTTAAATTACCCCTATAGATACTCCCTCAACCATAATCAAGTAGAAGAAAGAGAGGGGTATTAATAAAGATGATTATGGTGTTTTAGGAAAAATGCGTCATTTTTCTTATAATTAACTAACTTACCTAACTTCCTTAATCTAATCAAATTAGTTAAATGGGTATTATATTAAGGACCGGAGGAGTATTATTTTATCATGAGCTCACATTTTATTTTAGTCACTTTTGCATTATAAGCAGATATAAACCGTTCACATTAAAACTGAGCCATTCAAATTTAATATTCTTATTATTTTAATAAATATAAAATTTAAATATATTTATAAAGGTTAACATATTTTGTCAGAATGAAAAATCTTCAATCTCGTGGATTTTTAAGAAATCAATAAATTTTCCAACTTTATAAGATTACATATTCTCATAATAATTTGAATAAGATACTCTTCTGCCCTTATTTATAAAGTAAAGAGAAGATGTTTTTTTATTTTATTTATAAATCACTTCATTAAATTTTTAGTATAAATTTACTATTTTGTCCTTTATTTATTATAATATAAATAATTTTTTTAAAAAAGGTATATACATATTAAATAAGAATAAAGTTAAAAAAATTGTTATATTTTAATAGAGGATTAATATAATTTAAGATTTTTTTTAATATATACTCCTTTTATTCTATTTATAAATTACTTCCAACATGTTTCACATAGATTAAGAAAAACTTTAAATGCCATTAATTATCATTTAAAATTTAACTTTTCAATTTTATTCCTATTTAATATACATTATACCTTATATAAACAAAGTTAACAAGGTATTCCTTCCGTTCCTTATTATAAGAGAAATTTGATGCTTATGGCATGTTCCTATATATAAGAGACACTTAAAAGTTGTCTCTATTTTTTTGTATTGATTTCTTATTTTACCCTTATTTATTTTGTCTCCAACTCATACTCTCTATCCATCCCCCTTCTCTTTCTTTTAATAATTTAATTGTTCCCTCTCATACTCTCTCTCCTTATTAAGGGAGTATTGTTGGAAAAAACATTATACTTTTTACATATTAATTGTCCTCAACTAATTTTAACTGTTTTTTTTATCAACATAATTTGGTTATTTGTCTCTTATAATAGGAATGGAGAGAGTAATAAATAAAAAATAAAATTATATATTTATATAAAAAAATTTTAATACCTTATAAATAGGATCAATTTTTTTTTTTTACTTCGTAAATAAGAACGGAGTGGTATGAACATACGCGTGAACAAGACAAAAAAGTAACCGGCGAAGGGAAAAAAAAAAAAAACAAATCAAACGGGGGGCCTGTGTGATGAGAAGGAAGAGATGAAAAGGCGCGTGAGAAGGGTTGTTGTGGGGTGGAAGAAAACAAAGGGTAGTGGGGAAAGATGACCAAAGACGAAGTAGTGAGCTTCCTCGATGATTCCGATGAGACTTAACTATGACTCTCTCTTTGGTCCAATCCACCACAGTCAACTTTTTTTAGTCTCTCTCTCCTCTGATCTCCACCATTATTGTCTCCCCTTTATTTTTCTTTAATTATGATATGATTTAATAACAAATTTCACATCTAATTTCTTGTTGGGAGGAAAATTTTTTGATTAATTAGGGAGATGGGGACTCCACTCATCAGGACTAAGACAGGCAATATGACTAAAAACTGAACAAGATTCAAACTTTTACCTTTGTGAATTATGAGTTATAATATTCCACACTGTATTTGTTTGCAACTATTTAATATTGATATTAATAACAAATTTTCATTCACCTTTGTCAGATGTCACCACACTTGCACAAATACTTCCTTAATACTTCCTTCAATCCTATATATAAGCTTTACTTTTAGAGATGAGTCTATTTCAAAATATATGTTTTATTTTTTAGTTTGTTTGAGTATTTATTACCTTTTTTTTCTTTCTATTTTACCCCTGATTAACTGTATTTAGTACTTCTCTCTCATTAATATTACCCACATATATTTTCTTTTGTTATTTTTCTCATTTATTGCCTATCTCATTTAATCTCTTAATGAATAAGGATAAATTTGAAAAAAAATACATTTCTAACCAATTTATTATTTTTAACTAATTTTAATTGCTAATTAGTTAAATGTGATTTAGTTATTTGAAACTTATATATATGGCCACAGGGAGTACTAAAGTTTAATCTTGATAACCAATGGAAGAGGGACTAGCTCTTCATAACGTAACAAATCAAAATTCGAATTTCTGTTAGCAACATTGTCTTGTATAGGATTGCCTCTAAAGGTGTGTTTGGATGGAATTAGAACCATAGTTTTAAAAACGCTTTTACAATATAGGAAGCAAATATGTAGAGGAGTTTATCTTGATCTGCAGAAAAATGTTTTTACTTTTCATGGTATTCAAACATCCCCTAATAAAAAGATGTTTATGCCTAGAAAAAAAAAGAAGAAAAAACAGTCTTAATGGCTAAGTTAAGTATACGTGCACATGTTTCTCGGTCTGTTTTCAAATTAAAAAACCACAAACCTGAATTTAAGTTTCATCGAATACGTTTTTTTTTTCCCCGAATGACATCTTTGATATTTTTTTTTTAAAAAGCAATATTGCATTCTAGTGTTCAGCAGTCTCTTAATTTTCAGTCAACAATTTCAGATGTGATTACTGGTTGTATTATGTTATTTACTTCTTTATAACTGGGAGAATAATTATTTTTAAATAATTATTTATTTTTAACAAATTTATATTATACACGCAAATCGAATGATCACAATTTACTTAAAAATTATAATTTTTAAGGAAAAGCTTATAAGATCCACACACAACTCTTAAAAGATTCTACAGTCTAGGGATTAAAAACTAGCATTTTAAAAAAATTATTCTATCTAATGCATTATATTAATTATAATACTCGCCGTGTTAAATATGTAAGCTAGTTATAAGCTTTATTTTTATCATAAATAGTACAAGACTTTATTTTATTTTATCTTCTAAATTTATATTTTTCAAATTATTTATATTAATTGTACATGTTAAAAGATTTTTCATGAAATATTAATTTTAATGCAAACAAGGCACTACAAGTCTACAACTTATTAGAGACACAAGCATGGTGTTGCCATGTTTATATGAAATTAAATTGGTCTAAATGCATGCGTAAGGATACACGCACACATTCGTATATATATGTGATTTAATTTTAAAACGAGGTAATGACACGGTTCAAAAATATTTGAAAAAAGAGAAGCATAATTTATTATTGCCTCATGCCCATAATATAAAAGTCAGTTCAGTTCATTATTTTCTTATTATTTATCAAAAGTAGCTCTATTGATTTTACTCCCTTCTATTTTTATTATAAGTTTTAAATAACTAATTCATGAATAACAAATAATTAATTAATACTAGTTAAAAATAATAAATTTGTTAAAAATGGATTTTTGTTTTCAAATACGTCATTGTAATAAATGAGAAAAAGTATAAAAAAATGTGTATAAAAATTTGATAAAAGAGAAATAATTAAGGGTAATATAAAAAATATATTAAATGTTAAGACAAATTCAAATTAAAAATTATAAAATAAACCATACACTTTTTCAAATTTAAAATTTATAAATAAGATAGGATGGAGTATATATTAAAGGAGTTTGCAAATGATAGTTCCAATCAAAATGATCTAAAAGAGATATTTTAAAAAACCTATATATATTTAACAGATACTCTAACTAGTTAAATAGATGTTATTTGAAATGAAGGAATTATTTTCGGGGAGGAAATAGGAATAAACATGAAGTCGGCCAAGAGAGCGTGAGTTTCGTAGTAAATAAGGAAGAGAATATCAGAGTCAATCCTGTGGGGCCCGGATACGTGGCAGCCTCAGATAGTCGCCTATTTTTATTGCGTCAAAAAAGAAAGAAAGAATAAAAAAAGCCAGGGTAATGGCCCACTTAAACGGTTGATTTGACTGAAGATGTCAACATCTCAACAGTATGTGGAAGAATTACGGTTAGATTTGAAGGTAAGAAAATAATTACAAAATAAATCTTAGAAATTATTTTTTTATTTTAAAATTTATCATTACAAACTGTTTAAATTATTATTAAAATTTTTTAATAATAATTCTTTTTAAGGACCCATTGTAATTCTCTCAAAGTATTTTGAGAAGAGTTACAGAATTTTACTTGCCTACATCCCATTTACGCATAACATAACATGTGAGACACAGATTATTGGCTAGTGCTTTTATTACGAGCTAGTACTTTTCGTTTTTAATGTAAAAACTAATTTAATTTTTAATGTAGTTTTAAATATAAGAATCTAATTCACTTTATTTCATATATTTCCTAAAGTGGTTATTGTACTGTATATGTTAAAAATTTTATCAAATGACAGTTATAACTAATACACATAAGTAGTAAGGGTATTCCAAAAAAAAATCTAAATACTATCTCTAGTCCTAATTATAAAATCTTATTTGTATTTAACCAACTCTTATATTAAAAACCGGAGATGGTACCATACAGGGAGAGACTTATATGATATGGCTATAAATATTGGGATTTGGATCTCTAAATTCTTCTTTGTTTTTTTTCTTAGAATCTCATTGCTACCAACTCAAAAAAAAAAGGTTCAGATTTAATATTTTTTTAAATAGATATTTTCCCTCTCTCTTTTTTATGCAATATTGTAATAAAATTTTTATAAAATATTAAATTTGAACTGTTTTTTCTTTAAATCTAAGAGTGGAGAAGAGATTCTAAAAGGAAGAGAAAGAGAAAGAAATTGTGAGGGGACGCGAATTCTACGTATTGGTAATCACCCTTTGCATAAAAAGAAGAAAAATATAAAATTGATATGTGCAGAAGAATCATTATTGGGGTGGGAGGAGGCGGAGAGATTTTCAAAAGTCACGGCATCAAATATTCCGCCCTTTTAATTATGCCATGCACCATGTTCCCAAAGACAAGGGCCAACTTCAACCAACCCATTCATTCTGAGCAATGTTTTAAAAGCCGGACCGGAAGTCGAGCCGGAAAGATCAACGGGTCATGGTTCAATCGATCGGATCGGTCGGACCGTTTGGTCAGACCGGTGATGCAATAATTAATTTAAAACAATATTATATACATATAATTAGTATATATGAAAAATATCAAATTATTAAATAATTTAGAAATGCATTTAAATAATCTAAAATTATAATGAAATCATTGAAAATGGACTAAAACCTTATATATTTAAATTTATGTATGTTTAAAATATTTAATGATATTACAAATTATCAATTCATTCAAATCAAAATATTTTTTTAAACGATAGACCAAATATCAAAACAAAAAGACTAGCAACTTACGATTTTAACACCACAATATATGAAATTTTCAATGAAATAATACTCTATGGTTATAAATAGTCTAAAAATATATTAGGATATTTAAGGGGATCAATTTTTTTATTTTTCTTCTATTTTTTTTTTAAATTTTTAGTATTTTTTCAGTCAGGCTAAAAAACCGTCCGGTTTTCTGAAAACCGTTCCGGTTCCCGGTCCAACTCCGGTTTCCGGCTTAATAACGGCTCAACTCCGGTCCAATCCGGCTCAACTATATGAACGGTTTTTTGGTCCAAACCGAGCCGTTAACGAGTCCGGGTCACGGTTCAACCGGTTCGACCGTCCGGTCCGGTCCGGTTCTTAAAACATTGATTCTGAGTCGTGGCCTCACAATGAATTTAATAAAACTGATTTTTTTAAAAAAAAAAATCTTTTTAAAGTGTAATATTATATTCTGAGTTCAAATCGCATGAATGCGATGATGGGCTCCAGGTTTCCAAGCCTCGACTATTACAACAACTATCATCAAGCTCATCTTTGCTTCCAGTTTTTTTTTTTTTTTTTTAAAGAAGAAGCTTTGTTGTTAAAATTTGTTTAATTTTCAATTTATCCCTTAATGATTTAGATATTTATAATTAAGTACTACCTCCGATCCTAATTATAAAACCCCATTTCTAGACTACAAATAAGGTCTTATAATTAAGACAGGAGGTAGTATTCTATTTTTAAAAAATTATTTTTGTCCATGTAAGTATACTTTTTCCCATACAAACTATTAGGTAACTTTAAATATATTTTTTGACTATTATATCACTTTAAATATATACATAAATCCTCTTAAAATCACTTAACATAGGTTGCATCGTGTATTATATTATTCTGTTATTTTTTGTTTCCTTTGACAAAGGGGGAAAAAACACGTCCAACAAGCCAAAATAGTCCATAATTGATTAAATTGCTATAACTAGACGATACATGTAGGAGATAAATTATAAGAAATAAATTAACGTGTAATGTAAGAAACTAATAATAATTTTTTTCGAATAATGAAAATCGAATTGAAATCAAAATTTTCAAAGAAAAATTCTGACCTATTATTTTTTCCTTGGGACATTAATTCTTATATTATTAGTCTGACCAAAACAAATTAATTAGGCTGTTGTAAGATGGTGGATTCTTTGCGTGATGGATTATGAACCTGTCACAGCAGGGTCGATAAATGGGCCCATACAGTGGGCCTCATCGCTCATATTGTAAATATTGACTGTGGGCCTGTGGCCCAAATGTTCATGCAATTGCACACTGGGAATGAGCGTTATTTGTTTATCGTCGCAGAACAGTAATTATTTATTAAAACTTTTTGATTTAGGTATCATCTTCATAAGCTTGACTATTTACTGTTTTTTTTTTAAAAAAGAGGAATTATTTTAGATGGAGCGAGTTTTGTGTTGACCAGTGAATGAATTTAATTTTCAATTTTCTTCTTATGGTGATCCATCAACAATGGCTGGGATGAGTAGAAAAAAATATAATTATTCTTAATCAAGATCTCGAGTTCAGATTCTTGTGAATAGGAGAAAATTACGTTGAAATGTATTAACCAGAAAAAAAAATCCTAATTGACTTCGCAATTACCTACTTCACCCATAGTTCAAGTTTTTTATATTTATTATATTAAGTTTACCGATCATACATAATCATGTTTTTTTTTTTTTTTGCTTCATGTGGATTTCT
Organism: Neltuma alba; assembly: GCF_004799145.2. Classification (NCBI taxonomy): domain Eukaryota; kingdom Viridiplantae; phylum Streptophyta; class Magnoliopsida; order Fabales; family Fabaceae; genus Neltuma; species Neltuma alba. The sequence goes on from NW_021637069.1 coordinate 77,910, forward strand.
AATTAAATGCTAATATTTTAAAAATAGGACACATGATTATATGTGATTGAAAAACTTGACACAATAAATATCACAAAATATAAAAATTATTTGAAGTTAGTTTTTCTCATCAAATTGTTCTAAATTGATATATTCCTCCAATCCTTAATATAAGACCTATTTAACTAATTTGATTAGATTAAGAAAGTTAGGTAAGTTAGTTAATTATAAAAAAATATGATATATTTTTCTTAAAACACCATAATCATCTTTCTTAATATCCTCTCTTCCTCTTCTATTTGATTATAGCTGAGAAAGTATCTATAGGGATAATTTAGAAAAAATTAATAAATATAAAAAATAAGTCTTATATTTATTATCAAAATTAACTTAATAATTAGATCCTATATTAAGGACCGGATGAGTATTTTCTTTCAAGTATGCTCTTGATCATTAATGTTTATTTCTTCTTAGGTTGAAGTATATTTTTAGTTCTTCAATTTTATGCAAGGTTTTAGTTTGATAGCACACTAATTCTATACGGGGTTTTGGTTTGACCCTTTAATTTTTTTAAAAATATATTCTAGTCCTTTTAAGATTATTAGCCTTAAACAGTGATTTTTGTTGTAATAATTATGATTATTTTAAAAATTAAATTTGACATGCTAGCATGTAATAATATTGTAATAACATTTATAATTTTAATACCATCATTTTTTGTTGACAGTTTTAGGGTTGAAGGACAAAAAAATATAGTTTTTAAAATTAAGGAACTGAAATCTTATATAAAATGAAAAGAATTAAAAGTATGTTTTAGCCTTTTACTTATTAATTAAAAAGCATTTAATGTTAATTAATGATATTTGCCAATAATATGCATTTAATGATATAGATATCGCTTATATTTTGAGCCTGAGACCTTTCTTTTTTCGGAAAAATAACTTATATTTAAAACTGGAAATAATAATAAACAAAAAGCTAACAAGAGAAGTGTGCACACACAAATCTTGAGCCCTCGTCACAGGTTGTCTTGAAACATATGGAACAAAGGAAATTTGTGTAGGCAGTATATTTCTTCATTGTGGTGTTGTCAAAAGACATTTTTCTTTCTTTTGTTTTTAAATAAAGTAGCAAGTATTAATAATATGAGATTAAGTGATAGTAGTACTACTTCGCCTATTAATATAAGAGTTTGTTTGACTTTTAATTTGATCATAAATCTAAGATCACAATCTATTTTGTTTATCATATTTATCTATTTTTTCTAAAATAGTAGTTCCACATGTTAAGAGTTCAATTAAATAGTACCTCTAGCTAATATACATGATTAGCAATGATATTCTAGGAAAAATAACATATATTTATTACAAATAATTAACTTAACAAATTCTGTTAATATACTCAAATTAGTTAACTAATTCTAATAGTACCTCCAGTCAATAATATAAGAGCTAGTTGATTGATTTGAGTATATTAATAAAACTAATTAAGTTAGTTATTTGTAATAAATATGCGTTGTCTTTCTTAAAATATCTTTGCTAATTAAATATATGAGCTAGAGCTATCATTATTACAAGGCCTATTTTAAAAAAAATGAATAAATATGAGAGACAAAATAAATTAGAATCTTATAATTAAAATCAAAGTAAAAATTAAACAAGCTTTAATATCAAACTTGCCGCCCCCTACTTACAAGTCCGTTGGCTTGAAGGCTTTCTTCAGCCGTCCACAACTTTTTTATTTTTTATTTTCTCGTCTGAATGTCTTTTATTTGATTTTTTTAACTAAATAGCTAGCCTTTTAATAGATTTTTAGTTGAATTTATTAATCTAATGTATAGTTGTTAATAGATTTTTATAATAAAATACTAATAGGGAGCAATATTTTTTAAAAGTATAGCACTCATAACATACAAATATTTTCTCATGGAAAAAATATAATGATATTTTTATTTTGAAATATTAGTCACCGAATAAGAGAACATTTTACCACATTCTCTCTTTAGTTACTTGCCTCCTTTTTCTCTCACATTTATTTCTCTGTCTTTTTTTTTGCCAGCATTTCTCTGTCTTTTAATTATTTTATTGGATTCTTTTCCTTTTCCAGGAAGGCAAAAAAGGTCCCCTCTCGAGTTCATTGACTACTCTTCACTGTTATTTCATTATATTGAATGACAATATTGGGATTTTGATATTAAAAAAAAAGTGTTGAGATCTTAATTTCGTCGTTATATAACACACACACACACGCTAATTTTACTTCGAGGTCACAAAAAGTTTGAGTTAAAAGTAACAGCACATTATATTTAAGTTGAATACTTTTAAAAAAAAGAAAAAAAACAGTTAAAAGTTCTTAAATTTATATATTTATATATAAGAACAATTAAGATTTTTTAAAATTATTATTCAATTAGCTGTATATGCCATGAAAGCAAGATGTTTGGTGATGTGTGATGATGAAGAGCAAAAATTAATTAAAAATTGAATATTATGCACTGTGTTTCCTTAATGGTTGGGGGTTATTTTGGAAAAACATCCAATTTCATATTTCTATCATTTTTATTAGTCATATTCCGAGGAAGGTTTATTAGCTATGTTTTAAGGGACAGAAGCTGTGTATGTCAAATCAAATGAAAAATATTGGCCACGTTAAAATAAATAAATAAATGGACCGTGAAAGAGATAATTGAGAACAACCATAATACCGGATTTATAAATATTAAAAGTGATGAACTTTTTGTAGTTATTAGTGACTTAATTAAAAGTAAGTGTGTGTTCATGCATCTCACAACAGGGCCTAGAAGTTTTCCATCCTAAATTTGCAACCATATATCCCTGCAAAATCATTCTATCTTGATTTTTGTTGAGAATTTTAATAAATATTTTGAAGAATTTTGTCGATATATATTTCTTAAGTATGTGACTATACTCAAGCCTAAGAATATAGTTTTTTAGAAAAGTAGATATATTTTTCTTAATAGCTTAAAATTTTCTCAGTCATTGTAATTATTAGATATATTTTTAACTTTTAATACGTTTTACTCATTATAAAAACACAATTTTAAAAATGAATAGAACATGATTGCAGTAATAATTTAATCATTTGTCCAGTGAGAAAGTATAAAAGATTTAGTTATGAAAAATTATGAATAATTTTTATTTTTATTTAAGAATCAAACGAAAAAAACTTAATAACTAAAAAGTGTCATAGTTTGATACACACTTAATTAAATCTATATACAGAGTCACATCATGACGGATAAAATTCACTAAGTTAATAAAGACTTGACTTACACTCTTAAGATTGGCTTAAAATCCAATGTTAGTGAGGTCTACATGGAAATTTACCTCGCTTTATGATAAGAACGTTAGGGTTTTTAAATATATATGTGTGAAAATTTTAATTATAAAAATTATAAATAAGTTTTATTTTCACTTAAGAATTAAATAACATGACCTAATAATTAAGAAGTGTGTCATCATTTAATAGACACACTTGATTGACTCTGTATACAATGCCATGTCATGAGAAATAAATTCGTTCAATTGATAAGAACTCGACTTATACTCGTAAGATTGGTTTAAAATCCCGTATTAGTGAGATATAAATTAAAATTTAACTTACTTTATGACAAGAAGGTTAGAGTTCTTATATTATATATAATAAATTAAATTATAAAAAATTATAAATAAGTTCTGTTTGATTAAGAATTAGAAAGAATGACCTAATAACTAATAAGCATCATCATTCAATATATACAATTAATTAAATATATACAAAAACACGTCATGACAATTAAAATTCGTTCAATATTAATAAGAACTTGACTTATAAGATTGGTTTAAAATTTAAGGTTAGTGAGATATGCTTTAAACATTTAACTTGCTTCTTGATAAGAATGTTAGAGTTTTTATATTACACAGATATAAATAGATAGATAATTCTATTCATACAAACATTCTCTTCTTAATAAAATTTTTCGGTTGATCTTGCACATTTTTCTCTGGAAGTTTAAAACATATGAGAAGCTGAGGCCAAAAAATATAAATATAACCTCTCTTGGTTGCTATTATTGTTATTTCATAAAAAATGTTTCATGGTTTCCTTTATCTTTCGTTTTTTTTTTTATTTGCATTGAAATAATTTATGACAATTTCTACTTTCCATGTATTTTCTTTGAGTTTCTCGAGAAAGGCGAGTTACGCGGCAAATATAGAGTGTGAGCTGGGTACCTACTGGGGCAGTCTCAAAGCAGCCCTGCCCTCGTTCGTCCCTGTTCGTTGACATTCTGACATTCTGAAATGCGGCCAAAGGAAACCGTTCTCTCCAACGTTTATCATCACACTCACACCTAAACGGTACATGCACTCACCTTTTTACTATGATTTATTATTACTGAGAGGGACATCATCGTCCACATTATTATCATTGGTTTTTGAAGAGTTCAAGGTTCTTCTTTTTATCACCTTCCGCTCTCGCCCTGAAATATGTCATTCATTTCGTTCCTCATGCAGGGCCTCCATTGATGGTTTCGGATGTTTCTGGGTTTCACATCACAAAATATCACCACCCATAATTCTCTGTAGAGTTTTGGGTTTCTTTTGATACTCATCAGAAAACTGTCTCTTCTGATCTTCTTCCTTTTTCCTCCATTGTTCTGCGTGCTTAGATTTTCTTTCTCTTTACTTTTGTTTTGGATTCTGGGTTTAGCTCAAAATGACAGGCTCGCCCAGAAAAGTTCTAAAGCCCCAACGAGAAAGAGCAAAGAAGTCGAACTTTATGAGAAGAGTTCGAATCACATTCACAGACCCATATGCTACGGATTGTTCAAGCGAAGAAGAGGGTGAATCTGTGATGATCAATGGCTGCAAGCGATTCGTGAAGGAGATTCTTGTTCCTATCAGATCATGCGGAGGAAACCTGAAAGCGGGTCCCAGTTCTGCCACCAGCACCAGCCGGAGGAAGCGGAAATCGTCAGGCTTACCGAGAGGGGTGTGACGTCGTAAATGGGGGACCTACGTTGCGGAGATCCGGGACCCATTTCGAAGGGTCCGAATGTGGCTGGGAACATACAATACTGTGGAAGAAGCTTCTTTGGCTTATGAGGAGAAGAGGAGGGAATTTGAAAGCTTGCTGTCCCGTCCATCTCCATCATCTGTGCTTGACGTCACTTCTAATAATAATAATAATAATAATTCAATGGGTAGTGATGAGAGTGATGGTTCTGTGAATGTAGAACAGTATTATGAAGAAGAAGGGTACATTCAGCACTTGTTAGAGGAGCCAATTGTGCCATTACTGGAGGTTAGAGGAATGGTGTTTGGTGGTGAATCTGACAATAATTTGGACGTTAATGATAATAATGATGATGATGGTGCTAATGGAGGTTTGATCTGCGATGATAATAAGGAGGAAGCAGAAGAAGAAGAAGAGGGTGAAGGGAGAACAGGTGTTCAGTCTGCTGGGAGTGATTCTAGTGATAATGTAGAGTTAGATTGGATTGATGAAGCTCTCAATGATGATGAATGGCCTTGGGAATGAATGAGCTATGTTTTGCAGAATTAAATGTTATGAGATGAAAATGTTTGTTTGTTTTTTTATTTGCAGACAAATTGTATATATGTTGCCGGACTCCATTAGATCGAGAAGGATGCCTACTGTTCTATTGCTCTCTGCTTGCTTCTTGTCATTATTATTATTATTTTTTCACTTCACTTTTCCAAACTGTCTTCTTTTGCTTTGAGTTGGCTCTACAGAAAGGGATCATGCAGGCATGGCGAGAAAAATGTTTTCGTAAACAGTTACCTGACGTTGAGATTAGTTTTTGTCCCAGAGGTTAAGATTCGCTTTTGTGACGGGGGGAACACGAATGCCTTCTTTATAAAATATCCACTTCATTTTTGTGAAGGCGGGAAAAAGAATGCCTTCATTAAGACTTTTTTTTTTTTTGGGAATTTGAACGGCATGCAATGCATGCCTGATTAATATCCTCTCAGATCTTATTTATAAGTTTTAAAATTGAAAAAATATATGGTCTATTTTATAAGTTTTAATTTTACTTTGTCTTAATATTTATGTATTTTTTCTAATGTTATTTTTAATTATTTCTTTTTCATCACATTTCTTAATACATTTTTTCCCATCCTTTTTCTTATTTATTTTAGGGGTTTATTTGAAAACAAACTATATTTCAAATATATTTATTATTTTAACTAATTATTTGTTATTCATAAATTAGTTATTTAAAACTTATAATAAGGATTAAAAAGAGTAACTAGTAATTAAACATCAAATCTGATGCCACTGGTGGCATATGGAGTGCCACTAGACCATATAGTCTTCGGCCATTGTATCATATTTACTTCTTATGTTCCTACTTATTCTAATTATTACTGTTATTAAAGTTTTTCTTTTAAATTTGAAGTCATCAAAATATTTTGACAAAAAATATAATAATACAAAGTTACAAACAATGGACTATGTGATACTAGGGGTGTTCATGGGCAGGGCTGGGCAGGGCATGCCCCCTGCCCTGCCCTGCCCATAGAAGCCCTAACCATTTTCGGGCTGGGCAATAACGGGCTGGGCAGGGCGGGCTTCCAAGCCCAAATAGTGATACCTTGGTGAAATTTTTTTTAGTTAAAGTAAAGGTATCTTATAACAATTATAAAGAAATAAATACTTGAATAAACAATAAATTCAACAAATCAATAACTTTGCTTTGTCTTAAATTGATATATCTTTTAATATAACACTAAAGTGAGCTTGTTTTTGCATCTTTGTAAGACAACCAACAATAAAAACAAACTAAAAGATACTAAACCAAATTAAAAAAATTAAAAAGATACTAAGAAGGAAGAATTACGCATACTACTAAATGTATTTATGGCAAATAAAAGAGGGGAGAATAATATATATTATTATATATTATATATTATTATAAGTATTTTTGGCAAAAAAAAAGAATTATAAATATATATATCACGGGCAGGGCCAAATGGGCAGGGCAGCATACCATGCCCGCAGCCCTGCCCTGCCCATAATATGCCCAGCCCAAAAATGCCCATTTTTCTTTGGGCTATTTTTTATCCGGGCTGGGCAGGGCCATTTTCTTGCGGGCTCGGGCGGGCATACCGGGCTAGCGGGCTTGATGAACACCCCTATGTGATACGCACGATGCGTGTATTAATGCCAATACCGTACATATCGCGAAATCGAATACAAATACGTTTACTCTTTTTTTTTTTTTTTAATTGTTTGTGCTTGGTGGATCATAAGAGCGTATGGGCAACTGCTGTTTTACTTTAAGGCTATGTTTGGCATGTGAAAAACAGTTAAATGCGAAGAAAACCATTTTTATTGTGTTTAGAAATTAGTATACTGACTTTTTTCCAAAAAAAAAATCCTCTATCTACAAAAGAAAGCTTTTCCCTTCTCATTATCTTCTCAATTCCCTTTTTGTAAATAGCGTCACTCGCTGATGAGAAATTGGCAAGAATTCCGTCCTATCATACAGCAGGCAACATCTTTATGGTCTGATACAACTTTAAGAGAATGCTATTACATGAACACATAAAAGTACCGCACCATATGAGACTAACTTCTCTAATCAAATGGGATAAGCTTATACAACTTCAAAGAATCAAAGTTGTTTCCGCATGTTACAAGGAACTGGAATGTATAACGGCTTCAGTGCCTCTGAGCCTTTGTAATACCTCGAGATATACTAATGCTTCTCGGCAAAAGCGGATATCTGAAGCATTCACTTGTGCCGATTTTGTTCAATGAGTTTCAAAAGGACTTTCACGCAGCATACTTTTAAGGGAGTTTGTACATCCTCGGCAACGATAAATTTATGCTCATGATGGGCCTTTGCAGTGCTAGCAATGAGCAGAGAGAGAGATTAAGAGGACCAGGAAGGGTAAGAAACTGAGCATTGATCATTGGTTTTAAAGTGATCATTGGTGACAACAGTTCTCTGAGTTCCTCGATGCTGGCATCTTGTCGATCACCTCAAAAGTTTGTACATCCAGCACAATATTGGAATATCTTACTCAAGCAAATTGGGATCGATCTTCGTTGCTTGCGAAAGCAAACTCACATACAAGAGCAAGATGGTCACTTCCCCATTTCTGCAGAACCAAAAATAGTCATGAATACACTAAGAATCCAATATGGATACAAGGCTTGGCTTTAAGAGTGGTACCTCACTGGGAAGTCCTTTGGTTCTTCTTAAAATATCAATGGGCAAGGTTTCAAGAACTCTGACTGGGACAAATTCCTTTGTATGCCTGTTAATAAATGACATCATTAACCACGATTCATGAAGGCAAACAATTTGAGTGCAAATTAGTAAACTAAAGAACAACCAGATATAATCAACAGTTCCCATGAACTTGGAGTGGTACGATGTTGCCAACGGTTCCCCAGTGTCATCCCTTGTTTTATTGTTTCCCTGTCAGCAGTAAGTACATAGGATTTATACAAGAACAGCCAGTATGGGCTGAAATGGAAATGCAGCCCAGACAACTAAGTGCCGTGCAAAATTTGCCAAGAGGAGAAATGTAATTAGCAGATCAAAACACCATACAGGAACACCGGCATATGCACTTTGGAGCTTTAGATGACTCCGTAGATGAGTGACTCCTGCTGCACCAGTTGCAAGTCCTAATTCTTCCTTACTCCATCTATATCCCAGTTGCCTCCGAACAGACATTGAAATGCTGCACCAGATGCACAACCAGATAATTAATTACAGAATACATAAAACACACACACATGAGCCACAGATAATGACCCCAAACCTTACTACTAAGCACAAACCCTGTGTGATTGCTTTGCATCACAGATTTGTTCAAAGTAAAGGACTTGATATGGATTTGAAAACAACCTGGCTTCATAACCAACTTCAGGTCTGAAAACTCTACAGCTAGACGAGGCTTCAAGCTGTCCTGACATATTCCTGCGATTATACAATTGGATGTCCAACTGCAACGAGTGGGACGGTAGCTTCAGTATGCTGAAACTCAATAAGAGGCTATACAGCGAGTGTTTATGTGATTGCCCTAAGGGGAGGGGGCAACAGAAAACAGATTACTGAATTTTTTTTCCTGGCAAGTATGATGAACGAATTGCTTAATTGGAAGCTATTCATATGAACAAATTTCTGTTAAAATACTAAAGAAGTTATTGCATAGACTCTTGAAAATATACCACGGAGAGGAGATTTGGGATTCACCTTGGAAGAAGCCAGGAATTCATATATCGCACTCTAATCAAGCAATAGCAACAAGGAATATTAGCGATCAAGTAATAGCCTAGAGCCTCAAATCTGAAGTTTCTCAACAAAAAAGTACACACACAAAATCTTACTTGTGGAACACTATTTAAATCGCCAGCAAGAATAACAGGAATGTTGTCCCATTCTTGGGATAGCTTGTAAGCTTTATCAACAAAAAGTCTGACCTAAATCATCAGGTCCCATGGAAAATTAGCAGGATCAATAAAATAAATGGGAAATTTGATTAACTAAAGGCAATTACCAATATTCTCTTCTAAAAACAAAGGAAACAGTCAGACACAATTTGAAGGAAAAATCATTAGTACCACTCCCGACCGAGGGGAAAAAGGTTTTTACACAGAAAGAATCACAAGCACAAACGAAATGCCTAGATGTTAAATGTAAGTGTAATGCAACCCCAGCCGCTGCAAAAATCAGACAAGTACCTGGCCCAGCTTGATGTCTCCTCGATTTGGGTTGAACAGCACATGTATATTTCCTACTAAAAATCTTCTATTTCTTGTAAATGGTGTCCTAGATGTAAATGGAAGTTCAAGAAACAAGGAGAACATACACAAAGAATTAGTGATTCAGCAAGGCTCTTTCATTTACAAAAGATACAATGTCTGTCCATGTATATGTGGGCAAGTTATTGTTAAGGCAAGATTTTCCACTTAAAAAACCAGATGAGGATGCAGCATATAGTAAACACTTTCCAAGGTTTGGGCCACTTCATCATCACCACTAAAAGATACCTAAATAAAATTACACCAAGCAATACATATATGAAATGACATATTAGACAATTGATGATTGATTCACTATGCAGCTGATTTAAGAGATGCAAAACTCACAATGCTGTTGGGCTGCATACATCAGATTCCAACGTATCATGGTTCACCTGCCCAATAGATGGAAATATAGAGTGATAAATAATAAAAATAAGAAAACTAACCATGCTACATAAAGGAACAGCTGACAAGAAAACATATTAGCATGGCTACAGTGCAGGGAAAAAAGCAATACCAGGAACAAGATGGTGGAATGAAGCTATGGGGAAAACTGGGAGAAAATGGTCACCAAATGTAGACCAGTTTAGCAGAAATGCCTGATCTTAAGTTTTAAATCCATTTTCACACAATTAATCAAATGCAGAATTGGTAAAAAGAGGCAATAAAATTTCCGCATCTGCAGTCTACACCACTTTTATAAATATCACATCATACAAACCTCAGCACTAGAGCAAAACATCAAACCGATATATGACAAGAATAGCACACCACTTGCACTAAGGACTGCTAGACATAATTATGTTACTAGAAGCAGCAAACTAAGTTATGGGAAATATTGGTAAATTAGTGTAATAATGTGATCACATAGATTGTGTCAATAAGAGAACAGATCAAACCCATAACAGAGATAAGAGAAACCAAAATTAATAATGAATCAAATCCTAAATACCTCAAAAATGCAAAGCTGGGCAACATTGTTACGAAGGCCAAACTGTTGGAACTCTATGTCTTCTTCATGCAAAAGGGTAAATCTGTTTTCAAAATATGGCCTAGCCTGAATTAGCAAAGTGACAGAGAGGGCAAACAATAGCAATAGAGAAGCAAACAAAGAAGAATATGATACACAAATAACATGAGAAGGAATGCCCGTATATACTATGTGCCAGAATTAGTACATTTTTATTTCCACCCACATTAAAATATAGAAGGATATTTAGACTGCCTGTCTGCCCAGTATTCATTGGCAAAGATTAGGCAATGGTAATTACCAGAAAGAGAAAAAAAGGGTAGGAAATGTTATATACAGGACGAGTTAGTAGAATAAGCAAAAACTTAGCAACATTAATCACTTAGGGGTAATGGAAACCCACAATTTGTCTTTCCAGAATACAGCACACCCGTCATATGCTTCCCCTGTGCGAGCCTGATGATTAATAATGCTAATCCATGTGAGCTAATAAACTCATTTTGGACCATAAAAAATTGATGTTTACACAAACACTACCGTATAATACCTTGTAAACACCTTTAAAGCCATCATTTTGGAGAAGATTATCCAAGTTATCAAAGCGATCAACCTCCTGAAGCCATATAGAAGGTCATCAGGATGCAGTCTTTGATAAACAAGAATCGATCCTATTCTATTATGTATCAACAATAACATAGATCTTCATAGATACAATAGGGAAGAAAAGTCAACTATGCTGATGTCTGTTAATTCCATTTTTAATTTTTCTAAGCTTCTTGCGGGTAGTGAGATGTTGAAATTCTAACATGTACAGCATGCCGTGCAAAACAGATGCTGATAATAAACTACCTGGAAACATATTATGCCAGCATTGTAGTTATAAACCTCCTCACGTATAAGTAATTTCCGACGGTCCCACTCCAAAAAACGATGTGGGATATTAGAATACAAATCCGGATGCTTTAACGCATTTTCAACACCGAGGATATTGTATGACACAACCACAATCTTATCTGCAAGAAAAGGAAAGGGTTGAGAAGAAAGATCACCGGATCAACATAAAATAGTACCACTACCCGATACAATCTCATCAATATATTGCCACGCATCCTCTAGTGTTTATCTTAAAATGTCAATCACACAGCACTAACTCTCCCTTTTCCCTCTTCACTTTCAACGCAGTACGTGAACATAAATCCAGAGGCAACGTTTAAGAGGAAATCAGAATTCACGCACTTATCCTCCAATTTTTTCTTCCAAAAAGCTATCTGTCGATTCCTTACCCTTATTGTTAAAATGATCTTCGGAAGAAAAAACCCATCTCCGAGAAGACACCTCGTTATTGGATTTTCTTGCCATTTTCTTTCTACGACCTCGAGAGGAAGAACGGAAGGCTTTGAATTGATTCGAAGTGTGCAAGCTCCGATTAGGCCTAGGGTTTCGGGTTACAGGCTCCGACTTCAGGAACAACCGCCGCTTCTTCATGTGAGTGCTAGAAGATTCCATTTGAGAAGACATCCTCCGCTTCGCCAAATGACTGGCGTTTGAAATTTCCGGTTTTGGCCTTTCGCGATTGGGATTCGTCATCCTGCCGCTATAATAGGATAATGACTCCGAATTAGGATAATTTAACTTCTAATCTTGTCGAACGGTCACAGAAACATAGGAAGGACACCAGGTTCCCCGATTGCAATTCCTTGGTTTCAAAGCCAATGCTATTGCGGTGATTCTTTTTCTCAATGAAAAGCCCCTATCTCTTCAGGCTTCCCGATGAGGTCCACGGTGGCACGAGATGAAGTTCACAGGCACGGCGAGCTCCGACGTTGGTCAAGAGTCCACAATTAGGGTCGTTGACAGTAAATAATGCTTCCAATTATATAAAATAAATATTTTAGAAATTACCCAAAAGTGTGTGTAATTTTACTTTGATTAAAAAAAATAACTGGATCGTTACTATTTTTAATAAATTTTCTTGGTCGATGTTTTAATGAAAAATGCAAAGTATATTATAACAGGGAAAAAATAATTACTAAAAAACCTAAATAATAATCTAAACAACCTGTAATAACAAATTTCAAGATAAGAAATGATAATTTTTTAGACTTATTTTATAATATTTTTTTTTGGATCTCATTATAATTTTTTTGAAGGAAAAAAACTCTGGCAAAAAAAAATATAACAAAGAAAAAAATTTTGGTAAATGAGATATTTATGCATATTTAAAAGCATTGTTAAAGTGCATTTTTGCCATTAAAATATCTCATAAGGTGGAATTGGTATTCTAAAGTACTATAATACTTAATGAAGCAATTTGGCTCCGGACTCTGTTAACATTCTGTTTTCTGCTGTGACTGACAATGAACATGCTTAATTGTTGCGTTCATATAAGATGCTTACTCTCATTATGATTTGGGAGGCAAATTAACGAGATATTTTTTTCACTTAAATAATATTTTTCATGGGATTAGCCGTATAATAGTTTTTAAAAGTTGGGAAATGACGTTGTTTCATTACATATATATATATTTTTTATCATACCAATTACTCCTTGCATGTTTAAGATTTTAAACTGACTTTTCACCCAAATTTACTTGAAATGCAATAAAGTTACAAGAAATGCATCTTCTTTTCGTTTGGAATGCTTCTTTCTCTACACCGTCCATCTTCATCCCTCTCTTCTTCTCTATCCTTTCAGCCTTAAAATAACAAAATCTTCGACTCATCTCAGATCTCGCCTTCTTCCCTATTTTCTGCATTGTCTATTTGGGAAAGGGGGGGGCCATATCCCCGTCTGGTCACCCTCTGCCTCTCTTTAAGAGGCCCCCCCTTTGCACCTGTCCTTGCTTACCAAATTTTTTTTATTGGAAAAGATTTCTGTAAAATTATAAATGATAGGGAGAATTATTACAAAGTTCCATAGGTGTGTCATTGCAAATAATTTCTCACTAAATCCTTCTGTCATGATTCATGAATCTCAATAATATCCTATGCTTTACACTTTTAATTGTTAACTACAATTAAAGTAAGACACGCACACATATTGAATCATGTTATTATGTAAGTTGGATTTTCCCTAATTATGTATCAATGCATTTGAAGAAAGGGCAGCACAAGAAAATGCAAATTTGTGCGGAGTTACATATAACATGCTCACACTCATTCATGATTTACCTTTTCGGATTTTTCATTCAAATACATTCTCTGCATTCAAGTTTATAAATGTAAAAAAAATGCAGACTAGATATTATATGATCTCTCAATAAAATTGGGATGTACAATAGTTGGACAGATTATTATCTAAACAGGTAATTATCTAACCTATATCTAACACCAAGTATCGGACAAAAATAGTACCATTAGCATATAGGCCTAAAAATCAAAATTTTAAACCGAGGAAATCGATGAATGTTCAACTTGAAAACCAGTTATTCATTCGTACTGAAAATCAGTCTAGTCCATGATTTCCAAAATGGAGGGTTTTGTCATTTTCCCCCCTTTTAAACTGGGGGGTTTTGTCCTTGGTTGATCTGGGCGATTCCCAAAATCAGTCAATTCTATACTATTTTACCATACCATTGTCCAATCTAACTAGGAATCAAATGAAAACTATACAAAGCTAATATATCAGCCTTCATTGAAATCAAATTTTCAAATGAGAAAATCTATGAATGTCCAACTTGAAAATCAGTCTGGTCTATGATTGCCAGAGGTGGGTTTTGTCTGTCCTTGATAAACTACAGTCACAGTTTCTTATGCCCCAGTAACAGTAAACTTAGTAATGTGACTAGCTCGAATTGTTTTGCGTAAATGCAGGTTCTATAATCTATCTCATCTTAAATGACTGGTAGGTTGCTAGCAATTACTCACTACCAGAATCCCATTCTTGCATGCTATATCATCACTCATCGTCTCTTCAAACCAGAAACATTCTATCCACACAAGCTTCCAAAAATTCACCAGCATATCCATGTGCATATCTACCTAACCAGTCTTCCTCAAATTTACTCACAGGAAATAAGAACAATCATCAAACACTCACCGTGATCTCTTTTTTCCTCCACATTCTCGCCAAATAAACAAACATGAGGAGCCATATCCAGTTTCTCTTGGGACTTGCGCTCTTCAGCATTATCTGCCTCGTTCAAACAAAATCCATCATCGAACCCTGCTCTTCCTCAGACTCCTGCTTTTCTCTTCTCTCCTTCGTCGTTCCCTGGGACTCCAAGCTCTCTGAAATCGCCTCGCACTTCCAGGTCAATGTCTCCGACGTCCTCGCCGCTAATTCCATCTTCCCGATATCACAGAAACTCTCCGATCAGATCATCAGATCCAAATCCGTCGTGAAGATCCCCACGTCGTGCCCTTGCGTAGACGGAATCCGAAGATCTATGTCCACGAACTACACGGTGCAAGCATCGGACACACTGGAGACCATATCGGAGGGATTCGGCCGGCTGGTGAGCGCGGACCAGTTAGCGACGGTGAACAGCATTAATGCGACGAATCGTTTAACGAACGGAGGGAGGTTGGTGATACCGTTGCCGTGCACGTGCTTGAATAACGTGAGGAACGGCGAAACGACAGTGTATATGTCGTATGTGGTGAGAGAGGGAGAGAGCTTAAGGAGCATAGCGTCGGGTTCCAAAACGACAGTGTCGGATTTGGAAGCTATCAATGGATTGGGTCACGCCACCGTCGAACCGGGGGATATCATTGCCGTTCCCATTGCAGGTTGGTTTGTAATCTGTCTTTTGTCATTTTGGGTACTTTTTCTTTTTTCTTTTTGGGTGCGGTGCCTTCTGCAGCAAGAATTTTTTAATAAAGAAAAAAGTATAAGAAGTATAATGGCCAAAAAGGAAATTAGAAGAAATAAGGGCAAGAGTTTAAATGCTTGCTGCTTGCTGCATTCGGGCATTGTCATTGCCTTGTCATGGCCTCATGGCTGATCCAATTTTAAAATATATTTTTGGCCTAAATATAATACCAAAATTTATCAGAACAGAAAATAGTTAATATTATTACTTATTAGAATTTATTTAGAATATAAAATCAAAATTACTACTATTTTTCAGTTTTAAATATAAGAGTTAGTTTAACTTTTATTTTGATTTTAAATATAAAAAATCTATTTTATCTTTCATATTTATCTATTTTTTCTTAGTTAGTTCTTGTAGTAATAGTAGTTCTAACTAATTCATTTAATTCGTAAGAATATTTTAGAGAATACCACACATTTACTATAAATAACTGATTTAACTAATTTTTTAATTTATTTAAATTAGTTAGGTAGCTTTTATATTAAATATGGAATTAATAAAAAGTAGTTTGGGGGTTGAGCACTTGAAGCCGAAATTGGAAGAGTTGTTGCAGACCTGCAGATGTGCATGGGGTGGTGGGGACTCTGGCCTTTGGATCTACATGGCTATAAAATCCACTGCAAAAATATAAATAATTTTGAGAAAGAGAGAATTAAATTAGGAAAATCTCTAAAAATAACTGGTAAAATTTAAAATTTTAAATAAAAAATTACTACTAAAATGTGTTGTCATTTGTTTTCGAGTGTAGTTATTTTTTTTACGAGTGTATTACCCAATACTAATTTCAACAATTATTTTTTTGGAATTTTCCCAATTAAATTCTCCTGAAATATTGAAAATTTAAATGAGTATTTCAAATTTACAAAAATGCCAGATAAGTTTAAAGGCACTGTTTAATAATTGATTTTACTGCTTCTTACGAGGATAAAAAAAAAACTCTCTCCTCACTGGTCGTTATAGAATTTCGGTCAAGTTTAGTTAATGTGGACTTTTATTTTTTGGACTGAATAGTTAATGTGGACTTGACTCTCCTATCCTTTTTTCTCCGACCAGATAATCTACTATGATTCGGTCCAAAAAACCTGACAACCATTTCTACCAAAAAAACAAAACTGACAACCATTGACGCATTAAAACTTCTTCCTAGCATCACATTCCTTGGGTACTTAGCGCAGAATCTAAATAGTAAGTTGATACTCCCTCTGTTCCTTATTATAAGAGACGAATAACCGGATTACGTTAATCAAAAAAATAGTTAAAATTAGTTAAGAACAATCAATATATAAAAAGTACTCCCTCCGTTCCTTATTATAAGAGACGAATAACTGAATTACGTTGATCAAAAAAACAGTTAAAAGTAGTTAAGAACAATCAATGTGTAAAAAAATATAATTTTTTTTCAAAAATACCCTCATTAATAAGGAGAGAGAGTATGAGAGAGAACAATTAAATTATTGAAAGAAAGAGAAGTGAGAGGTAGAGAGTGTGTGAATTGGAGACAATAAATATGGGTAAAATAGGAAATCAACACAAAAAAATAGAGACAACTTTTAAGTGTCTCTTATATATAGGAACATGCCATAAGCACCAAATGTCTCTTATAATAAGGAACGGAGGGAGTATTATTTTTTTCCAAAAATGCCCTCATTAATAAGGAGAGAGAGCATGAGAGAGAACAATGGTAAATTATTAAAAGAAAGATAAGTGGGAAGGAGAGAAAATGTGAGTTGGAGACAATAAATATGGGTAAAATAGGAAATCAACACAAAAAAGTAGAGACAACTTTTAAGTGTCTCTTATATATAGGAACATGCCATAAGCATCAAATGTCTCTTATAATAAGGAACGGAGGGAGTATTATTTTACATATAAGATTTATTTCATATATTTATTAATTTTTCTAAATTAATCTCATTGATATTCTCTTAACAATAATGAAGTAGGAGAGTAAATGAAAGAATTGAGAAAGACACTAAGGATGTTTTAGAAAAAACATGTTATATTAACTAATTTAACTAGTATTATTTATCTACTCAAATTAGTTAACTAAGTCTTATTAAAAACCGGAAGAGTACAAAATATCTTATCAAAAAACAAAATAACTTATAAATTATATAACTATCAAGCTTCTATATGAAATGACTAGAATAATTAAGCTAATAACAACTTTACCGAAGACATCTCTGAATTTTATTTTCATGTTATATAACTATACTGTACTAAGTTACATTTAAAAAAAAAGATTATCATAATATTATTGTAAAAACAAATATAAATATGACTAGTCTATTACAATAAAGGAGTTTATTATAGTGAATTAATGTTTTGATGAAGTACACGTAGATTCATATGTAATTATATGGTGTAGACTTGTACCGTGGTTTGCATTTGCAGCATGTTCTTCAGCAACACTGAATTGGTACAACGAGTCTCTCATCGTCCCTAATGGCTCCTACGCTCTCACTGCCTCTCGCTGCATCAAATGCTCCTGTAACCCCACTGATCTCAGGTCATTACATACATACATATATATATTCCACTTTAGTTTCCATGTTTTTACTCATTAAATGTTTTAACTAGATCTTATATTAAAAGTTGGACGTACATATGTTTTATGATTGCCTTCTCTTTGTGGCATGTATATATCTATAGGCTGCAATGTTACCCATCTGGTCTACCAGTTCCTTGCTTCAACTTACAGTGCAAAGAATCCAATCTTGTAATTGGCGACCAACATGTCACTTATTTCAAACCTGGCTGCAATGTCACTCAGTGTCTTTATCGTGGCCATAGAGGCGGCAAGATTCTCAGAAGGTACCGTCCTGCCTAATACACATTGTTATTTTTCATAGTCTCTGAATAAACTTTAGTTTTGATTTCTGTAATCTTAAATTATTAATTTTAGTCTTTATAGTTTCATTATTTTTTTTTATCTTAGTTTAACTAATGGTTTCTATTCGTTTAATGAGTTTTGATCTTGATCTCTAAATCTAAACTCGAACAAAATTTTTATGAAAACTATAGGGATCACTCATAATTTGAATGGCTAAAACTTAAAACGGGATTGAGCTGTGATAAGGACCAGCAACAATATAGTTTATAAACAGGATCTTATAATTAGAACCAGAGGTAGTATATAAATTAAAGTGCATGCTGTGTAATTGATAAATAATACTCTTCCGGTCCTTAATATAAGATCTATTTAACTAACTTGATTAGATTAAAGAATTTAGGTAAGTTAGTTAATTATAAAAAATATGACATATTTTTTCTAAAACACTATAATCCTTTTTCTTAATATCCTTCTCCCATCTTCTACTTGATTATGGTTAAAGAAATATCTGTAAAAGTAATTTAGAAAAAATTGATAAATATAAGAAATAGATCTTATATTTAGGACCAAAATCAATTTAACAATTAGATCCTATATTAAGAACCAGAGGAATAATATAAATGGAGTCTTATAATTAGAACAGAAGGCAGTATATTGCATCACTCCAACAACTCAACTAAGAAAACAACCCAATGAAATTTGAGATTATGTTATAACAATATTATATTAGAGCTAATTTGTGTGTTGATTGTCTTATTGCAGTGTGTCGAAATCTTCTTATCTCAAGTGCCCCGGTAAGTTCACTCATGATAGATACAGACATATGTATCATCTTCATGTGTGTGTGTGTATAATATCATCAAGAGAGGTTTCAGAATTTCTGATTATGGCTATTTAAATATCAATTTTTATGCAGAAAATTTAACTTATAATGCAGCATCTCCTTGGCCATCCATAAGTTTAAATCCCGCAATAATGCCATTTGGGGCACTTTCTCCATATCCTTCACCTAGTCCTGTTTCTGATGCTTCCATGCACACGGCTCAAGTTTCAATGGAGTTGCTCCTATTACTACTTTGGATTTGTTTCCTGTGATTAATCGATCAATGAAATTACGTTTATTATTATCGGCTTTAGTTTCCAAGGATATTGTATATTTATTAATTATTAGTGAGTACAATGACTGTCCCAAAAGTGTATGCCTAATTGTACAAGTGGCAGCCGGCAGGTATTGATTATAACAGATGGCTCATTATCACCATTTAGACATGGTGCTTCGGTTCAAATAGAATGTAAATACAAAAGATAACTTCAGGTCTATGAAAACTATCCTCCAAGCGCATGGCTCATATTTAGATCCCATTTGATATGCGATGTTGAGAATAAGAGATGATGATTGGGGTTATAGTGTTTAGAATGAGTGGTTACTTGTGACTTGACAAACCCGCATATGAAATTGGAAAATACGACGTAATCCCAATCACAATTTTTACCTGTCATTTTCATTACTTCATACTAAACATGACCTTAATGTTGGACATATTGTAAAGCATATTGTTGAAAGTTATTATGTTTTAATTAATAAGGCATTTTATGAAATGCAATTAAAAGTAATTGATATGATTATCTCTGAAATATCCTCCATAAATAAACAATCTACATGATTGAACCATTAATTGTGTTCATTTGTCGTTTAAAAAGTCAACCGTATGCAATGAATGATACTCCTCCGGTCCTTATTATAAGACTCCATTTGACTTTTTATTTGGTCCTAATTATAAGACCCCAATCCATTTTGTCTCTTATATTTATGCATTTTTTTCCAAGATAATCCTTCTAATAATGATAGTTTTAGCCAATATACTTAATTAGCAAGGATATTTTAGGAATGACAACACTTATTTGTTATAAATAACCAACTTAACTTACTTCCTTAATCTCCTCAAATAAGTCAATTGGGTCTTATAATTAGGACCGGAGGAGTACTACTATACTTGAAAATATTAGAATGACTCCGGAATGTTGACTAATTGCATTGACCCATATGAGCTAGTTTAAAATACCTTGTAATAATAACAAGTGAAGGGAATAGTAATTTTATGGAGATTTTCAAAAGTGATTCCATTCATTTAGATTAGGGTTGTGCAAAAACCCAGTAGTCCGGTATGGTTCGGTCCAACCCGAGCAAACCCGGTTTAGAAAAAATTAGTCTAAAACCAGATTGGACCGAACTAGTCTCATCGGGCTGGACTGGATTAGGGACTGGCCCCTCAGGCCAGTTGGTCCAGTCCAGTCTAGCCCTTTTTTTTCAATTATTATTTATATAATTTTAATTTGATTTAATTTTTCTATATAAGTTTTTTGTCTATTTAAATAATCAAGATTTATCTATTAACTTCCTAAGAGTATGCGTATATATTTTCTACAATACAAGATCTATATTAATTAGGATTAATTAATAAAACATGGCATTATTGGGAAATTGAAAGGGAATGATCAAATTTGATGAACTTTGGATTAAAATATATGTAAAATTTTATATAGTAAGTTACAATCTTGCCTCCTATTAAAGAAAAAAAATTTAAAAGAAAATTAAATTTAGGTCCTGGACAGTCCTGGACTGGTCTAGGCAATCTAGAGGATTAAGTCCAGTCCAACCCGACCTCGAGTTGGTACTGGACTGGACCAGACCTTAGGCTGTCTTTTTCAGCCCGAGGTCTTTACTGAACCAGATTTTGAGTTGATAACAAATCCGATCTAGTCTGGTCCATGCACACCCCCTAATGTAGATAATGTTTTCATCCTACTTCTTAAGTTTCCAATACAATCAATGAATTATTAACTCAAAATCTATCTGATATACTTGAAACTCAATTTATCAAAAAGGGAATTTTTCTCTATAAATATTTTAAATTATTTACCTATAACATATAAGTTACAAACACACGATATCATTTTGAATTTCAACTAATCATCTAATATATTGTGAGCACGCTCTTCTCCACTCGGTTAAGGGGTTAAAACCCGTTTAAGCTTGGGTCCTCTTCAATTAATGGTATATTGGGCCTGAACTGGATCAATATCTACGCCCAATGGGCCAAGCCCAATCACAATAAATGGCGGAGTCATTCTTTTACTTGCTTCGCCATTGGGCAAACAAGTATCCAAAGCTTCGCGGAGGGTCCAATAACCGGTTAGCATCCGGTAAGGGGTAACCGAAAGGCACGAGAAATACAGTACGCAGTTTCTTGAAATGAAAATGAAACAATACAGTCTACAACCATCACTGGGCATTTTTGCAGATTTGCCACTAGAATTCGCCATGATCCCCGACCAGATGGTATCTCTTTCCCTTTCCCTTTTCTTTTCCTCCAATCATTCAAAATCGATCTCCCTCCATTTTTTATATTCGGTATGTTTTCTGTTTTTCCAGGGATTCTTTGCTTTCGTAATTGAAGTTTGACGTTCGTGGCGCATACTCCTAGATCCTCTGTTTTCTCAAGTTCATTATCGAAGCACCTGATCCTCCTCAATTTTATCCTCAACTTCCAAATTTTTGTTCTGGCTTGCGCTTTCAGGGTGCGCTCTATTTCGATTGGGAGGTACTTCTTGCAATGCGGAACCGTATAAATTAGCTAGTATAAAATCTGAGTTTTATTTTCTACGAGTTAACTTTGCAGAGATTGACGAACTTTGATTAAGCAGCAGAAATGCTTACATGCATAGCTCGTCCAAAGAAACTCGGGCATGAGTCACTGAATCAGCCCGATGATTCCGATTCTACTAACCCAAGCGCCGCCAAGAGTCAAGCTACCAAATCCCTCACTTCTCAGGTACTTAAATTCTTCTTCTGTGGTTTCAATTAGAAGTTTCGTCCGATTGAAGTATCAAATTGAAATCTCTATGTTTCGTTTAGCTCAAGGATATGGCGTTGAAGGCATCCGGAGCTTACAAGCATTGCGCCCCCTGCACCGGACCACAGACACAGAATCGACTGAGAACCAGTACTGAGTCAGACGCGGACTCGGATCGGTTCCGATGGTCCTACAGACGAACGGCGAGCTCAAGCTCGACAACGACGAGGACATGGGGAAAGGAGATGGAAGCGAGGCTGAAGGGGATTTCGAGTGGGGAGGGGACGCCGAACTCTGCCAGTGGACGGCGGGTGGAACCGGTGGTGCTGTTCGTCGAAGAGAACGAACCTAAGGAGTGGGTGGCGCAGGTGGAGCCCGGCGTATTAATCACCTTTGTATCACTTCCGAGCGGAGGGAATGATTTGAAGCGAATCCGGTTCAGGTACGCCTCCAATTCCTACTCATAAGGGGGGGACACTAGGCGTCGTATTATTTCTTTAGGTGCCGTTTTAGTTTTGATCGGACGGTGACTGTTCGTGACAGTTTTGGTCAAGGTGGACATATGGAATTGGACCCTGCTGTACCAAACTAACAGTGATGTGATGATAATGACTATGAGTGCCTTTTCCTACGGTGAACTGTCAATTTGTCTCACATCACTAATGGTGCATGGACAGCCAAGCTTTAGGTGATCCTTGATTTAGGATTAGTGGTTCATACCGATTTTAAATATAAAAATTAGTTGATTAATTTAAATAGATTAAAAAAATAAGTTAAGTTAGTTATTTGTAATAAATATGTGTCATCTTCTTAAAATATCTTTACTAATCAAGTGTCTTGGCTAAAACTATCATTATTGTAAAGATTATTTTAAAAAATAAATAAATATGAGAGACAAAATGAATTAAAATCTTATATTTAAGACCGGAATAAAAGTCAAATGAATTTTTATATTAATAATGTGAAGTACTACCTCCGGTCCTTAATATAAGACCCTATTTGACTTTTATTTTGGTCCTAGATACAAGACCCCAATTCACTTTGTCTCTCATATTTATGTATTTTTTCCAAGGTAGTCCTTCTAATAATTGTAGTTCTAGCTAATATAGTTGATTAGTAAGGATATTTTGAGAAAGACAACACCTATTTATTACAAATAATTAACTTAATTTCTTTCCTTAATCTCTTCAAATTAGTCAATTGGGTCTTATAATTAGGATCGAAGATAGTATTACCTTAATATATGCCTGATTGTCCTATTATAGCCCTGATGAATTTTTCATTTTAAAATATAGTATGTCCCCACTTTGGGCTACTTCTATATTTCAATTGATAAAGTTAGAGTAGAGCCTAATAGAGGCTACCGATTTAAAATCTCATAATGTAACAAAAAATGAATAACATGAATGACTTTTTTTTTAAATTGAAACAAGATGAATGTATAATATATTTAAAAAAATAATCATATACTTGTTTATTAAAATTATTATTACGAGACTAATATACATTGTATTTTCACTGGGAAATGTAAAAGTAGCTCTATAAAAAATAAAAATTTTCCTCTATGATGGCGTAGGATAAGCAATGATTTACGCCTGGCCATTCACAGCCCATTTTGTTGGAGTAATGTCGCAAGATAATCAAAATAAAAACAATCAGCACTGTATCAATAAATCAAGGAATCATTGAATTGACATCTCTTTATGAAGTGAAAATTCTTTAAAACTTTCTCTCTTTCTTAAACAAAGTAGCATGACCCTTCCGTCATAGCATCCAAAGTCCAAATCCTATTCCATAAATGTGAAAGGGCTTAAGTAGGGGACCCCATTCCCTTGTAATTTCACGCCCTTCCCATAAAGCAATAAAAGAAAGTTCAAAAGGAGAGCTTACTGTGGCCTGTTTATTGGCGGTGGGCCAGTGTTGATTTTATTAGGTCCTCTAACCCGTCTTTGTTGTCTGGTGGGAGGAAATTCTTGTCTTGTGATCTTGTCATGACAGGAACTTTAGTATTAACTAAACCAATAAACAAAAGCTATATATATTCACGCTAACGAAATTTTGAGAGATCTCTAAAGCTTCCATGTAGAAAGAAATCTATTATTTGTTTGATTTACCTTTCTTCATTTTTAGTTCGAATATATAAAATTATCAAATTTTCAAATAAATTTTACTCTTGATAAGTGTTGTCCGCGGCCAGCTGCTGTTTATATGCTTAATCTGCCAGGAGTCAGCTGATAAGTTTGTACAAAAAGCTTTAGCTTTAGTATTTGTCATCTTATATGTGCGCTATGCTGAGGAATGCCCTCATCATCGGCCACTCAGAAACTGTATACATGACAAAAGTGAACTCTTGTTTCGTGGGCACCAAACACAGATTGAGAAGCATAACTTAAAAGAGGGTTGTTTGCCATATTTTTATTTAACTTATTGTATGATTGAAGCTCAAAGAGAGTCTGCATATGTTGCTGGTCCTACTTGGTGACTTGTGGTGCAATCCCATATAATACGAACAGAGATTGACGATTTTTAGCCATATATTATTAAATCCTGTTCGTCATCGAAATCATTTTATGTTTAGGTGAGTTTAGTGGTGTGGTTAATATTAATTAATTTTGGACCCACCATGTTTTGATTGCTTAGACAAACCCCCCAGCCAAGGTCAAATGTTGGCCTCAGAACTGCTTTATTCCATGCACCGCCTGACCCAGTTCTGCAATTATTCATTTGAGTATACTTTGTCAAAAAGTATCCACTTGAGTGGCTCGCCATTATTGAAAACAGCGTTAAGAACTTCTTAAAAGTGTGTCAAGCATAACACACATAATAATACAGTTAATATGAAGCAAAAAAATAACATTATAGTCATAATTGAAACTTTGGAGCTATCACAAGACAATATAAATCCTGTGATTGAAGACCCATAAATTTCTTTTAAGTTTGTTGTTTTAGATTTTTTTTTTCATTTTCCTTAAAATGTTAAAAACATTCCATAATAAGTAAATTTCAGCAAATCCATGGATCTCAGCTTCAGAGGATCCATATTCATCACAAGAGCCGCTCAAGCAACACGGGCAACACAAAAATGTTGGTAAGGCGGCCAACTTGATTCAGTTGGAAACTAACGAGGGCCGAGTCTAGTGAAGGAGACTAGTTTGACACAACGTCACAAATCAAGATCTGAATTCCTATTGGAAAAAGTATCACATTTGGTGTCCAGCAGTATTTGCTTTTAATAGAAGTATATCTGTGCCTATTAAAAAAAAAACTTGATTTAGTCGGGCCTAACAACGAACTCGATTAGGTTGGGTTAAATTTTGGGCCAGTATCTTGGAGAGTTTTGGCATCCAATTGCGTGTAGCCGTGAACATTGTTTTAGGGTCCACCTGTGTTGGGGTTTCCGTGCTGTGTCCTAGTGTTTAATTCTTAAGAGACATAATAAAAAAACAAAGTTATTGATCATTTTCAGTTTTTATTAGGCTCGACTAACTAAAACCAAAACAGTCTTAGAGAATGTTTGGATTGGTGTTGGACAAAACTGACTTCTAGCTTAATTGACTTTTGTAACTGAAGTTAGAGTAAAAGTCAGTTATGGTATGTTTAGATAAATACTTTTAAAAAATCAGTTGAAAAAGTTAAAAGTTATTTGGATGATTAATAAAAAAGTTAATTTAGTTGTAAAATGACTGAAAATGGCATGAACTTTATTAAATAGTAGTGTTTGAAATTTTATATTTTTAATGTGATAATAGTTTTAAAAAATACATAAAATTATTATGATAAAATATAAATAGTTTATTTGTGAAATTATAAAATAAAAATATTTGCTATGGAGAAAAATTTGAAAACACATTGTAGATAATTAATTAAATATATATAATGGACAAACATAAATATAAATTAAAATTTATTTGGTCTGAATAAAAGCTCATTATGCTAACAAAAGAGATGAGGTAGAGGGGACAATGTGAGGGTAAATCTAAGATGCTCATTTTTAATGATTATCGTTTAAAACTGCAGTTTGAAAAGTCAAATTTTCTTCCGTTGTGTCCAACTGAGGTTGGAGGCCAGAAGTTGGTTGGAAAAGTTAGTTCAGCCAAACAAAATTTTTTGTCTAACTCAGTTTGCAACCTCAATTTCATCATTTCCAAGACACTTTTGCCGTTAAAAAGGGTAATCTAAACATGCCCTTAGCAAATGCCTTAGTAGCGTGCAGCAGTGCACCAGAAATGAAAGTTTAATTATTTTCTTAAATGAAAGAATTAGAGATAAGGGTGAGGTAGGGGAAGTAATCATAAAATGCAGATGCTTTGTGCTATGCTCAAGTACTTCAGTTATAAATTATAAAATGTCATTAGGATTAAGGACTTAAGAGTCATTGGCAGTGAATTGAGTTTTGGCTTATTTTCTATGTACAGTCGGGAAATGTATAATAAATGGCAGGCGCAAAAATGGTGGGCAGAGAACTATGAAAGGGTCAAGGAACTTTACAACATTCAGAAGCTTAATCGCCAAGCCTTCCCTCTTCCAACACCACCAAGATCTGAAGATGAGGTAAACTCTGGATTTATGTATATCTTAGACATGTGATCATACTACTCAGTAATTTCTAGCTAAATTTGCTTGGAGCAAATGGTTACAGACGTGTGGCGCATGTATCGCTCAGTAATATTTCTTCCATTTGGTAGTTGTGCACTTACAGAGGAGCAACGGCGACTCTAGCAAATGTTTATGTGCAATCTTTTTTCCCCCCCCCCCCTTCTAGTTATGCCATTTTCATATTACTAAAAGTTTCCCTTCTTAAAGAGGTCAAAGCATTTTTGTAATGTTTTCAATTCATTTTATTCTATTTTTCACGGGCAAAGAAAGCATTGACAGCTGAAAGAAGTTGTTTTCATTTTGTTTATTTAATGGGTTTGTGGTTGTGACAGCTCTCAAAGCTTGAATCAGCAGAAGATATCCCTGTGACACCCCCATTAACCAAAGAACGATTACCTCGTAATCTAAATCACCCAACGGCGTTGGGAACGGGATACTCGTCATCGGATTCTTTTGACCATCTTTCAATGCAATCTCGCCATCATCATGAATCGGGTGGCCTTAACTCAACACCTAAAGTCTCCACCATAAGTACGACCAAGACAGAAGCATCATCCATGGACGCCTCTATCAGAAGTAGCTCATCCAGGGAGGCTGATCCTTCAGGGGATATATCAATCAGCAATGCTAGTGATCAAGACACTGAATGGGTCGAACAGGATGAACCTGGGGTTTATCTTACCATCAGAACATTACCAGGCGGCAAAAGAGAGCTAAGACGAGTCAGATTCAGGTATGTTTGCCGCCAACTATTGGGAAAAATAGGAATCAGAAATAGAAGAAATTATTGTGTAGATACCTAAGGAGGATCTATGTCATAAAGAGAGGAACTCATAAAATTCTGACTGGTTTGGTTGATGAACTTAAATACAATATCGGGTCTTTATTATACGTAAAACGGTTATAATGCAGATGCTAGGTAACTTTTCTGGCAAACTAAACTCTACTAAAATTTCTTTGAAAATGCGGATCCTCCTTTATACTTGAGCATGTGCCTTGTAAAGCCGGTGACATAAGTGTTCTCAAATCCTTTTATGGGTTTGAGGCTTCAGATTGTCGTCACTTGGTAACTAGAAAATTTTATTTCAATCATTTTGATGTAGAACCATATAGAATTGATTTCCGTGCATTTTCTCATTTGTGGTGCAGCCGAGAAAGATTTGGGGAGGTGCATGCTAGATTATGGTGGGAAGAGAATCGAGCCAGGATACATGAACAATACTTGTGAGATTGAGGAATAATACTTCACAGAGCCTGGAGGTGGTGTTGCTTATGAAATTGTTTCATACCTTGTCTTACCATACTAGAGAAATCCCATTATAGGTAAATTAGATATCACAAGAGGTGTTCTTGGCACCTCTCCTGTTTTAGGCCGCATACATAAACTCGTCACACTAGCTATATTTGTGTGATCAGTTCAATTTTTCTCTTGAATGTATGTGGTAAATTTACCTTTTGCTATTTCCTTCACATAATGGTGGATAAGGGTGCCAATTGCTATGTTACATGAAAGTCGGGTGGGTGTAAATTTCTATAGTAAATCAGATATTGGGTACAAGAATGAATGAATCTATCAATTGCTTTTTGTTTCCACTTCTCTATTCGTGTCTAAACTTTCCCGTTGAGAATGACGTTTATTCTTATAATCTTATTATTCCCAGGGGCAACCTTTGAGTCAGAAAAGGAGGCAAGAACTGGATTAGTTAATATTGGGCTCTGTAGTCAGCCCAAACAATGCTTGTCTTTGTAATTGGGCCTAGGAGAGGCCCAAAATGCCCCTTTCTCTAAGTGAGGCCTTAAAAATAGGAAAAAATAGCCAACTTCGGAAACAATAGCATGTAAATTAGGCGTCTGGCAGTTGTGTTATGCAAAGCCGCCCAATACTAATCTGGTAATCTCGAATCTTTTGGATACCTGTCGTTAAGTTCTTTCATTCTAGTAAGAGAAAAATGTGAATGTGATGAGAAATGGCACTTCTGTATTTTGGGTAAATAAAAATACAGTAAATATTGAAATGAAAATTACTCTATTTTTCATGCACTCGCTTTTTATTTATATCCATGATGAATCAAACATAAAAAGATTGTTTTCTCAAAATAATTCCAAAAAAAATAATGCTAATAATATGATCCACAATACAAAAAAATTATTATTTCATCGGTGAAAAAAAATTATCATCTTTTATCCAAAACTAACTTTGCTAAACCAATCATCCCTATAGAAGGGCAAAAGGAACATGATTCGGACAGAAGAAACGAAACCACGTGACAAGGTATTTGTTAAATCTTGTTAAATTACTGTAGACATAAAAACAGAATTTAATAACTGTGTTCACTCAGAAACGCCATTGATATATGATAAAGCTGAAACGCCACCAGCAGCTACCAGCATCGATGAAGGTGGGTGAGTTCTGAAAAGATAAGCCGCACGCGCGGAAGTCACTTTCCCCTGTCCCCTTTTTTCCTCCGAAAGAAAATTCCCTCCATCGCTTCAAATCCAACACTGTCATATCACCCTCTTCATCATTGCCTCTCAAACCCTTTTTTTCTAAACAATTTCTCTTTGTCTCTCTTTGTCTTATATTTCTTCTCTTCCTTGTTAACCTAAAGCTCTACATTTACAAAACACCTTAACGTGATCTCTGTATCACACACATCTTCTTCTAAATCTCACACGCTTTCTCTCTTTCTTTCTTTCTCTGTTTTCTCACATGACCCTCTTGCCTTCTGTTTATTAATTAATTTCCCGTTGCAGCTTTTGACACTGTCTGTCTCCAACATTACAGCTCGTTTCCTCTCTTAAACTAAACTTCTCTGCCTTCTTCTCTCCTTCGTGTTTATAAATTCTGTCTTCTTCTTCTTTGTTCAATTGTGCTTGAAAAAACATGTGCACTGAGAGATCCATGCGAGACCCAGAATCTTTCCCACAGAGAAGAAGAACCCCGTCTTTCTCCTCTAGCCTCCTTGACGCAATTTACCGTTCGATCGACGAGTCAAAATCCAGTCTTGGTGAGGATCTTGAACTGGGGGTCTCGAAAAAGAGCAATTTCACCTATAAACAGAGTGTGTATATGGAGAAAGGAGGGAAAGTGAGGATGAATCTTCGTCGAGCCGTTATGATGGAGGATTGGATGGAGAAACAGAGTTCTATGTTGTTTAATTCTTCTTCAAGCTCATCGGAATGTAGCTCTCGTGGTGCAGCATTTTCATTCTCAGAAACAGAAGCCAGCTTCAGAAAACTAAGGCCAAAGCTCAGATCCGAGAGGACCCAGAAGCATGAGAAGCCAAAGAAGGTGAAGCAGCCAATTTCACCTGGAAGTCGAATAGCTAGCTTCCTGAGCTCCATCTTCAATTCTGGGAATGTGAAGAAGGCCAAGATGTGTTATGTTGGAGCTGTAGAAGATGTTGGCCTTGAGAGAAAATCAAAATCACCATGCTTATCCACTTCCTCTGCTTCTTCCTTCTCGTGCATGAGGAAAACTCCTAAATGCCAGAAGCCCAACAATGGCAGCGTCAAAAGATGCGTGAGATTTTACCCAGTTAGTGTGACCCTAGGCGAGAACGAAAACTCCCAACCGTACCACAGTGATCCAAACAGTGTTCGGAAATTCTCAAGAAACCCTTCAATGAAGAAGTTGAAGAGCTGCTCTGTAGTGGCTAAGGAAAACAGAGCAGAGGCAAAACAAGCAAATGGCGAGTTAAATTTCAGAGGGTTTTATGGTCGTAATAATGAACATGAGGTTCATGAAGATGACGATGCTTTGAGCTGTTCGAGTTCAGATTTGTTTGAGTTGGATCATCTTATAGGAACTGCAAGGTACCGAGAAGAGCTTCCTGTTTATGAAACTACTGATTTAGAAACCAACAAAGCCATTGCTAATGGTCTTCGAGTGTAGTCTTGTAACCTTCAAAAACAAAATCATTCTATTTCATTCCTCAATTTGTGGAATTTTTCATTTAATAATGATTTATGTATTTTTTTCCGTTTCCCCTCTAATAAAGAGACAAAAATTATGCATTTATTTAAATGTAGATATTTAATTTTTTTAAAATTAGATTAAATTTATTCAATTAAAATTTATTTGAAAAAATAACTTAAATATACAAGAATAAACCTATTTTTTACCCTAACTCCTAGATCTACTTGAAGAATATTCTACTTGGCTTTATTTTGATATTTTTCTTTGTAAGGCAAAAAAAAATCATTTTAATGAAATCCTTATGATTTAATTAATTTGAACAATAATTTTTATTGAAAACCAAGAAAAATTATTCATAATAAATATATACCAGTTAAATATTAAAGTTATTCATAATAAAATAATCACTACTGTTTCCTTGTTTATTAAGAAACATGGAATGTAATCTCAACTTTACTTCTTCCAACTCTATCATTTATTCGGGTTTTCTCGATTTGTGATGTTATTCTTGCGTAGAGACCATGCTAATCTTTTCTGTATCGTTCTAATTTTATCAGATGTCCCCGAAGGGACATTTATTCCGGTTTTTAAGCCCACGTAAGTTTTGTACATTTACAAATTCTATAATCCAAAACTAGTAAATATTATGACTTCTTCTTAACCATAAATAAGACTTAATTGCTAGAGGTTTTATTATAGGTGCATATATATACAGAGAATTTTACTACGATTGATAACATTGTTAGCGATTGAGAGTCAATAGATATATAATATTTAAAATGCGAAATTAATAAAATTTTAGTTCGTTGTAACTCAATTCCTAAGTTTTAATTCGGTGTAACTCATTGTAATTTTAACTATTTAAAACGTTGATTAGCACATTAAAAAAATAAAATGATAAGGGACTATAATTGTTTTTTCTCTAACTTCGGGTTAATATTTTAAATGGCCAAATTATATATAAAGATTGAGTTTTAACCAGGTCAAAAGTATAGAATTTGAAATGGCACTAAGTTAAAATTTAGGGATTAAGTTATAATTAAGACAAAATTATAAGAAATAAATGGTTAATTTCCCCCCCTAAGAATGGCTTATATTATATAGAAATAAAAGTACACCTAATGGCTAACAATGAATCTGGTAATCCATATTTGGGTGGCAGGGTTTGTTAAGAGATACCAAGACAAACTGAAAAGAGAAAAGTGAAAAGCAGCCTCTCAACGATAAGAAATGAAAAGGCTTTTTTTAAAAGGAAAAGCTTAGCCTTTTCCACCAGCTTGGCACATGGGTTCAGTGATTGACTTAGTTAAAAGAGAAAGAAACCACTTAACCACCCCCTAACCTTTTAACTTCATGCAACATTGGAATTAAATATTCTTCCGGTCCTTAATATAAGATCCATTTAATTAATTTGATTAGATTAAGGAAGTTAGGTAAATTAGTTAATTATAAGAAAAGTGACACATTTTTCCTAAAACACCATAATCATCTTTCTTAATACCCCCTCCCCCTCTTCTACTTGATTGTGGTTGGGGGAGTATCCATAGGGGTAATTTAGAGAAAATTAAAAAATATAAGAAATGGGTCTTATATTTAGGATCAAAACCAACTCAAAAATTGAGTCCTATATTAAGGACCGGAGGAGTATATCATTACCAGTTCCCATATTTGCACTTCTTGCCCGTTTCAAAGCTCATAATTACACTCTCAATTTGAACTCCCCTAGCTAAACAATATATAGTCAAAAAGCATCACTACAAGTTGGTTTGTTTCAATTTTCATGTAATAATAAGTGAACCAAGAATTTAATAATTCTGGAACGAGGCGTGGACTGACAAGGAACATAAACCAAAGGGACAAAGCAAAACCACAAGAGTACGTACGTACGAAGAAGCAACAATATAACATTAATTTACAGTGAAGACTGAGGATTTTGCAGAGAATAATAGCGTGGGAAGATAGAGCTAAAACAGGCAGAAACAGAGGAATGACATGCACAAAACAGAGTGGCAGTGAGTTTAAGGGCTCATGTTTCTCACCAACCTGACACAGCTTGTGATGCCTTCAATATTTTATAATACACTCACATTGTGTTTGCATTAATAGCAACTTCATGTGAAGAAACAGAAGCAATAGCACTCGATCCAAACACCATCTGTCATTCCCCCAACCCCAACCCATTATATCTATATTTAATTATTGTCTCAAGTTTTATCGTATTACTCTGAATAATTCTCAATCACTCCTCGAATAAACACTCAAAGGGGAGGGATAAAACAGAGAAAAAAAATTGTTGGCAAATCCTCCGCTGCAAAATTTATTTGTCAAAGGTATCTAACTCCCACTTACACAGCAATCCTGATAAACTAGAGGCGTATGGTTAAGCGATAGGGACTTATGTTCTCTTGACCAAGGTTGGGGTCCGATCCCCGCTTGGGCATGGAAAGCGTTAAATCTCCTGGCCAGCTATCTCACCCTTTGAGGTGCTTACAATTAACAAATCTGCATTAGTCTGGGCTATTGATGTATCTGAAAAATAGTCTACTTAGGATACCAAATAAGGTTACTAAAAAAAAAACAATAACAATTATGTTTAAGTTACTACTGTCAAACACCAAATGTGAACACCTCTCATAATGAGAATTTGAATATTGATTTATCACATTTCGAAAAATTAGTTAGTTCTGCTAGACCTAACCTTCCCGAGAGTAACTTGACTCAAATTTTTACCTTCAACAATTTTGCCTAAAATGAAATCATATTTCAAGAATTTAGTAGTTAATCGGGCCCAAGTGATAGGCCCAACATACCTAGTGATTTCGGAGCTTCGGCCCAAAACTAAAAGGAAGGACCCAAGGGCAAAAACGGCAAGGCGGCAAAAGGACTGGGGTCCACACGTGCAGGACACGTCACTTGTGGTGGAAAGGGAGATCGGCTCGGTAATGACGATGATTCCTTCGTTGGACGTTTACCGCGTAACAGAGGTGGGCGATATTTTTCTACGAAGACAAAGTCCCAAACTCAGAAGCATTATATAGGATCGGAAGATAGCTGTTTTGTCCTCTGATCATAGGTTTTTGATTCCATTTCAAATCTCTGTCTCTGGCATATTGATTTGTATTTCCACTCCAGCACCATGAGTTTCATCTTCGGGAAAAGGAAGACTCCCGCAGGTCTGTTCCCGCGCCCATATTATAAACCTTTGAATTTGATATAATTTTTATTCGATTGGACTCGAGATGATGAATTCTCAATTGGGGTTTATCTATTCGGGTTTTAACATTCACAATGTCAATTAGGTTTTTTTTTTTTGCCCCACGATTGTTCCCCATGTTATCTCTTTTCTGGTTGTGACGGTTTCGCGGGAGTTTTTGCCTCCTTGCTCTGATCATATGTAAAAGTTTAATAGCTATATCTATTTTCCTCTAGTCAAATTATGAGTCGTAATCTATTTGTTTTAGCTGAGTCGTATGGCTCGATCATATTTTCGTATTCATTTTGCACTCCTTCTAGTTATGATAATAAAAAAGTAGGATTCTTCCATAGACAGAGTGGTAATTACTTCAAATTTTACTTACAGAAGCGCTTTATATTGATTTTAAAGTACGTGATCGTAAGCTTGTAATTTTCAGAGCTTTTGCGGGAAAACAAGAGGATGTTGGACAAATCAATAAGAGAAATAGAACGGGAGAGACAGAGTTTACAAGCACAGGAGAAGAAACTGATTACGGAGATAAAGAAAACTGCCAAACAAGGCCAGATGGTATGGTGTTTTTATAGAACTAGTAGCATCTGCAATATGCTAGCTGTTGGCTCAGCAGTTTCAAACTTATGAATTACGATTTCAAACCTACAAGCCTCCCCTATGACGTGGGACTAGTGTTACTGTTGTAGTTGTCTTATTTTATATTAGTGATCTAGTTTGGTTCCTTGGATGTGGATCAATGAGCAAATTGATCCACATTTTTGTAGCAGATAACTGACATGTCAGTAATGCTGAATTTGTGTCCCTCAAATTGTAAAAGGTTAACGCCTGGTTTATTTGTTAAAGTGGGCGGTGAGATGTTCCAATAACTCCATTTCTTAATGTTATATAAAATTTCAGGGAGCTGTAAAAGTGATGGCCAAAGATCTTGTCAGAACACGACATCAAATTGAGAAGTTTTACAAGCTTAAATCACAACTCCAGGGTGTATCACTTAGAATTCAGGTACGCTATAGTTGGTTTAATTTTATAAGTGGGTTTGTCCGTACATGGTCGTTGTAAGATGTATGTGTTCCGTTTTCTGAAGATAAAGTCATTTTTTCTTGCAAAAAAGTGATTGGCGTTTGCATTGAATATGAGAGATTCTTAGGTATGTCAAACAGATGATAAGTAGATTTACAAGTATGTCAAAGGTGGGTCCCATTGGGAATTGTGCCCGGTATGCTTTGTGTCATTTCGTGATTGCTTTGGTTTATTTAGTTCGAATAGCTTATATATGAACTGATCTACTTCAGGGTTTTCCTATTAGAATCCATGGCTTTAACTAAGTGGGGCGCTAAAACATGGAATCTTCTGTATCACAATTGTGCAGACTTTGAAATCAACACACGCAATGGGTGAGGCAATGAAAGGCGTGACAAAGGCAATGGGACAGATGAATAGGCGAATGAACTTGCCATCTTTGCAAAAGATCATGCAAGAATTCGAAAGGCAGAATGAGAAGATGGAGCTGACAACTGAGGTCATGGGAGATGCAATGGACGATGCTCTGGAAGGAGACGAGGAAGAAGAGGAAACAGAAGAACTAGTGAACCAGGTTCTTGATGAGATTGGAATTGACATAAACCAAGAGGTATTTTTAATCACCCTTTATCTTCTTTCATCAGCTGAAAGAAAAATAATTCATTATGACTCGTAACAGTGCCTGTGCCCCTAACAAGTTTTGATTTCATGCACAGCTTGTAAATGCACCATCAGCAGCAGTTGCTACTCCCGCAGCAAAATCTAAGGTGCCTCAAGCTGAAGCTACG
The DNA here is from genome assembly GCF_004799145.2 of Neltuma alba. NCBI lineage: Eukaryota > Viridiplantae > Streptophyta > Magnoliopsida > Fabales > Fabaceae > Neltuma > Neltuma alba. The sequence continues at coordinate 113,683 of NW_021637069.1, forward strand.
GGAAATGATGACGGTGGGATAGATAATGATTTACAGGCAAGGTTGGACAACTTAAGAAAAATGTAGTCTTCACTTTCTATGATATATATACAAACCCTGTCTCTGGCCTCTGCTATGAAATCTGGAGTTTCTTTTTCTCCCCTCTCTTCCTTTTGGGTGTGTACATATGACACAGCTTTGATTGTTTGAACTGTCTTGTTGCTCGGACCCACGGGCCACGGACGACCTGAGATTGTGAGCAACAAGAGTGTACGCTCTGTTGGAAAAAGTGTTCCTTTTAGTTTCTCCTTACGAGTCATAATGGCCTCTAGTCGTTCCCTTCATTTAAGCATTTCCCTCAAGTTACAGAATGAAATTGCATGGATTCAAATTAAGCCTTTTTGGAAAAAAAAAATTGCGAAAAATGTTACTTCTAAAACTTTTATAATTAGCTATACATTATGGATCCTATATGTTTTTTAATACAACGATCCTGTGTTTTATGACACATCTGAATGGTGTAATTTTATTTTATATATATATATATATATATATATAAAAGGATAACATTTAGATTAGTTTTCTTATATCTATTATGATAAATTCTCTAATCAAACATGGATTATATTCTTAAAGTACTAGCATTTAATAGTATTTAATTACAAATTCATATTAAAAACAAAACGCATGATCATGTGTGATTGAAAAACATGATATAATAGATATAAATTTAGCCCAAGTCTTTTCATAAATAAAAATGGACAAACAACGGACACACAGCCTTAAAGGCAATTGCATTATTTATTACTTATAACAAGTGTGGCTTTTGCAAACGTTTGATACTAATTTGATTCCGAAATGATATATCCTTTTTAAGGTTTAAGTTTTGGACCATATACTGTTTAACGCAGTGCAAATTAACTTCATAAATTTTGTTTCTGTATGTTGAATTACTCATTCAAATAGAATAAATATAAAGTTTTTTTTTAGTGAAAAATAAATATAAAGTTTTATCTAACAGAGAAAATAACAAAGTATTACTAAACTCTGAGGGATTAATTCAAATAAGGGAGTAAATTCAGTCACTAAGATATAAAGGATATTGGAGGGATCAAGTTGTGTACGTACTTTGTATTGTCTTATTTATTTTAGCATTTCATTCCATTCTTACTTTTAAAATTCCCAAACAAGCCGCTGAAGTCATAATAATCATATATTGAACCTTCAATTCACCCTTTGTTTCCTTAAGGGACAAGCATTTGTATTTAAAGTAGCCATTGCACCATGGCGCTGGCATAAATTATTGGCAAACCAAAAAGATCAGGACAATAAGACAAGGACAGATACAAATAAAGGTCGAGCGACCTTCTTTTTTTTTTTTTGACCGAATCGAGCGACCTTATTCAAATTATAACAACATAGCACCAAGCCTTATTTATGAATAATGAATCATAATTCACTCAGAAAACCAAAAAGAGACCAAGTTTTAGTAATACTATTATACTGCAATATATACAAACTTTGATTCTCCCTAGGTTTGTGTTGTGTGACACCCATTGGTCGATGCCGTTGGTTTTATAGTTTCTTATGGTTGGACTTTTAGTGCAAGCGAACAGGGCAGGGCATGGCATCCGATGGACCTGCCTGGTTCTTCTGACTTCTTCGTTGCTGTCATCTTCCTCATTTGGGTAATTGCTCAGAAATGGAGATAGAGTTGGACCCACATGTGACCCATTTAGCTATGATCAGCCACTAGGCGATTCTGGATATTCCATTCAATTTTCGCAGGCCCCACGTAACTCACCCCTCAAACAGCGACGCCATTAATGGCGGATGGGAGCAAGCCTTCACGAGAACTCCCCGGCGGAAAAAGCTGGCAAAATTGCAGCACAGGTGTTCGACAAATTGGGCAATCGAAGTGAGAGTAAAGCCACATGTCTATGCACACTGCATGAAACCTATGCTTACACCTCGGTAACTTCCTCACCTCTTCCCCTTCTTCAAACCCAGAAAGACAAACCGGGCATTCACAGTCACACTCACAGTCTCCTTCTGCTTCTTTCTTGTACTTGAAGCTTGACAGTAACAAGTTTCTGTTCAATCCTACATCAAAACTCCTGCTGGGTACTACTGCTTCAGTCACACGATTTGAAGGCTGTGATGATGGTGAAGGCGACGATGAAGATGATGACTGCGCTTGCCGGCGGCCTCCGCGGCACTGTTTGATGATGATAAGGTTGTATACTGCTAAAATTACAGCCGCTGCTCCTACAACTGCAAGGCCATAGTAGAGGAGAGCCATGTTTTGAATTTGGTTTCTGGTCTGAATGTGGATGAGGAAGAAGATGAGGAATTTTCAAGATGTGGCCCATTAACTATCGGTTTTTTAATTTACAGAACGACTTGGGAAATACTAATACTATATTGCTAGTCAGCGGACAACTAAAGTTAAGATCAGGTCACATCCACTAGTGACATGATACGAATGCATTAAAGTTCATAAAATATATTCACTAGGAGTTACTGAATGGTTAATCTAAGAGCCGTGAAGGCAGAGAATTGAGAGAACAATTTTGTGATAAATATAAAATGAATTGTTTGAAGAGAAGATAATATAATGGGCATTGTAGGTCAGTGATGGGGTTGGGCTCTTTAATTTTTGTATTCTTGTTTTTCAAGTGCTTCTTTCTTTCTTTCTGTCATTTTGGCCACTCACTTCGGTATCCCCTTATTAATTCTTTCGTCTTTTGCTTTTGCTTTGCCATTTGTAAACCAGACATGTTTCTAAAAACTTACTTTCCCTTGTTTAGGTGAAATTAAATAGTACGATCCTAAATATAAAATTACACTATAAAATAAGTTTTACATTTAGAACGAAAGAGTAGGAATTGATTTTTTTATTTTAAAAAGTATATTTTCTTTCTAAACATATGTGTGTATTGTTAATTTGCTACAAATGTACAATCTTTGCTTTTGTCTTGTTTAAATGTCAACGTTTTTTGAATAACAAATTTATAGAAAAAATTAATTTATTGGTCCTTCAAATTTTAACCCAATTATGGCTCAATTTTTGGGCTATTTTTTAACTTTGAACTTAGTTAAAACCCAGTCCTGTTCTTTTCTCACTTAATAAACTAATTATTTTTCATATATAACCTAGTTGAGTCATCACCTAGTCATCCTACATGGCTTCCAAGTAAGCTCATCTCCTCGCGGATTCAATGGAAATTAAAATTAAAACGACAAAAAAGGAAGATGACGAACAAACAGGCGGCCATGTCTATATTTTCACAAAGAAAACTTTATAGGTTGATTCCATTTAATTGTATCACTATGGATTTCTGTCAAAAGAAAATTTAAATAATAAAACACCTTATGTGACTATCTGAGCCATCATAAGAGTGGCTAGACACTAATAATGAGCCCAACCAAGTGACCAACTTATACCATTTTATGTGTCAGGTTCCTCAAATTTAGGTCTCTGAAAAAGGGACAGCGTCTTAGGTTTTTTAATGCAGATTTGTTTGTGCTAAAATCCAATGTTAAACCATTTTTGTGGTTAGCTTATTAGATTTGCTTTAGAAGAATGAGAAGTCTTACTACTTGTAAACGTAAAATATTGTTGAGTTCCAATCATCTTGTGAAAGATGTTCGAAGGGCGTCGGAACATAATCACGTGTAAAGAGAATGATAATACTAAAATACTATGAGCACGACAATTCATAAAAGGAATGAGGTTGGAAGAATATCACGATTGAATTAATTAATAACAAAAGGAAAAATTGCAGAAACAAGACCTCAGAAATTGCAAAATTGCAAATAAATTATTTTGTGAAAAAATGTGTTGTATTTGCAATCAAATTGTTTTTAAAACATGAAAGTGTTGTAACAATCCGAATTTATGATTTTTCAATTTTCACAATTTTCTGTTTTGCATTTTTCCCTTAATAAAATAGTAATATTATCCACTTGCTCAACCCCAACCCTAGAAAGTGGCTGATTGATATCCACCAAATAACTGGTGCTAATATTTCACTACTTTATTCACGTTTATGATATTTTGCAATTCTTAATTTTCTGCTATTAGTGTGTCACGTGGTTTTAGTCTTTTATTACGTGATGGTCATTAAATGTAACCATATTTTTCAAGGAAATAAAAAGTGTCATAAAGTTTTTACATACGGTGTCATATGGTTTGAAGATTACAATAAAACTGTTGGCGGGCAAAAAAAAAGAAAGAAGAAAAGAAGATTACAATAAAACAAATAAATCATTTAAAAGACGGATTAATAAGTTCCACGTTTCTTTCAGTTGCAGAACGATATCCATCCTTGATCAAACAGTGTTATGTGATAATAATTTATACCACCCTTGTTATTAGAAGGTGATGTGTGTGTTTTTACACATAAGATATTAAAATATCATCTAATAATAAAAATAAAAAGAAGCTCAAAAAAATTTGAGAAGAACCCCAACATTAAGTAGCGATCGGAGAGTAGCGGACAAGGAGGAGTTGACACTCCATCCCCATTTGTGTTAAGAATCATAAATATCCATATTAATATAAAATATGGAATGTGGAACTCGGATTTCCAGCTAATATGCCAATTATGGCGGTGGATGATGACGACGATGAGTTTCGTCTTACACCCAGAAATAATCGCAACTTTGCTTCATTAAATACTAATATCTTGTAAACAATTTTGTCAGATGGTCTTTGGATGTGATTCAGAATGATGCGGTCCAGAGGAGTGTTAGGTATTGGCAGCTTTTTAATTAAATGAGAACAAGTTGCGATTACTTTTGCATTTTCTTAATCAAGTTTGACGTTTACACGCAGGTTTGGTTTTTCTGGGCATGGCTCGTTCTTCTCAGTTCAAAGTTTCAGTCTTTTCTGGGGGAAAACATTGGGCTCCACGCTGGACTTTTGACTTGTAAAACCCTTTTCCATGCATTGCTAAACCCTCTTTTTGTGGAAACAAACAGGGCTTTTCCCTCCTCCTTTGACGTTTAGTAGAAAAGAGAGAGTGCCCAATTTGTTTTGTGATTCTGGGTATGTGTCATTCTTCTCCAAGTTAGTATTTTTAGCGGAAAGTTTTCATTTTGCAACTCCCTCATCAGCTATATCTTCTGAAGTGTCAATATTTTCAGTGGGGGCGTCACATTTTGTAACTTTAATGGACAAGTAAGATGCCAAAAAACGAAGTGGTTCTGCAAATCCAAGAAAAGGAAGAAGCTTTGTATGCGAAGAAAGAGTCCCAGATGGATTCTTCGCCGGAGATAAGAAACGTAAGCCCAAAACCCAGTAAGCCACCAAAATTTCCGACAGAGACAATAATCAAACGAAGGTCACTGTCAAGGTCGGAATTCTCGAAGCCAAAATCGAGATTAGTGGAACCACAGTATCAGACTGACCCCAAATTTCTCGGAGGAAAAACTCAGATGATAGGTTATGATTCATCGTCTAATAGGAATTCTCCGAATGTGACTTCACCTATGAACAAAAATACAACGACTACTCCAAGGAGTAATATCAGTACAGCTCCAGTAACCCCACGAACGCCATTGAAAGGGATAGAAGGAGAAGATGAAGAAGATGAAGATGAAGAAGTGTATAAAACTGCTCATCTTGAAGTGAGCAAGAGATCAGGCAAGAAAAAGTTGAAACTAATGGCTTTAATTGAATGGAGTGCTTTTGTTTGCATCATGGCTGCTTTGGTATCGAGCGTGACCATCCATAAACTGCAAAATACGGTGATTTGGAGTCTGAATCTATGGAAATGGTGCGTTTTACTGTTGGTAATTATCTGTGGTAGAATAATCACTCAGTGGTTCATCAACATTCTGGTTTTCTTGTTCGAGAGGAACTTCATATTCAAAAGGAAGGTTCTTTATTTTGTTTACGGGCTTAAGAAGAGCGTTCAGGCCTTCATTTGGTTAGCTTTGGTTCTTCTAACATGGTTTCTTCTGTTCAATCATGGAGTTAAAAGATCCAGAAGAGCCAGAAAAATTCTGAGTTACATAACAAGAGCGCTCGCTTCTTGCCTCATAGGATCAGCCATATGGCTTATAAAAACTTTACTCATAAAGCTACTAGCTTCTTCTTTCCAATGCACCAGATTCTTCGACAGGATTCAAGAATCAATCATTCATCAATACATTCTTCAGGTTCTCTCGGGGCCTCCATTGATGGAGATGGCTGAAATGGTGGGGAGAAGTGCGAGCACTGGTCAGCTCAGTTTCAGGACATTGAACAAAGAGAAGAAAGCACAGAAAGAAGAAGTCATTCATGTGGACAAGTTGAAGAAGATGAAGCAAGACAAGGTTTCTGCTTGGACAATGAGAGGGTTAGTTAATGTGATAAGGAATTCTGGGTTGTCCACCATACCAGACACACTCGAAAGCTTTAATGACGAGGAAGGAGAGCAGAAAGACAGGGAAATTAACAGTGAGTGGGAAGCAAAAGCAGCAGCTTATAGAATTTTCAAGAATGTAGCCAAGCCTGGAAATAAGTTAGTTTATATGTTGCTACATTGATCAAAAGCTCTTTGATGACTTCTCTTCTCCAATTTTCTCACTCTGTTTTAAATTGACCAAGGTACATTGAAGAGGAAGATCTCTTGAGATTCATGAAAGAAGAAGAGGTGGAGAATGTGCTTCCTTTGCTTGAAGGAGCTGTGGAAACTGGAAAGATAAAGAGGAAGTCCCTCAAGAACTGGCTGGTAAATTAACTCTCTCACTGTTCCTCATGTATAGGAATTTATAATCCAATAAGGTTCTGTTTATCTGCATTTGACAAGTGTGATTGCTGATGTTAGGTAAAAGTTTACTTGGAGCGCAAGTCACTGGTTCATTCCTTAAACGACACAAAAACTGCTGTTGACGAACTGAACAAGCTAGCTTCGGTCTTGGTTCTCGTAATAATCATCATAGTGTGGCTTCTTTTAATGGGATTCCTAACAACTAAAGTGCTTCTCTTCATTTCATCTCAGCTTTTACTTTCTGCGTTCATGTTTGGAAACACAGCCAAGACTTTGTTCGAAGCCATCATATTTGTCTTCGTAATGCACCCTTTTGACGTTGGAGATCGCTGTGTCATCGATGGTGTACAGGTAACAACATATATACGGTTCATATATATGAAAGATAGCTGATCTTCATTGGTTGACAGATTTGTTTATGTGGTAGATGATAGTGGAAGAGATGAATATATTGACGACAGTGTTCTTAAGATATGACAACGAGAAGATATTCTATCCAAATTCAGTTCTAGCCACCAAACCAATCAGCAATTTTTACAGAAGCCCAGAAATGAGTGATTCAGTTGAATTTGCTGTTGATGTTTCTACCTCCATGGAAACCATTGGTGCTTTGAAAGCTGGAATAAAAGCGTATGCGTCTTTCACTTCTTATTTTCCATGATCATCTTCATCATCAGTTCAATTCTAAGTCATCATTGTAATCCTTAGGTTTTGAATGATAATACATTAATTGAAAGAATGAATCATCACATTGTGAAATTTTGTCAGATACCTGGAGGGCAAGCCTCAGCATTGGCGAGCTGGGCACAGTGTGGTGGTGAAGAATATAGAGAACGTGAACAAGATGAATATGGCACTCTATGTGACTCACACCATTAATTTTCAAAACTATGGAGAGAAGAGCAGCCGAAGATCAGAGCTTGTGCTGGAATTGAAGAAAATTTTCCAACTTCTTAATATTAATTATCATCTTCTTCCTCAAGATGTTCATCTCAGTTATGTGGGACCAGAAGCACCCTCTACCATCTGGAGATGATCCTTTTCCTCATTATTTACTTGTTTCTAATCATATGCGATTCATTGAGTTCTGCAAACGTTTGAGTTTGAAGAAATGATTGCTTTCTTTCTTTCTTTTTAAATTTACATGACTCACTCGTGAACTGAATACGTATTCACTTGGATTTCACAACTTCAATATAATAAATCTCTACATCCTAGCAAATTTGACAACCGTGTGTTGAAATTATTTTTTTCACATTGACAACTCCATTTCCGATTATCAATAAGAATGTATAATTTCAATAACTGCAGTTACCGATGTGAAGATCTTTATGTGTGATCTGTCAGTATTTTTATAAATATTCTTTGAACTTGAAAACATGATTTAACTCTTCCTAAGACTCCAATTCACCTCAACTTTTTTATATCTGGAAAAAAAAACATATGATACTTTTTTTTTTTTTGTAGTTTGAGAAGCTGTGTGAGAGCTGACAGTAATTTTCTCTAGAATTCAACAAGTACTTTAGATATATATATATATATCATGAATAGTGTAGTTTAAAAAAAAAAAATTAATGCATGGGATTCACTAAATAATTATTATGTCTTTGGGAATCTTTAAAGATGTGATAATGCTTAAATTTAATTAAGGGGTAACAGATATCATTTTTCGTTACATCAAGTCGGAAGTTTTTATCAGTATAACTGTATAAGAATAGAAAAAAGGAAAGAAAATCCATTAAGAGAGGAAGAAAGAAAAGAGGGGGCTCATCAGATAAGATAACCTTATCTCTCTCGATTTGGATTTTCGACTGGAGAAGCCGCCACGTAGGATGTGTCAAAGATGCACAAAATTTCCACCACTCGTTGCCATCACCTTCTCTTCAAAACAAACGCTCCTCAAATCCAATCCCCTTCCCTCTTTAACGCAGGTTTCATTCCCCCGACGAGCACTAGTTGCCCCACCAGCAAGAAGAACCAACCAGAGGTGACTCACCAATGGCTTCAACTTCCGCAGTTTCCATGGCCATGCCACCAGCTTGCGCCGCCCACAAGAAGGCGGCGCCACCCACATCCACATTCTTCCAGCCACTGCCTCTCCGACCTTCAAACAAGGTCGCCGTATCCAGTCCCAGTTCCAGGCTTGTAGTGAGGGCCTCCCTTAAGGAGAAGGCCGTCACTGGTCTCACCGCCGCCGCTTTGACAGCTTCCATGATGGCTCCCGATGTGGCTGAAGCCGCCGTCTCGCCGTCTCTCAAGAACTTCTTGCTGAGCATCGCCGCCGGTGGGGTCGTGCTTGCCGCCATTGTTGGCGCCGTCATCGGTGTTGCCAACTTCGATCCCGTCAAGCGAAGCTGAGGAGAAGTGCATCATACCTCTCTTCATCCACCTTTTAGAATTTGTCCTGTCATGTGTATGTCCAATTTACATTGTTATTCAGTAATGAACTGTGTTGTGTGTAATATGTCACTCTTCATCTCCAGATGAGCTCAGACTTTTTCCAATTCTTAAATTCCATGTTTGCGGCTGCCTATGAACGAAGTTAACATGCAGACCCAATATTTATACACACCTATATGCACCTTTTTCCCCCATGTGAATGTGTTCCGCTGCGTAGCAGAATTGTACTGGCGGATCAACCTGTGGGCAATAACTGAATTCGCCGTGAAGCACACTATTTCTAAGATTATGCAAGATATCTGCACTAAACACGATGACATTTTTCAAGTTCCCACAGGAGGAAACACAGAAAATATACTAGTTGAATTAATGGAATTTACATCTAAGGTTTTACAGTGGGCATATATAAATGATACTGTAAATCGAGTTAGCCAGTCCAGAAAAGGCGTGGCTCTTCTTAATCTAAGGAAACATGGGAATCCGACACAATTACTGCTTACAAAATTTTGAAATCAAATCTAACATGTATCTACTCTCGGAAGAATAATCCACCTTATCTGCCTTAACCACTGTGATCTTCACCCTCTGTTCGTCACCATACAATTCCTCCTTGACTTTCAGCCGAAACACAAACTGGTTGAAGAGTTTACCACGGATCATGTCCCCAAACCTATCATCATCCTGATCTTTATACTTCAATAAGTACAGCTCCTTTGCTGAGCAACCTAAGATTTCCTCGCCTGATTCTTGGAATGCTGTGACCCAGGTTATCCCCGTATGATCCAGAATTTGGGCTTGAAGAAGGTAACGGTAATCACACTCTTCAAACTCTTGATTGCATCTATCGCATTGCCACCTGCTTCCTGACCTAGTCACTTTTTTACTGCACTGCCGGTCTCCAATCATCAGTGGGCAAGCTGTATAACAAAATGGATCTGTCTTGATGAATGATATGGTTGCCCTCACTGTTATCCAGTCTGGCTTATCTGATCGCCCCAGGCCTTCATCCTTGATCTGAGACACAGTTTTACGTATCTCATTCTTAGGTCCTCCTGGCGTAATGTCCTTAGAAACGGACAGAGAAGCTGAATCTTTCCCCCCTTCATCAAACCAGGCTCTTAATCTATGAGCCTCAGGAAAATCTGGGTTAATGAAGAGTTGGGTAGAAGAAATGGTTCCTATAGATTTTCCACTAAAGTCATTAACCCTCCCAGATTTGACTGCCAGAACTGGGAAAAACCCACCATCAACCATTTCTTGAAGCTTTTGACCTTCCCTATTGCAGAAATCACCCCAAAGGGTTAGCTCAACACTCTTGCCAGACATGTCCTTTACGTTCAGAATTCGTCTTTGAGTTTCCATTCCATTCTTCCTCAAGATGGGAACCGAGGGATTTACCAATGTCACAACCCCAATAACATCAAGTATGCAGTTACTTTCGGTGTTCTCAATGTCACTGATAGGCCTAAAGGAGAATTGCTGTCTGGGTATTGAAGCATCTTCATCTGGGCAAAGCTCCACAGATGAATTAGAGTCCAGGAAAATTTCCCAGTCATTCTTCAAATGATTGAAGTTCTTCTGCGCGGGTTTTAAGCTACCTTTGGATATCAAGTAGACTTTACCAACCTCAATTAGATTATAAAATCGGTCAACAACAGCATTGAAGCATGTTACTCGTATTTCACCTCCATCAGAGTCAAGGAGATCAAAAGAGAAAACTTTTCCATCTCCTCGAGCATTATTATAGCGGCGGAGATCCCCTTTTGCAGTTACTCTTGCCTTTATAGCCCACCGGCCTTGATAAGGATTTAAAGCAGCGATAGGAATGATCCGTGCAGGTGCTTCATTCTTCATAATTGCACCATGGCTTTTGTAAACTGGTGGTGGTCGGAATGGAAGTTGAACAGTTGGTCTGAAGTTCTGCTCATCATGACCTGAATTTTGAACAGGCGGACGATTATTATTAAGCCTAGATGAATTCTGCATATTGTTATTAGACAATGCTGTCTGGGCCGTTGAATCAGATACCACAAATGAGTTTGGATTCCCGATAATCTCACAATCTGGAATTATAGTTTCCATGTTGAGCACCACAATGATCCTGCACAAGATAAGAGCGTCATGTGACTTGAATCTACACCAGAGCAACCACTATGATGCCAAAGAGACAGAAGTATAGATTAATATATAGAAACTATAACGTAGAGTGGAAGTTCTGCAATCAGTACTGGACACTACAGCATTGATGAAATACTTAAATATTCCATGTGCAGGGAAAACAAATCTATTATGAGGTTGAACAGTTTTCAGGCCCCCCATATATGAACTGAGGCTACTGCCGCTCTGATGTTTTTTACCCTCCCAAAAAAGCAAGCCATTGATTAGTTAACACAACAAAAGTGAAAAATAAGACAGAAAAGAGCGCTGACAAAGAAAGCTCAGACATGATGTGCAAATCAAAGTGTGAATGAACTATAAATCGTACTTGTCTATGTTCAGGAAGTAAAAGTGAAGAAGATTTCTTCCATTGAAAATGTATGTTCACCAACATGAAGATAGGACTCTTACTGTCTTACAGTCTTTCTCTACTTATCTTTTCTTAAACAAAATCAAGCAAAGTTTTGCTTCCAGAATGAAGATTCTGAATCAACATACTACATACCACCGAAATGGTTACCAATTTTCAATACCATGAGCAATCTTCGTGGCTACTCTTAAAAATCATATCCTTCTCGTTTATAAGTTTCAACCGAATGACCATTCAAATGACGTTTCTAAGATAGGACTCTTGCAGTCTTTCTCCTACATATCTTTGTTTAATCAAAATCAAGCGAGCTTTTGCTTCCCGAAGGAAGATTCTGTATCAACATGCTAGATACCAACCGAACGATGACCAGTGCCCGAAACGGCGGGCAATCTTCTTAGATACTCTTAAACCATAACCTTCTCGTTTCTAAGTTTCAAAAGAATAAACAAAAAGAATGATGTTTCCACACGGATTATAGTTATAGTATATACATATATAGATAAATAGATAATAGATAATATCCCTCTGTCACTGTTTTAAACTTCCAGCTTCATCGTAACCGCTTTGGAAAATGAACTTCGCCTCACATTAACCAGAATGGCACAAATGAACCAAAATTTAGAAATAGGAATGAAATACTAACTTGCGGTTCTGAATTTGACTGCAAATGTACTCAATCAGCTGAACGACGGAACCTTTCTTGACTCGTCCGGTTCTAACTCGGTTATTCAGCTGAGTCGCGAGCATAGCGTGCTGAGTGGAAGCGGAATCAGAAATAAGAAGCCGGTACCTCTCCTGCTGCGAATTATTAGAAATCAACTTGATGTCCAGGACCTGGACGAGCGGCTTCGAGTTCACGTCGCCGGCCACAATAGCCGCGATCGCGTTGGGCGTGAGATTCACCGGCATACTCCAACCCCAATCACCCGAGCGAAAAGCCTATGTGACTATGTCGTGGATGAGGAATTCACGCAGAGGCGGTGGTTCCAGTTTCGCCCGAAATGAAAATCTGACAAAGTGAAAATATATATAGGAGAGCAAGTCCACAAGATTTTGGAGGGAGAGTCGGGTTTCTGCTTTCGCGGAATGGGCAGAATATATCCGTATAATTACGACGATACCCTCGGAGGGGGATCGCCCGTCATTCAACTCCAATGGACATCTCTCTTCTTCTCCCTCATTTTAGACGAGGCGATGAAGCATTTTTTTGTAATGGGAAGACAAATTTATTCAAGAAAAAAGGAGTACAATTTTTGTCATGGATATACTATATCCGATCCTATTTATAAGAACCAATTAACTAATTTGAGGAGATTAAGGAAGTAGGTTGAATTAGTTATTTGTCCTTTGTCTTTTCTAAAATATCCTTACTAATCAAGTGTATTGACTAGAACTATAATTATTAGAAGGACTATCTTAAAAAAAATTAAGTAAATATGAGAGACAAAGTAGATTGAGGTTTTATATTTAGGACCAAAATAAAAATCAAACAAGGTCTTATATTAAGAATCAGAGGTAGTATAATTTTACTTCTTACTTATTATTATGTTGACTTTATTTACATAAGATATAATGTATATTAAATAGAGATAAAGTTAAAAATTTATTAAATTTTAAATTAAAGTTTGTGAAATTTAAGATTTTTCTTAATCTGTATAAAACATGCTAAAAATGCCTCATAAATAAAGATAAAGAAGTAAGTCATATTGGGCTCCCTTAGGTGAGAATAAAAACACGATGCAAACACACATATAAAGCCCATGTATAACTTGACCAAAACTAAGCCCATATATAACATTGTAAAAAACAAAAAGGCCCATACATAGCAGCCTAAAAATTAAAAAACTATAAACCCCAAAGAGTATATGAAACATTAACAGGGGAACTAGAATAGAATAGAAAGACTAACTCTAGTAGTAAGGAGTCAACTCATAACTTATAAATTATGAGTTTGAATCTCACTACCGATGTGAGGGCCTTGTTAGTGAGTGATATGTAAATATCTCTGTAAACATTATCTAAAGAACTCAACTCATCTAGATTTTTTTTTACCAAAAAAAAAGAATAGAAAGAAGTTAGTCACTTGTGATAGAGCAAATCGAGGTCCAATTTCTCACTACAAAAAATGCCTACATAGTGTGAGACAGTGTGTCGAATAACTGCTTTCAACAAAAAGATACCCATACTTAGAAGAAAAAAGAATAGAATTATATGGCATGAAGCTGTGAAATTCAAAATATTTAATATTTCATAAATGTTATTATCAGTTAATAATTATCGCAGAAGCCAATTAAACACTGTTACAATACAGTTAATATCATCCGTTGGATACCGAACCTTAAATTGCCTCCACCGTTGGATTGATGACCGCCTCCAACATATAAGCCCATCACTTTGGTTCGGAGCCTCTCTCCGGAATTAGGGTTTGCGCTCTGCGAAGAGAATAAGAGACTCACCCCATCCATTGCCACCGGCGGCGTTGAGATCCTTTGCCCTGCATTACACTTCGTTGCGACAATGGCGACTCAGATGAGTAAGAAGAGAAAGGTCGGTACTGCATTCCCTGGATTTGTTTTAACCTCAATCTATGACTTCTGCTCCCGTCTAATTCTTTTCATATTTACTGTGGATTTGTAGTTCGTTGCTGATGGCGTTTTCTTCGCCGAGCTGAACGAGGTTTTGACCCGAGAGCTTGCCGAGGATGGATACTCTGGTGTTGAGGTTAGAGTTACACCGATGCGCACTGAGATCATTATCAGAGCCACTCGAACCCAGAATGTGCTTGGTCCGTTTTCATATTATTCGAGCATTGTTATTTGTGGCTTTGGTGTGATTTATTAATGCTGATATCTGAGGAGAACTTATGATTTGGTTTTGGGAACACAGGTGAGAAGGGGAGGAGAATCAGGGAACTGACCTCAGTGGTACAAAAGAGATTTAAGTTTCCGGAGAATAGCGTGGAGCTTTATGCTGAGAAGGTGAACAACAGGGGTCTTTGTGCTATTGCTCAGGCCGAGTCTCTTCGTTATAAGCTTCTTGGTGGTCTTGCTGTGCGGAGGTACATTCTTGCTTCAGCCTTTGTAATTGTATCTATGAATATGCAGCATGACGTGTTTGGATTGTTTCAATCAAATGGATGCATAGCATTTTGCTTCTCCTTGTTATTATTATCTTGTGCATAGATATTTGCTACATATGATTTGCAGTTTAGTATAAGCTAATAAGTAAGGCCTACCTTATGTTCTGAAGCACATTATTTCTCTCGATCCGTACATAACACGATTATGCTTTAATGGACATGCCCTAGCATTTTCTTTCAGTTGGTCATCTATAAAGCAGGCTGGTGCTTCTGTACCAAGTTTGTGTCGGAAGATGACTAAATCACAGTTTGTCCTCCATGCCATCGAAACTCGTGACATAATATGTTATTCATGTAGTAACTTTGGAGGCTACATGTTCATCTGCCTTGCTAGTCTTGGTTTGTTGCCTGCCCGTCCTGCCTGTGTTTCTCAGTATAATTATAACTGGCCATTGCCAGTGCAGAAGCTATAAAATGCGATAAGATATTTCATTTGGTTCTATCTTTGCTTGATTTGTTGGCCTGAAGACCTTCACCAAACCTTCACTTTTATCTTCATTAGCTCACCAGCGAGAACATGGAGCTCGAACTGGGGCAGGGCTAGGCGTTTCCCAAGAAAAGAAAAAGTGGGGAAGGGTAATTTAGGAGTGACATAAATTACTAAGGCTAATTTAGTCATAATAAGTTCTGTTTGCACCCGTTCCCTCCAAATCCCTCCACCTTTTTTTGGGGTGGGGGATTTTTTGAGCCAAATGATATGAGGAGAGCAATCACACCCTTCAAATCTCTCCAACCAAAACACCCTTAATGAACAGCCTTTTGTTTTCATTGGTCATCTATAAAGCAGGCTGGTGCTTCTGTTCCAAGTTTGTGTCGGAAGATGACTAAATCATAGTTTGTCCTCCATACCATCAAAACTCATGACATCATATGTTATTCATGTAGTAACTTTGGAGGATACATGTTCTTTAGCTTGCTAGCCTTTGTTAATGCCTTGCTGGCTTCCCTTTGTTCTTAGGTATAATTATCTTTCTTTGCGTCATGTGGTTTGATTCAATGTTCTGAAATGGGGTCTTTGTTCGCTGATTTCTTCTAACATTGGTATCCTTTGACCCACTTGTTTTTCATTCATCTAGATGGTTATTATTCTTAAAAAATACATAGTTTGTGTTGAAAAGCGACCTTGGCTTTTAAATCTTTCTCAACATTTTGTTCGTTTGTAATTTGGTTTTCCGATATGTCTTTGTTTGTATTTGAAATCTGTACTCAAATAGCTCAGCAATTTCTTTCAGGGCATGTTATGGTGTTTTAAGATTTGTTATGGAAAGTGGAGCAAAGGGATGTGAGGTACCTTCTTTGAATCCTTCGCTTGTCCGCATTTTATTTTATCCAATAGTTTAATGTCTAATTGCTGTTTTGAATTGTGAGTAGGTCATTGTAAGTGGAAAACTGAGGGCTCAGCGTGCCAAATCCATGAAGTTCAAGGATGGATATATGATTTCATCTGGTCAGCCAGTCAAGGACTATATTGATTCTGCAGTAAGACATGTTCTCCTCAGACAGGTTAGCTTGTGCCTAGACTTCAGAGTTCAGAATTATATTCTTGGACCTTATAAAATGTTTGAGCCGCTTCAAAGTGGCCCTGCTAATTATATACTTGCTTAATGTTTCTTAGGGGGTTCTTGGTATCAAGGTCAAGATCATGCTTGATTGGGATCCTAAGGGAAAGCAGGGTCCTAAAACTCCTATTCCTGATGTTGTCACAATCCACCCTCCAAAGGATGAAGAAGAATACATCCGGCCTGGTGCTGTTGTGGCAGCTGATATGGATGTCCCAGTCGTGCCTGTCGCTTGATCTGTTTTGATTCAGCTGTTGGTTTAAATTTTGTAGTGGTTAAGTCAGTCATTCAAGTTTTTCTGGTTTCTTAAATATTCAGAGATTGTTATATACTAAAGTTGTGAGTTTTTAAGCAGCATAAGCCGGGTTCTGTTGCCAACAGATTGGCCCTAAAAATAAACTTAGGTACTGTGTCTAATTTATTCTTCTAAAGTAATGTTAAATCTTTTGAAAAGCTGGCCAGTGCAGAAATAGTCTAAAACTTGGGGCCAATTGTCCAGTGGGTCGTCGAATGGAAATGTCCTT
The DNA here is from genome assembly GCF_004799145.2 of Neltuma alba. NCBI lineage: Eukaryota > Viridiplantae > Streptophyta > Magnoliopsida > Fabales > Fabaceae > Neltuma > Neltuma alba. The sequence continues at coordinate 130,572 of NW_021637069.1, forward strand.
TAGGATCGAACTTATGATTAATCGTGAACCTTGTGGCTCAGTAATACCCGAGGCCTACCACAGAGGAATATTGTGTCGCGTGTCTTTTGAAGGGATTGCTGATAAAAAAATGGGTATCGTGATCTTGGTGCATTCAATATTTTAACTTTTTAATGTTGCAATTTTACCTGTGATTTTTTGAATTTGGTATAATTTCACCTTTTTTATTTATTTAAAATCACCCGTTTGCTTTTATTCACATGGACAATGGCAATTAAAGTTAACAAGTTTGGTAGTTTTTATCAAATTATTGACGATTTTCAATTAACTTACAATCACATCAGAAAACTAGAAAAGGGGTGAAAGTACATCAAATTTAATAGATTATATTATGAGTATCCTAAAAAGAATCACAAGTGTTATGATATTCGAAATAATAATTTATTTACAAGAACGAAGAAAGTCATTCAAAATATCCGTGACCATGAGGCGCATTTTTAATTGATGGGAATTATTGTCCATTCCCGGAATCAGAATCCTCCCACCTTAGAAGATAGGCTGTCTGTTAGATTTAATTTGATGGTGCAACTTTGATTTTTCAAATATAATTTTGATTTTGATTTTTTTCCCTTTAGAAAATCATAGAACAATATAAGATTGCACGGTGTTATAGTCATAAAATCAGTCATGAGTCATCAGAATGTCCTTTATTTTATGTCTAAACTAATGATGAAAAAGAATAATTTGTAAGAGAACACCCACCAAACAAAAAATAAAGATGGACATCCTGAACCAACTTAAAAAAGAAATAATGGCGGAATATGACAAAGTCAAAACAAAGTCGAGTTTCACTACAACACACTAATAATTTGACAGGCAGAACAAAAATGTATAAAGACAAAAATCTGGAGGCCAAACCGTTCAATGAAATCAAATAGGAAACAAAGGTGCTCAGAATTCACGGGTCACCTAACAAAAACAAAGTCAACATCTTTAAGGTTAGTGGAGATGGCTACAGTGGAGAAAAGGATTGAATTGGAATGATTACTGAATACCAATATCATCCCAACCAGAAAAGAAGCAAAAACCTAATACTGTATTTATTGACTCATGCTTGAATTAATGAAGTTTTACTTGCTTAGAAATGTTTGGTGATTATCACCGTAATTTGTGCCTGATATGATATTTTTAAGCCAAGTTGTTCTTGAGTTAAAAATTGTGGGCAAAATTAGGGGCATATTACGATAAAGAATTACTCCATATGGTCCCCGGAATAAGAACTGAATAACTGAGTTTATGTATTGATCTTTTTTAAAATATCATCTTTAATCATTTGCGTTAGAACTATCTCATAATGGAAACATTCTTGTATTTTAGATCAAAATGAATAGTCAACTAGATTTTATATTTAAGATCGGAGAGGATAATATGATGGAAAGAAGATAAAGGAATGGCCTTGATACATAGAAGAAAAGTTGGGTTGATGATAAAAGGAGGAGAAATGAAGGATGATATGCTTTTCAACAAAACAAATGAATGAATTGCTGCAAATGAAAGGAACAAAGTAAAAGGAAGAGAGGATAAAGTAGATTCCCACTCCACAAGTTTTTTTTTCACTTCATCATCTTTCATTGGCCTGCCAATGATGTTTCCCTACTTCCTTCTTCTTATTGTCGTTTTGCGTTTCCTTTTTTTTCTTTTTAAATTTATTTTTAAGGGATAAAATCCGTCTTTGCATCTTTTTTAAGCTACACTGTTTATAAGTCCATGTGTTTCTCTCTTTTTAAAGTTTAAAGGCATCTTTTTATTTGTGTATCTAAACCACAAGCTCAATATTATAAGCACATAATTCCTTAACTAAAGACATACTTATCATATTTTAATTAAAAATTATATTACTCTTATGTTTCTATATAAAAAACTGATTAAAAAAAAGATATGAACATATTGGGTTTAAATAGTCTAATAAGGTGTCACTTTTTTAAGTCAAGAATCATCCTTTAGGGTGGCATAACCCTCTATAGTATAAAAATTTAATTAATTAATCATTTTATGGAGAACTTAAATTTGTTTTTTTTTTTCCAATCATCGTAAAATTATTATTTTAATTAATAATACTAGTAGTAGGTTAATCCTTGACGGCCTTGATATGATAATGGTGTTGTGATGCCAACTTTAGTACAAAGCTGCTTTTTTTTTAATTTACTTTTTGTTTCACTAACCGTATTCCTCTTCATTCTAAGATCCTCGTTATCCCTTGCTTCTATGATTCTATCCTTATTCGTCTTCTTGGCAGAATACTTCTATTATTATTCTTTTACACTATACATAATGTGAAAGTTATTTTTTAATGGTTAAAAATAAGAAATTGTCATTTTTATTTTTTAAAAAATCGAATCTATATCATTGCTATTTTCTTGATACATCGGAAATATTATATAACCACTAATTTAATAAGACTTCATTCATCTACTGGTTGACAGACGTGTTAATTGATATTACTCAAGGTCCTTTTTTTTCCCAGACAAATTACCTAATATGTGAATCTATTGACTAAATCATTTTCAAGTTAAATTAGGCCTCAATTTTAAGGGAGATCTTTCAACATTATTGACTAATTCCTGAAAGCAAAATTGATTTGACCAAGAAAAAACAATTTATATATTGTGAGATTAAAATGCTCTTAAAAGTTAAAATGTCAGAGAAATTAATATAAAGAATAAATTTGTTTTAATCTCTCTTGTGCTTCAAAAATATTTGTGATTTTCCGACTCAATCCACATCCATAAAAAAAAAAATTGTTACGAAGTCCTAAATAAGAAATATAATTATTAAAAAGTCTCAGTAATACCATTGTAGTTTATAATGACAAATTATAGATAGTAAGTGACAACTTACTTATCATTAGGACTTGCTGATAATTATTTTCTTTTCTTAATATCTCATTATACTTCTCCAAAAAAGAATCCAACAATTTCATTTTTAGTTCCTACCTAAAGTAAGAATTTGGGCACCATATGGAGCTGAACATGAAATTAAAGTTTGGTATATTCAATAACATGATAGCTAAGCAACCACAAATCACAAAATAAATAAATAAATAAATAAAGAGAGAAGAAAGTAATAAAGAAAGTGCATTTTCCTATTCATTCCTTTTGAACAAGATGATGGTACAAGGAATTATTGGATTTGGCTTCTATCCGCTATCCTTTCCTTCCACTTTCTTTTCACTACGCATCTTAATTGTTAGATTGAAATTTGAACACTCCAAAATTGATATTTTTTTAAAATTACTAATAAAATATCAAATTATTAAAAATTAATTAATTAAAATTGTTAAATTTTAGTCATAACTCGTGACAGTTTCAAGACTGCAATAACAAATACTCCTTCGGTATTGATATACAAATTTAATTGAAAAGTTGATGTTGGTTCTATTTGTAAGACTTATCTCATATGCTTACCAATTTTTTTAAAATTAACTCTATTAATATTTTCCAACGATAGTCAAGTAGAAAAGAGAGAAATAGAATTACAGAAGATGCTTATGGTATTTTAGAAAAAAATATATCATATTAACTAATTTAACTAACATCTTTAATCCACTTAAATTAATTAATTAAATATTATATTAAGGGCTGGAGGAGTAACTCAAAAAAAAAAATCATTAAATCTGAACTGCTCAAAGCTTAACATAATGATCAAAATGGGTCATGGATGAAAAATGAATAGAAAAAACAGAGAGAAACCAAGTCCGAAATTATTACAGCACAAGAATGCTTCATTTCTATTAAATCCACAGTAACAGTAACAAAGGTTACACCTTACAGTAAAACAAGAGATTCTGCAAAAACCATTCTTATTTGGAAATCTAAGATCTGATGATGAGTCAGTAATGAGCTATTTAATTAAGCTACAAACACAGCATCAACTACAAATTAATTCTAATTAATCTTGTTCTATATCTGGGACAAATTACAAAATTAACTTAACAACACAAACTAATAATAATCTCTAAGTAGGCCTGAGTCTTTTTTGGCCACCTTTCCCATCTGATTTCACTGCACCACTGGAATCTCCCTCTGAAGAAACTTCCATGGATTTGGAGAAAGAAGTTGAGAGATCAGAATACAGATCCACCACTTTTCTGATGTTATTATTAAGCTCTTTGATCAGACCCACGTTTCTGCTAAGGTTGTCTGCTACCTTGGACTCATGATTCTGGTTTATCTCGTTTATCAGAAGCCTGTTCTGATCCAATATGTTCTGTACTTGAACAAAGTTCTTCTTAAATGTCTGCAACATCTTCCCATCCACCTGTGTCCCATTGTTCACACCAGAAAATGGGTCTCCCTCCATTGTTGACGAATCCAGAAGCTTAAATCAAAGTCAGTCCCAACAGAACTGCAACATGAACAAGACACAAACTTTGGATCAGACAGTGGTTTTTTTTTTTAAAAAAAAAACCCTTTTGTTGTTTTTCCCAATCATATTGCCACTTAGCATTGTCGGAAAATACATGCCTGCACTGAACATATATCGCAGAAAGACAAAAACATGAACAGTTTTTGAGCTGCTCAAGAAACATGTTTAGCATATGAGACAAGTTCTGCAGAAAATAGTAGTAGGAATCATTACCCCCATGAGCTTCTTTTCCAGATGGATCAGTTTGTCATGATAATGCGATTTTACTAATAATAACTCTATTATTATTGTTATTTAATAATAATTTATTATGTGTTCATGATTAAATGGGAAAAGATGATGCAGCCCATTTTCCTAAAAAGGTCACCTTTTTTAATGTACTGAGAAAAATACCTCCTTACAGCTCAGAGTTCAAAAGAAGAATCTGAAATACTACCAGTCAAGGAAGCCTTTTTCCGGGAAAATTACCAAAACCCCAAAATTTCCGAAACAGACATACATTGAATAAAACCAAGACCACATTTTAAAGAAAAATCCCAAATTAGCATTACTCTGAATTCAGAGGAATCTGGAATGGAATTACCATATTGGGAATTCTCAGAAACAATGATTCAGACCGTACGAGGAAGAAACTGAAAAAGCTTCCACTTGCAGCAGCTGAGTAAATAGAAATTAGGTAAAGAAGAAGCACAAAACACAAACCCACTTGATGACTCCAACAAATAATCAAACGAGATAATCTCAAACCCATTAAAGAGTAGAGATCTTCTCCGCATGAGTTTGGAGCAGAAGAACAGAAAACAGACAAATAAAATGTTCATGGAACCGAAGATTAAGAAGAAACATCAAAGAACAAGTTCTCAACAGAAACAAGACCAGAAAAAAGGAATCATTAAAAGCCATGTTTAGCAGATTACTACATACTACATTAAAATAGTTAAAAATACATACGTTATCTATGTTCTAAAGTCGTACCTTGAAAATCTGGAACATTATAATGAGAAGACACAGATTGAAAGGAGGAGGGCGATGGATTCCCGAGGAGAACTAGTAAAGATCGGCGATTGAATCGAATCTGGTGTGAATTTTCTGGGAAAGGGGGGGGGGGGAGAGAGAAAGGGGGAGAGAGAGAGAGAGAGAGAGAGAATATGGCAGATTTGACAGTCTTGCTGGGAGGGGCTGGCCGTAATCTTTCAATGAGTTAATATTTAGGATTAGGAGCATCAATTAGGGATTAAATAATAACGAATCCATAAATATTATTATAGATATATCATATGTCCACCTGTTATTTTTAATATTTAATATTTAATGTATTGATTTATGATCCAATTGGATACACTCTAGGAAGTGGGAACTTCTCCTGTCCTTTACTCAGATCCAAAGCATCACCTGTTCAGATTTTTTTTTCCATCCTGACACGTGGCTCCTTAATCTCGTCAATCCTTTCATCATCATGTGTGGGCCCCCAGTTTTGCTAAGATTGTCTATGAAATATGAATCTTACATGACTTAGACTTAACCTAATTCAATTTACTCAAGAGTGATTATGTGATTTATTTATTTATTTGTATCATGAATTTTAACAAAATAATAATTGTTTTAAGTGATTCTTACATGGTTAAAAAGATTAATCTCCCACAATCAAAGATTGACTATCTAAGTTTATCATTAGTATTTTATCAGTCATAATTTCATCATGAGTTGTCATAATGATGCGATTATAATTAAATATAATTTCTTTTAAAAAATGATAATCAATCTATCATTGTAATAACAGACTCGTGTTAAAGTCAAGTCTATAATTTGCAAACCATTAACTTGCCATTTAAAAAAAAAATACATGTGTTATCCTAGACTTGCTTAAATTTTTGAACAGATGAAAATATATAATACTTATATAATATTTTAAAAAATAAAATTAGGCTACCCTCCTTTACCACTAGACATTCCTTTGTAAGAATTGATCGTTTTTTTGGGGGGGGGGAGAGAAAGTTAATAGTAACCTGGATAACATTAGAAAAATTAGTGAAAAATTTTCCATTAAAATTTTTTTTTAGAATTTCCTAAATTAAAATATCGGTACCCTATGCATGCAAAAAATGCTGGATACCAGTGCTCCCTCTATAGAAATATTTATCAGTCTTTCTCATTAATAAAATTTGTAACATGTGACTTTTCTTCAATTTTTTAATAATATTCAATATGTTGTGCAGTTAATTGGGTAAATTGAAAATGGGAGTATGTTTTTTTTTTGGGGGGGGGTATAAAAGGGAGAGTTGGAGAGATTAGTGATGAGTGCTTAATCAATAGGATAATGGTAGGTGTGGAATATAGCTAGAACGAGGCAGAATTGGGAGGGAATTTGGTAGAAGTTCGTGAAGGCGTGTTGAGAAATCTGAGAGAGACTTTGAAATTCTTGTAAAATATGACACAAGTCAAAGTCATTTGTATGAAACAAATTCAATTCCTTTCGGAATAATAATTCCACTCCATTTGATGGGCTGATAATGCAAGCAACAGACAAAATATATAACAGTAATACTCAAAAAAAAAAAAAAGATGGCATCTTCTTTACCATTTAATACATGTACATTCTAAAAAAATAATAGAGTAGTAAAATTATCCATTCACATAAAGATTTTAATAATATAATTTATAAATATGGAAAAAAAATACTCATCAGTGAGATGAGTTTGAGTATCATTTTAAAAAAAACAACCCTGAAAATAACTAAATTTTGGGCTGCTACTTACATCTTATTACTTCATTTTATTATCCAAGTTGAGGTGATTAATTGATCGTCGCAGACACTAAAATATGAGAATGAAGAGAGAGGAGGGAGGAGGGAGGAGAGAGAGATGAAAACAATGAATTAGGCACGTGGGGATGGGGATTAAGGAGATTAATTAAGAAGAGGAAGAAAGAGAAAGGTGGGGGGAGGCACATGGGAGAGGAAGGGGGAAGCAGCGCATGATATCATATGATACGACGTCGAATGGGGTGACGCCAGCTTGGCATTTGCCAGAGGACATGCTTCCTCCTCAGTGCCTTCCTTCCCCCTTCCTCCGTCCATCGCCGGCATCCTTCTCTCTCTCTGTCATGGTCTTTCCTTATTATTATGCCTTTTAGAGAATTTTTGCCAAACAAACTGTGGGTATTTTTATTTTTTTTCTCAATATGATTTTAAAAGTATTTTAAAAAATGAGAGAGCTATTTTGTTTCTCCATTAAAATATTAACATTCAACAGTAATTACAGGTTCTTAAAAAATACTATATTCGATCTTTAATATAATAATTTATTTAACATTTAATTTGATTCTAAATATAAGACTCAAATCTCTTTTACATCTTTTTTTTTTTTTTAAAAGACAATCTTTATAGTAATTGAACATGTTAAATGTTCCATCAAATAATAATTCGAGCTAATACATATAATTAGTAAGAGTATTTTAGAAAAAAATACTTATTTATTACCAATAACTTTTGTCAGTCTTTTCAAATTAGTCAGTTAGCTCTTATATTAAGAATTGGAGCTAGTATTTTCAGCAAAAAAATAATCTGTAACACTATTATCATTTCCAGCCACCCATACACACTATGTTAATTTTTTTTTAAAAATTATATTTCATGAGATAAATTTTTTCTCATACACTTTTTTTCCGGTAGAGAATCACATGAAATAAGATAATTTGAAGACTATATATATAGAGAGAGAGGGGAATTTTATATAACGAGGGCTGGCAAGTGGCAAATGCTCCCTCTCGCCTAGGAAAAAACTGAGTAAATATCATAAATTTTGATGCTTTGCCTCTACTGATTTTAAGATTTTTATTTTATAAATGATCTCCTTTTATATTTGTGTTGTGTTTTTTCCAAATGATTCTATAAAATTAGCACTAGCTTTATTTTATTTGTATTTACATGAAATGATATTTTATAACATGCGTGTATATATCAATCCAAGGCAATAATTTAGCAGTAATAATACAGACAGAACAACCTGTGATGGATATGTGGCCATAATAAATGGAGGGAGGAGAGTAGCACAAGCAAAAGGTGGTAATGTCTTGTTGGGGGTACCTCGTACTGGCTAGCTGCTAACTCTACCTCATGTGGCCGACCCACCTATGTGTGAAGTATGAACTGTCACTTGCTTTCTCTATCCAGCGAGCTAACTCACACTTCACTTCTCACTCTATATTATTACTTCCTTCTAATTTTTTTTTCTATTTCTTGTTAAAGACAATTTCATTTGAAACACTGTCCAGTATTAAATATGAACATTTTTTTAAGTGGAAATTCGAATTTCAGTTCATCATATTACGAGAAACTGATTTTTTTTGCTAGACTCTAGTCAAGCTGGTATTTTCTTCCAAACATTACATGCTTTATGGATGGAACTTTCTTTTATTTCCACCACAAACTATTGTAAAATCAAATATTTTGGGTCCACCTCATAATCTGGTAGGATGCCTTCTACATTGTTTGCCTCTCCGCACTGACAATTTTTTTAACCACAGGAACCGTGCCCTAATTATATGCGCAGTTAACCAAATTTGGACCTCTTATATTACATGCAGTTTCATGAGGTGACCCGTATTCTTCATTGCTTATTTTATATAATATTCAGTCTTTTCTTGTGTAGCAGTTTCTTCAGTTTAAAACGTACATCTGCGTTCTAATATTATAAAGATACAAATGCATTTTTATAAATTGGAAATTTCATAAATATATAGTTTTGATAGAAAATTCGGATAGTTATTATTTGTTAATCAGAAGTCCTAACAATAAAACTGTAAAAGACAGCCATATTTTGCCCGGGAGGCTGGGACGAAGATTAAAATGGGCTTTGGACGCGGACTGGCCTCTTAACACAAACTGCACTAATAATAACAATTTGGTCCATATTTATTGGGCCTCAGCCAATATGGGCCCACAGAATGGACGAGACAAAACTAAAAGAGGGCAAGGTAATCGAAACTGTGGAGAGTGGGATTTGAACCCACGCCCTTTCGGACCAGAACCTTAATCTGACGCCTTAGACCAACTCGGCCATCTCCACTTTCACGTGACACCATGGCTAGATTCTTTTTACTTATAGTTGCGATTCTTAGATTTTTCCCAAATAAGTTTGGCGGTGAGACACAACTTTGAAATAAACTAAAATCTTCCAGAACAATTTGACTCGAAGTCCAATTTGCAGATGTAAACTTTTCAAAGTCTCAGTTTTCCTTTCTTCCTTTTTTTTTTTCCCACCTCAATTTTCTCTTTTTAAAAAATAATTCCATTTTAAATATTTAATATAGAATCTAATTGAAAGTTGATATTAATCTTATATATATAATTTATTTTATATATTTATTATTTTTTTAAAATTAACCTTAAGAGAAATAAGAAAAATGATTAGAATGTTTTAAGGAAAAAACATATCATATTAATTAATTAAATTAACATTTTTAATCCACTCAAATTAGTTAATTAAATTTTATATAAAAAAGGTATTATTATTATTATTATTATTATTAATTACATTACTTCACGCCATGGATAGTTTTTCCATTTTGTCACAGGGGGGCCACCAATAATTAAAAGTTTTAGAATTTTATTTAACATTGCATTGCCTCCTATATAAATAAATATGACGTCAATAAATTAATATAGCACCTACTGCCATATTGGCAACAATTATACATGATGCGTCTTATTAATACATAAAAGTAAAACAATATAGCCGGTTATATTACGCCTCTGGTCCTTAATATAAAATCTAATTGTTAAGTTAATTTTTGTCTTAAATATAAGACTTATTTTTTATATTTTCTAATTTTTTTCAAATTATTTTATGGGACACTCCCTCAACCATAATCAAGTAAGTAAGAGATGAAGGATATTAAGAAAAATGATTATGGTGTTTTAGAAAAAACATGTTATTTTTTATAATTAACTAACTTACTTAACTTTTTTAATATAATAAAATTAGTTAAATAGGTTTTATATTAAGAATGGAAAGAGTATTATTTCCACAAAATGAAAGGGGAGGTCCCATAATATAGCTCATATATTTTAATGTCGTTGAATCGGTGCACACTATATGACAAACATTTTTCTTAATTAATGTAAATTGTTTCGTGGGAATGGAAACTGGAAAGTAAAGTCAACATTGTTTTGCATTCTTAAAAAATGATCCCAAAACAAATAATGATGCTCTCGAAAACTTTTAATGAGCCGTGTGGGAAAATTTAAATTGTATTCGTGGAATCTAAAAGCAACCCCTTTTCGCAGTCATTTAAAAAATTTTATTGATGAAAATAACCTAAATAAAAATATCCATACTTTCTATATACAAAATTTGCACATACAGAAATTATTAGATCCTTTTTACAAGTAAAATTTTTTTATTAAATTTTTCTCAAATTTCCTTCTTTTTAATTATTACAGGATACAAACTAACATGACTGGCTCGACAATCAAGAGATGTATCAGATAAACTATTATTGATAATTTGATATGTAATTCTTTTTTTCGATGAGGTGATATGTAATTCTTATAAAAACAAACAAACAAAAATATCAGGTCATGATCATATTTATCATAGTAACCTCTTTATGTCCAAATACAAGATATTTTGAAAGATTTGGTTCCTTTCTCTTTGAAGTATCTGCAACGGTGAACAGGAAATCCAGCCTTCCAAGCAAAGAATGCATTATCCCTATCATTATCAAAACCAGTGCACACAGAAACAACTCAAAATCCATTTCAAAAATAATTATCAAAATTCCAGTAAAATTATTCCATTCTCCAGTGTTTAAATAATCCAGCAATAAAAATATTAATTATCTAACACAGAACATATTTTTTAAATATGAAAGTAATTTCCAAATTTATATTAAATTCAAATAAAAATTCCCTAATAGAAAGATGTGAAGAGAAAAAAGGTTGGCGATAAAAAAGAAAATGGAAAAAAAGAAGAAGAAGAAAAGATATCTCTACAAAACTCCAAGCCTACTGTTAGCCATCAAACCGAAACACGTCGACGTGTACAATTCCACCACCTCTTTTATTTAATTATTTTTTTATTGCTTTTAAATATCACAATAACCATATTAACCCGCAGACCACAAATTCTGTTTTTTTCTTGATCTTTTTCTTCCTCTCCCTCGTTCATCTTCATCTCTGTGTTCTCCGTAGTCTGTAATTCTCCCACATATGGGTCCGATGGTGGCGACCCAACTGGCGACCGGTCTGGGAGTGCTGGCCGGAGCCGTCCTGGTCAAATCGGTGATGGACCAGAAGCCCATGGCCGGACCCTTTCAGCGCTGCCCGTCCTGCAACGGAACCGGTCAAGTCTCCTGCCTCTGCTCTCGCTGGTCCGACGGCGACGTCGGATGCCGCACCTGTTCTGGTTCGGGTCGCATGATGTGCAGCAGTTGTGGCGGCTCTGGAACCGGGCGGCCCTTACCCGGAAAACTCATCGTTCGCCCGCCGAACCGCTCACCCCACTGATTCACAGGTCCGATTCCAAATTCGCCGTCGCAGATCCTCAATTAGCCTTAGATAAATCCTATACCCCCCTTTGTCTCAATATATATAGACACACAGTGTTCTTAAATCATAATTTTGTATTTGCAATTTCTAGAATTTTTTGCCGGGAATCCCCAAGTGATTGAAGAAAATCGAAGTGATGCTATAGAATTAGAAAGTAAATGGCATCTGAAATAGATTCTGGGGATGTGATTTTAGGATTGTAGTTTAGATTGTTACAGGGATGATGTATGGTTAAAGAAAACCGGTAATTGAGTTTGTTCCTGGAAGCAATCTGTTACTGACCAGATTTGGATTTTTTTTGCAACTGATGAAATTGAAAAGAGTGATTTAAATTTTAAAGTTTGTTAATTTCTGTGACTACGCTATGTTTTGTTTTGCAATATACTAGCTCCGGTCCTTAATATAAGACCCTATTTGACTTTTTGTTTGGTCCTAATTATAAGACCCCAATCCATATTATCTCTCATATTTATGTATTTTTTTTCCAAGATAATCCTTCTAATAATGATAGTTCTAACCAATACATTTAATTAGCAAAGATATTTTAAGAATAACAACACTTATTTATTACAAATAACTATCTTAACTTACTTCCTCAATCTCTTCAAATAAGTCAACTGGGTCTTATAATTAGGACCGGAGGTAGTAATACAATAATACAATATTCTGTTTGACTATTTTGATCATAAATATAAGACCCCAGTTCATTTTACTTATCATATTTATACACTTTTTTTTTAAATTTGCCCTTCTAACAATAATAGTTCTAGTCAATACATTTGATTAGCAAGGATATTTTAGGAAAAATAACATTTATTTAGGACAAACAACTAATTTAACTTACTTTTTTAATCTCTTTAAACTAATCAACTAATTCTTATAATTAGGGCTGGAGGTAGTATTTTAGTTTATGTCGGAAGTGATAATAACAAAACAATTTTAAGTATGTCGGCACCATGTTTACATTTCATATAAGTCTAAAGATAAAATTCTTTTTTTTCTCCGTAAATTATATTTAAAAAATTATTTATAAATCATTCCTAACAGATTTTAATTTGCATAAAAATAGTTAAGAGATGGGTAGTTCATTTTTCACTCACAAGCTAAGCTAATCAATTCAGGGTTGATGGAGGCTGAGTGGTGGAAATTAGGATGTGGATAGAAATTAATGATTTTTATGTTGAATGTTGTGGGGTGGCTAATTATGTTTAATTAATTAGTTAAAGCAAAAGACCAAATGAAGGATTTGCACAAATCGAGAGTGGATTTGAATTGTTAATTAATCGCATTATAAGCAAGTTGGATGCTATTTTCTTCCATTAATATTTTTTAAAACCTATTTTTCCCCTTTTGGTGATGTAATCTTGTGCGTATCAGCTGGCTCCCAAATTCATCCTGAAGCGTGACATTTCACGTAATGACTATTGAACTAAACTCTGTGTTTTGTTTAATTTTCAATTTTTTACTTATCGTTAATACCAAACTATTTAATACTCTACAATTTATTCAGAGTGAGTATTGTCAAATCCAATTGTAAATTGTGCATAGGTTTTTTTCCCCCAAATGTTCAAAACTTAGACTTAGAACCAAAACCTTTTAGATAAATTGAAATCTAAAACTTTTTATACTTTCTCTCGTTAGCATCTAATAATAAATTTATATAAATTAATAAAATTAGTTATTTTTGAAAAAAAAATAGATGTTGCCTTTCTTAAAGTATCCTTACTAATCAAATATATTACCTATAAGTACTATTATTATAAAAATTATTTTAGAAAAAATAAATAGATATAAGAGACAAAATATATTAAGTTCTTATATTTAGAACTAAAATAAAAGTCAAACGAACTCTTATATTATAAATACGAGAGAGTATTATATGATGAAAGATGGTGAAGATATTTATCACAAGCATTAAAAAATTAGATATAATCACTGCTGTTTCTATTTGGTGCCTCCAAATGTGGCACAGTGGCAGCATACTTTTCTTGGGCAACAAACTAGGTTGTGGAGTCACATGCCACAGACAGAAGGCCAAGCTCATCGAACAGCTGCCAAAATCAATTTTAACCTTTACGAGATTAATATTGTAAAAAAAAAGAAGGAATTTTTTGCCTTTTCTCAATGCCCGTGTAACCTGTACATTACAAGTTGCATAGCCATGAGGCAGCTTCAATGCAGCAATCCATTTTTAAACAATTATGCTTTCTCAATGTCTAAGTAAATCATTTATTTATTATAATTTGATGGGGAAAAAATAAATTTTAAAATCAATGCAAGTCTATAATTTCAGCCATTTATTACGTTTATGCAGATTTTTATCTTTCATTGATAGTTATGTTTCATAAAATAAGCATCTGAACGGTTGCGATGGAAAACAGGGTCAACATTTTCTTGCCACAAAAATAAAAAGCTATTAACATCAGTGCATCATCATAGCATTAGTCTATATGGTTATACAAATTTTTTTTCCGACCAGCAATATGGTTGTACGATTTGCTCCTATGAAGCAGATGTTTGATTATATTAAAGTTTGTTTATCTCATTGAAATATGACATTTCATTATAAAAATATGAAAATATGTTCCTTAAGCCGTAGACCCTTTCAACTACGACCGATTAAGTGTTTATTTAGAGCTAATTAATATAAGTATTTATAAGCCTCTTTATGTAAACTGAGAGAAAACTTCTCTTATAAATTTATTTTATATTCTATGAATTATGATTGAAAAGTTAGTTTTAAAAGATTATCCACTAACTCCAAACACGCGCTAAATTTGATGCTAGGGCTTTACAATTGTAAAATCCAGCATTATATGGTCACATCTTTATTTAAAATTTCCCTTACAGTTTTAAACAGTTATTTGCATAGTTGTTAAGTTAACTTGCTTATATTCATTATGTCAGAGTTTTCAATTTATCTCATGTAAATTTATAATAAAATAATATTAAATTCTAATATTTCAAAAACAGGACACATTGTCATATTTGATTGAAAATTTTAACATAATAAATATAAGGAACTTGATGTAAGTATTATCCTAGTATTAAACCCATTTATATAATTTTTTTTAAAATTTAATGTGCAAAATAATAAATCTCTCCAGTATCTAAAATTCCTAGAAACTCTGAACAAATATTTTTTGAAAAAAATTGACAGTTACAACAAAGTTTGGCCAATACTACAAATACGTGTTAGTAATATAATTTCCATATAAAGTTTCAACAACATTTGGATTCATTTATAAATAACTTTTCAAACGTAATTTATAGAATACGAGACTAAGAAGAGTTTTGTCTCGATTTACGTAAATTTGTTTAAAAACCCGTTTTGAAAAGACCTCCAAACAAGCCCTTAATCTTCTATTCAACAGACTGCATATCTTGAATCAGAGTTGTGTGCAGCTCGTAGATTGCTCCCCACGACAAGGTAAGAAGAAATAACATAAGGCACAAAATTTGAAGCAGCACGCACGTTTTAAATGTTGAACGCCACTGCCATTTAGCACACCCATATTTTAATTCCTTTTTTTATGACTATTGCTTTCCATTCTCCATTGTTGACTTGTGAATGTGAATGATTTGTCCCCGTATATTCAAAGGCCACTGCATTTTCCTTCTTTCTTTTGGATTAAAAGTCAGTCGTTCCCATTATATTATTCTAGTGCCCTTGACTCCTACCACGACCAACAATTTCTATATAAATTTTTTTCGGCATTAACGTCTTCGATCGGTTGTGCCCACCTTCCACAACTTTTCCAAGCTTCTTCCTTGCAAGAACTTCGACATACCACGATCCAGGTAAGATATATATAAATATATATATAGTATTTTACTTTGCAAACTAATGTGAATGCTACGTGAACTTACATTCATGGCATCTAACTTCAAATAAGTATTTGTACACTGATTGGATTATCACTATGTGCACCACATAGAGAAAAAAGCCACATTACAATCTCTTCATCACCCAAACAGATTACACAGTCACCAGTATTTCTCCCTGCTGACATATTCTCAGTCTTCTCACTTGGGTGAAAAAGCCTGCAATTTCCATTATAATTTGAACAATTCAGTTCACTTTTTTTTTTTTGTCAAAAGAGGTCACGCAAAAGTAATTGAGATGTAGTAGGAGTCGGTTAAACTTACAGCAAAAATGGTGGCATGGCCAGGGTCTGCTAAGTGGGCAAAGAGGTTGTCAATAGGACCAGTGCCAGTGTAGATGTGCTGGAACCAAGCACCCATCACAGCCAACATGGCCAATCTTCCATTCTTAATCTCTTTTGTTCTCAACTCTTTGACCTTCTCAGGCGAGCCGGAGCCCCAGCCCAATGGGTCAAACCAGAGCCCACCCGGGTAACCCACATCAGTGCCTGTGAGCTTGTTGTTGGGGAAGATCGGGTCGGTGTTGACGCTGCCGGGCTTGAGGATGTCGGCCCATCTTCTTCCCTCTGCCCATCCGATGAAGATGAGCTCAATGATGAAGAGGGTGGTGGTGTCTGTGAAGTATTCCAGCTCTCCAGCAGAGTACCACGAAGGAGTGTTGAGAATACCAATCTTTGTTAGGAACTCTGGGATGAAAATTCCAGCAGCACCCAGCATTGCCCATCTGCAATGAACCAGCTCCGCTTGAACATTCCATCTCAGGCTCTCTGGATCAGATCCTATCAAAATCACACCAAACCAAATCCCTTTTCTGTCACTTCCTTCCCAAACAAGTACATCAAACCAGTTCAATGGCATTCAAGTATACTCTAAAACTTGTTGAAAAGAAATTCACATATGATTTTACTGTAATGTAGACCACGCCTGATGAAGTTCCAGTGACAGCAAATATCAAGATTCAAGAATCACTGTAGCTCAAAACGATGACAAATAACACCTAAGAGATTTGATATACTAATATCTGAAGTTTTAGGCAACATCCATCCTGTGCTTGAGGCTATAGAATATCTATTGGATCTTTTCCACAAGACAGTTTTAAGTCATATGAAACATGTAATCTCCAGCAACATTATATCTCAGAGCATAGTATTCAAACTACTGAGAAATGTGAGGTGAAACTGAATTTCAATCGAATAGAAGGACATACCGAGACCGAGAGGATCAAAGCCGAAGTCTCCGGGAAGGCTGCCGTCAAGCCATGGAGGAGGGGTGCTTCCTGGGAACCAGAGAGGTCTGTCAGGATCAGCCGCCGCCGCACACACTCTGCTACTCACAGATCGTCCTCCGACTGTAAACTTGTTCACCCTCAACTTCCTTCCGCTCAGAAACGAAGTCCTTGTTCCCAAGATGCTTCCATTCTTCTGAGAACTGCATTCAACATTTCATTCACATGATTGTGTACAATAAAATCAATATAAAGCATTCCAAAACATCCACACCACATGGTCGTGAAATTTACTCTGTGTAACAAAGACGGCGTCTTTAAGAAAAGAGGATCAAGAGAACTTGCCTTGGGGTGGCGATGGCGACGGCGGAAGAAGCACAGGCGGAAGCCATGAGAGCTGAATGATGGGTGATTGATCTGGTTGATGAAGGTGAGAAACAAGGAAGGAGTGAAAATTTGTTAAAAGAGGTGAAGGCTGTATGTTCTTCTTATCTGGAAGGATAGGATTCTGAGGTAGCAATTGGATGATAGGGGTGCCACGTGGCATGCAGAATCGGATACAGAAGCCGATTCCCTGACACTTCACAGGCTGACGTGGATTCATCAGAATCTGAGTCGTGTGGTTCAGATTTGAGGTTTCAATTTCACAGGCCATGTGCCGCTCATTACTCAATCTATTTCTTCACTCCAACTGCTGGATTATCCTCTCCATGGGGCCCTCCGCGCCTAACAAAAATCCTCCGTTCCTTCCTGCCTATTCATTTCCCCCCTGTTTCCTCATTCATTTTTATTTTAAAATTTAAGTATGTTGCTTATATTTCAATTTCCCTCACAAAATACGTTGTCAAGTAAGATAACAAGAAGCCTAACCTCTTTAAATGAGATCCCTTTTTGAGTAGTAAATTAGATTTTTTTTTTTTTTGCCAGCGAGTAGTGAATTAGATGACAAATAATTTAATTTTATATTAATAGTAAGCAAATAATAAATAATTTCTATACACGCGCACACACTAGAGTTAAAAACTACCGGTTAGTACCATAACAAAGGTAAGCCCCAAGGATTTTTTTGTTACAGAAGAGGGCAGAGCCCAATAGAAAAAATCAGGAACCACATGATGGGGGAATTAATCCCAAACATTCGTTCGCAGCCAAGGCCTGCAACTGTGGTGGACAGGCAACAAAAATGGAGGACTTCAAGAACCCTTCCTTTGCAAGGGCATCTGCAAGCTGATTTTTATCCCGAGACATATGCTGAAGTTTGAGATCCCAAGGACGCGCCACTACTTTCTGAATTTGGATAAATAATAGACTAGCATTGGGAAGAGTTTCTCCTTTTTGCAGCATCATGATCACATTTAGAGCATCAGACTCAAGAATGACTCTTCTATAACCCAAGTCCCAAGTAAGCTCAAGTCCCTTAAAGACTGCCCACTGTTCAGCTTCAGAAGCAGTTGAGATACCGATCTTATGAGAGAATCCCATAATCCAAGATCCTGTATGATCCCTAAGGACACCTCCACAACTTGAGATACTGTTAGATCTTGACATAGCCCCATCAACATTTAACTTAACCCAGTTTGGAGATGGTGGTTGCCAAACATGTCTCAAAGGTTTGGGGGAGCTAAACATTCCCTGTTAACATGGTTCTTCCAAGATTGAACAATAAGAGCAACGGGATTATCAGGTTTGACAAACCCATCCTTGTAAACAGATTCATTCCTCCATTTCCATAGTTTCCAAATAGTAAAACCCCACAGTAAGTCCTAGTTTTCAGCAGCACATAAGCCCATATTTCCTTTTAGGTTAAGGGAAAACCAATCGCGAAGAGGCGCTGCAAAGAAAGATGACATATACCTGGGCTCTAGGCGTTGTGACCAAATGTTTTTCGCATAATCACAGTCCCAAAGTATGTGTAGTGTATCTTCAATTGCATCATTGCAACAAGGATAAACAGCAGAAATAAGAGACGAGGAGCTAATCCAAGCATTGGTAGAAAACCCGTTATGAAATGCAATCCACATGAAAACTTCGATACGCTCAATCTCTTGCCATTTCCATATAGCTTTATAAACTTTACAGTGAGGGTTGTCCGGAATTTTTTTCGAATTTTTTTCCAAGAGAAAATAGGCACTTCTAATGGGAAAGGTTCCATCGCTAGTTGCACTCCAAGAGAGAGTATCCTCGCCTGCATCATCCATAGGAGGTAGCATAGATATTAATCTCAGTAGAATGTCCTGTCTTTTGAAAATCCCAAGCACCTTGATTCGTCCAGTCAGAAACTTTACTCTGTTCTTCTCGAAGTGTTAAGGGTCTTCGACAGGAATCTATGATCGATTTTTCAGGAAGAAGCCAATGATCAGTAAAAAAGTGAACAGAATGACCATTTCTTATACTCCATTTGGACCCCATCTTAATAATTCCCTGTTGTTGAGATATGAACTTCCAAATTGGAGAGTCTCCTTTACGAGCATCAAGCAAATTTTCCTCGTTTCTAATCATATATTTTTTAAACAGAACATCTGCCCAAAGACCTTTGTCTCCAGTAATGAGTTTCCATGCTAATTTTGTCAGAGAAGCCCATAGGAATTTTGATTTCACAGTGTATATTGATTAATAGTGAATGGACATCAATGGGCCAGACCAAGAAATGAACAGATTTTATGTGGGCTGGGTCACCATGAGCCGGGCCCAGAAATTGGGGAACCCGCTATCCCAAAATTATAAATATTGCTCAACACTTGGAGGCTCCAAGGTTACGAAAGGATAGGTCTCTTTCTCTCTATTACTTTTGGTCAAGAAAAGGAAAGCAGAAATGTCTGGCCTTTAAAACTTGATAGTTCATGCACAAATTATTGTTTTGGTAACTACTCATATTTATCTCTTTAGGGATTCTTTTGTTTGGGCCAACTACCTTTATTGCTATGTTATTGTATATATCTGAAGGGCTTGATCTGCGTGTATTGTTTGAGAAATAAGAGCGAAGTCGAACAATTATTTCCTATATTTTAATCATTGAAACTCAGAAGTCGTACAAATCTTGAATCAATTAGATTTGGATTTTGAAATATAGGCTAGTCGAGGAAGCCTACGAGTATTATACAACGTGCAGATTTGGATCTTTTATATGGTTTTGTCGTAGTCCTTTATTCAAATTTAAAAAAGAATAAACATAACGTGCAGATTAAAAGGGTTAAGGGCCGAAGCATTAGCCATAGCCAGTGGATGGATGGGCGCTTTTTGGGCCAACCAAATTTGCAGGCCTCCATTTTAAGAATTAAACAATGAAATCAACTGTTTTTTTTTTAGAATTAACAGACTATTGGTTGAGATAGTAAACAATTTCATCCCCATAAAGAGAAGAATATATGTTTGAATTATGAAAAACATGCTTCTTGGAAAAATTTTAACCTGCCGACTCGATAGAAATTAATCTCAAATTCAAAATAATTTGAAGATACTCTAAGTTGCACAAAAAAAAAATTGTCTTCTTAGATAAATTGTGATCCATCTGATCTTTATATATAACTAGATAATTAATTTATAGTCCTTGTTAGGAAAGTTGATTAAGTTATTTTTTCAATTAAAAATACGTATTAATTTTTTTGAATTACCCTATTGAATCATGTGTGTTGGAACCACCCTTGATAAAAATTCTCTTAACATGTGTGATCAATATAGATAGTTTGGAAAAGTCATAAATTTAAGAGACATGGGAGATTGACATATTATGTTTAAGACTAAAATAAACCCTTAGCTCACTCCTATATTTAACATCAGAGGGATGTTTTGAAATTCACTTTAAATTCTCATCCAACCAATGCTTTATATTTTATAACAAAAAACTGCCCAACTCACTGAAATTTTAAAAATTAATTTTTGATGCCATGTAAGTAAACTTTTAAATCATGAATTAATGTTGGAGTCGCTTTTAAATAAACTTTTAAATCATGAATTAACGTTGGAGTCTCTTGTAAACAGAGAATAAAAGAAGGCATCCCATTTAATAAACTTGAAACTAGTGAAAATTGTATAAGTGAAGAGGACTCATAGATCCAAATTAAATATTTTTAAAAAAAACAATTAGGTGTAATGAGATTTGATATCTGACAAAAGCCGCGACCAGGAGATAGATGTTTATAAAGGGTTTGGTGTGAAACTAACGCTTTTAAAGAAGCAAATAGTGGTTATCAATGCTCCATGTGTTAATATTTCCATTATTTGGTGTTTGAGGTCTACCAGCAATATCAAATCCTGCTTCACCACTGATTTAAAACACAACCCCAACCCAAGAAAAAAAAAAGATGATAATAATTATAATGTTTTATAAAAGGAGAAATTAATGATATGATTTGGTAAACAAAATCATTTTGAAAAAAAAAAATCTTTTTTCCATGCAAGCATGTGCTAGTAATTAGTGCTTGCTATTATATTCCCTTTGATCATATATGTTTCTTCTGAATTATGGCTTTCATCCTTAGAATCTCTCCAAGCTCGCCATTAATGTGACACTAATCAACCAAGTGGGGTCTCCTGGCTTCCCTCTTCCTCCACATTTTATTTCATTGAGTCATATTTTTTAAGTTCTATCACACAAGTCTCCTTCTTAAACTTCTGTTTTTGTGTAATTTGATCGTGAATCTCCCCAAAATTTTAAATTTATGCAATACATGTTTGTATGGAAAACAGCTCAAATTTTAAGGATGGTTCATGTGCATAGCTCAATGGTATCTGGACATGCTCCGTTAATATGAAGCAAATTATTTGATAATACCATATTACAAATGCAAGTATGAAAAATTAGGGACCTTGTTGTCAAAATACTTTATAATTAAAAAATATTTGATGCAGTGTATGTATTTTTCCCCAACATTTTCAATCAAACTTCAATAAACGAATAAATTTTAAAAAGAGAGATTAGTAATGCATTGGAGAGTGGGATTGGTGAGGTGTGGGACTTGCGGAGTCAACAAGCATCAATTTGACTGGGAAGGAGTGGCAAGGCAAGCCACACATATATAGCCCTGAAAGTACTAAATAATGAATAATGAAATGCCCATAATCATTTTATATATATATATACATACCCTTAATAATATTTATAATAATAATAATAATAATAATAATAATCATGATGATGATGAGAATAATGAATG
This sequence comes from Neltuma alba, assembly GCF_004799145.2. Taxonomy (NCBI): domain Eukaryota; kingdom Viridiplantae; phylum Streptophyta; class Magnoliopsida; order Fabales; family Fabaceae; genus Neltuma; species Neltuma alba. Next base: position 152,788 of record NW_021637069.1, read on the forward strand.
ATGAGTAAAAACAGGGGTTGGCCTAAAAAGGAGAGTTTATGTTGTCGCCTTCTCCCAAAACTTGGACCCCCACAAATCTCATTATTATGTTCTTCTAACTGTTTGCGTTTGTTCACGCAACTCATCATATAACTGCACATGTTGCTGCTCTCAATTTTGGTACCTTTTTTCTCATTTTGATTCATACCACCTTTTCCTATTGACTATTTCCTCCTTAATTTCTCATCCCTTCCCATATAAACCCCCAACTAATCTCTCTCTCTCACCCATTTCATTTTCTATTTTATCATTCCTATTGATTTGTATACATAATAAAGAAGTTTCATAGACAATTACAAATGCATATAATTAGAACATATATTCTAAAAAAAATTAATACGTGTTTGTTATAAATAATAAATTTAACTGATATTTTTTATTTTTATCAATCGATTGTCTAACTTTGATATTAAAGATTGCATGGAACTAATTTTTTTTTTCCGCTAGTAGACGACATATTAAGTGGGGTCTTGAGGTTTAGAGGCCACAAATTGGTATTTTGGCGGTGAGAAAAATGACAGGATAGGATACATGCAATAGTGTTCACTTTAATTTAAATTCCCGTTCCTTAATATTGTTGAACAATAATAACACTGATTGATTAGTGAGTTAGTTAATTAATTAATTAATAGAAGTGAAGAGTGGAGCATGTATAATTATTGTTGAGAAGAGCAGGAGAGGCAGGTTTAGACAGACGTCATGATAATTTGTGAGACATGTTGTGAGTGATATATATGTATTACATATTTTCTTATTATGAGGAACACCAAAATCAGATGCACAACTTCACAAAAACCTGAATATGTATGACTAAAATGATGTACTAATTATCATGAATTTTTAAGGAACGTGATCATAATGTTCAACCAAACTTTCAACCTAATCATCATCCATTCCTTAAGCAATTTGGGTATATATGTTTCTCTCTTCCACCAATTGATTAATTAATCATCCCCTTTTAATTAATTTCCAATTCACACATCATTAATTTGGTATATTATATTGTTCCCTTTTTCTCGTGGGTTCCTAAGTTAAACTTTCAAATTTCAAACTAATCATCCATTCCTTGAGCAACTTGCTTCTCTTTATATAATTCTCTCCAATTTCCATTCTTTACACTGTTTTCATCCTTATCATTAAAGAAAATTAAATTCATCTTGGCAGGTTTCAGTTCTTCTCGTTTTTTTTTTTAATCCAGAAGCTATACATTAGAAATACTATTCCTTGTTACTCATCCTAGTCTTAATTATAGAAGCTAGTTCATAATTTGTTTTAATTAAAAATATAAGATCTTAATTTGTTCTATCTTTCTGAAGTTATAACATTTTCACCAAATTCTTTCTATTAATTGCACTTATTAATAAGGGATTTTTCATCAATGAATATTTAAGTTCTAATGCAAGTGAATGATTAAATGAGATATTTTCAAAAAATTAATACACATATTTTATAAATAACTAACTTAACTAATTTTTTTAATATCTGCAAATTAGTTACTAAGGTTTTTATAATTAGGACTAGTTAATGAAACGACCTTCTATAGTTACATGTCATCTGTATATATGAACTTGGCGAAGACTTTTCCTTGTGGATAATTAATTAAAAACGTCTAAACTATACTAATATTTCAGCCGAAATTAGTTTTCTGAAGTCACTTTTCCTTGTGAAACACCTTCATAAAATATAAAGATAAGATACCGACCAAGCATCATGATTTTGTTGATACATAAGAAAAAACAAAATTTGCAACTGTTAATAACTTGCTAATGGAACCTAATTCATACCTATCTAGCTAATTACATTTACATCACTCTGAAACCACATATGCATTGGAAAAAAAAAAATTTAACGTGCACTTTTTTGTTTGGTATCTAAGTTTTCAATTAAATTAGGAACTATGAAGTATGAGTTTATAAAAAAAAAAAATTGACTAATGAATTCAAAGAGAAAAGTGCATGCATATTGTTATGATAATATATTTATAAATTATATAAAAATATTATCCTTATATAAATATTATACAATCATGTGTGCTGGTCTTTTGGGCGGCCATATATCATCATCCTGCTGATTATGTTCTCCTCAACTCCATACTACTTACCTTAATTATCATTATCATGAACACAGATTAGGAGATTTTCCATTAATTATAATATCACAAAACAAGTTGGTTGCTATCAGTTTTTATTTTTAATAATATTTTTTTGGAGGCGTAATTAGATAAAATGTAGCTGTCAAAATGACGTATTAACTTGTTATTATCTTTGTCCATATGCATGCATATATGTTGTATACGATTCAATTAAAGCCACAAACTCAGCATATTTATAAAATAATAATACTGATGTGTGATTAGATACGAAAACGCCAAAGTTTCTTATCGTTATTAGTAATTTAATTTGTGGTTGGCTTTATTTTAATATTCTTTTTCCCTCTTTAGTTTTCATGTTGAGGTAAGAATCTGGAAATTAAGAATTAATTATGCCGCTTAATTTTTTCTCTGTTTCGTTTCTTTTGTGTATTAATTATGTGTATTTTTTAGAATGACGTGGGATTTCATGCTCACCTTTGACGTTGAAAGATAATATAAATGAGAAGCCAAAATTATGTATAATTGAGTTGTGACTAATCTCTTGTAGAAAACTGGAAGCTGTTACATCTAAAAGTAAATTATTAAGGTAATTTAGTCATTAAAAAAACAAATTAGCAATTATTAATCGCCGCCTTTTGGATTGTTGGCTTACATTTGATGCCATTTGTAGTCCTCAAAATTGACTACCATCTCTAAGATCCATTGTGTAGCTAGTGGACAAAAACCAGTTCATTGCCCAAAGCATAAGATTTTCAGATTATTAAGGCTTTTGAAATAAGAGTTTGAAATATTAAGGCTTGTGAAATAAGAGTTTGAAATATTAAAAAGACTTTCTTATATAGCTATCTAATATATTCACTTAGATTTGAGTATTCTCATGGTAAGACAAGACATACAATCCATATTTTGTTAATTACTACACTTACATTTGTAAACATTATATAGATTGATTCATCTTCAAAACATTATGAGTTTTTTATTTATTTTATGAATAAAAAATTTAAAGAAGTTGACTACTAAGAACTAACCGGTAGCAAGTCAAACTTTCCAATTTGAAAAAAAATACTTACGGTGATTTTTAAATGTTCTTCATCAACAAAATCCTTACATAGAAAAATTAGAATCTACAATTTTATAAGATATGAATCATACTTTTATTAATTAATTTATGATTTTTTTTATTTCTGCATCTATGCCTCTTGTTCAGTTAGATTTTATGTAGAGCAAAGCTACCTATATCACTTGTACTCACAAAGTAACTCTAGACCATATTAATATTAAATGTAAAGGCAAATGTGTTCAGATATTGGGGTGAGATTTCATTTTACCCGCAACGAGAGCCACAAATTAATATGATGGATCTTTTTTTTATAATTTAATTTTAAGTTTACTAAATGATATATCTGATGCAGTTGGCTAGCTGTTAACTCTTGGACGATAAGATAATTGAGGGTGGGAAGGTTACCTTCACTTACCATTCACGTAAAGATTGTCCCATAAATTGCCGGCAATAAGCAATTCACTTCATTATATTGGTTACTCCATGCATTTCCCAATACTTTACTTTTTAATTTACTTGCTTCCATCTCCTCTCTAGTTTCTTAAGTTTGTTGGATTTTAATTTCATTAATTAATTAATCCATTTAATTAACTGTCGCATATCACCCAATTAATCAAGTATTAATTATATTGGTTGATTAGTTCTTGTCCATTGTGCTCATAGGCATAGCTTTGGGTTCTTAATCACCTTGCCTTGTATATTATCACGTCTCTTTTTCTTAATTTGTCCGCATACCTTAATTAAAATTACATGTTTCCAAATTAATTAACATGCATGATAGTTCATACCTTGCAACTCAAAAAATAAAACAAATAAACAAGGAAAGAAAAAGAAAGCTGTCCCTTCATAATATGCATAAATTATTGAGCCCGCTTTATATTTTCTTCTTCTAATTGTCATTGAAAGTATTTCCTGCAAAAATTACATTTAAATGTTTGGCCTCAGTTTACGTCCAGAATCGGGCATAATCTCCTGTTCACAACTTAATTTTGAAGCTTTCTAGTTATATATTTTGTCCTGATATATTTAAAATTGAAATTCAAAATATTTTTTTAAAAAAATTGACTTATTATTTTCGTTATGAATGAACGAAAAGATTTTAATTTAATTTTTAATTATGATAAGCTTATTATTGTTGCTAGATCAGTATTGGTCTCTTTGTCACTTTACTTTCAACTCTGATAAATAATTATATGTACAATTTATAAACTAAAAAATTGCAATTGCAATTTCTTAAATCATCGCTTAAAAAACATCACGGGTGAATATTTTGCAAAAGAAGACTCATGGTAAAGGAAGGCTTTTAGCTTAAATTAACCACACACAAAAAAAGCGTATACTTCTTTTTCTTAATATAAAACTTAATTATTAAGTTAAATTTGATCTTAAATACCAGACATATTTTTCATATTTATTAAGGATACTTTCCCAATTATAATCAAGTAAAAGATAAGAAATGATATAAAAAAATAATTATGATATTTTAAAAAAATATGTAATATTTTTTATAATTCACTAACTTGTCTAATTTCTTTAATTTAAATCAAAATAAATTTTATGTTAAAGATTAAAAGAGTATTTTAGTATGGACTATAAGTTGATTGAGTTTATCGACTGAAACGAATTAAGCTGACATATTTTAAGGTTTGTATGTTTTTCGAAGAAATTAAAGCATTGATCTAACCATTATGATGGAGGGGAAAGTGAAAAGAAACTGGAAAAGAAAAGGAAGATTTGATTAAGAAAGCTTGAGAAGCACTCAAACAAAGTGGGGCCAGCACGTGGTGCGACATACGAGGAAGAAGAAGAAGAAGCAAATTGGGTTAAGCAACACAATCCAATCTTTCTGCTCCTTAATTAATTCCATTTATGGTTCGTTACGCTAAATTCTCACTAATCCCAATAATTCCCCTCTTTTTTTATTTTATTTTTCTTTGGTCTCCACAATATTCTATTTTCGTTATCAAGCAATAGGAATGTCCCCATTTTAAGCTAACCCCACCTCCTTCACTTCCCAATGCCATCACGTTTCCTTTTTACTCTATTATTTATTTCACTTCCATAGAAAATCTGCAATCTGATTGTTTTTATTTAAGCAAAATTAAAATTTATTCTATTGATTTTTCATAACTAGCTTACCTTTTTTAAATTTAGCTAATCACATTAAATTTTTAACGATATTTTTTTTATAAATCTATATGGACATGCATGCTTTAGGAAAAATGAATAGAAATAAATAATAAAATTAACTTATTTTAACATGATTAAAAAATTAACTTATTCTAAAGTGATAAGAGAAAAATTACACACTTGCAGCCCAAAAAGTATAGAAGGAATCAGTTTAAATTATTTATATTTATATTTTTAAAACAAGATGTAATTAATAAGAATGCTGTAAATTAGTTAAACGAAGCCCGACAAAAAGACTAATCCCCAACTAAATTAAAAAGTTTTGCTATTAATCAATAAAAAGCTTATTAATTTTTGTTTTAAAAAATTGAACTCATCAACGAGTAAGATCTAATCAAAGGCATCAAATCAAATTTTTTTATCATGAAAATGGAAATTGGTGCCAGAATGTCACATGAATGATCTCTGTTTATTGACCGATGCTATAATCATTAGTTTTTCCCCAGACTGTTTTATCTTTTTGATCCCTGTTTGCATATATCAAGGCCAGCTATAGCTCACTTAACTCATTTGTTTCCTTAAAGTAATTCTCTCCCTTTCTCCTTTTTTAATTATGACAAATATAGTTGATTACAGCTACGCTGCCTAACAAAAGAAAAAAAATGCTTGTGAAGAAATAGTTTGCCGTTAGATATATAACAACTAATTAAATCGCATTATGTTACATTGTCTAATGAAAAGAAGGCTAAAGCTTCGAAAGATAAACATGCGCGAATATACGTATGCATATATATATGTACATGTACGTGTGTATACATACGTATTTACATATGTATGTACAGAGTCTATTCAATAGAAAGTGTTTAGAGTTCATCTCAGCGATCTATGTGCAGTCCAAAATAATAATAATGATAATAATGGGTCTTGATTTGTGAAATCAAGAGCATCCATGCAAAATGAATACCACTTCTGATCCTTGATATAAAAACTAGTTAGAGATTAAATTTATTCCTAAATATAATATCTCAATATATTTTGTCTCTCAAATATTCATATTGATTTTACAAGAAATTCCCATTAAGAAATAGTCCTAATACATATTATTAAAAAGAGTAGTTTAGAAATAATTAACTTAACTTTTTTTTAACCTTAAAAAATTAATAATTTAGATTTTCTATTCAACAGCGGAAAGTAATTGAAATGTATAATCATATACTGCTTCTTGCGTTAATGAGACCGATCCTTAATCCAAACACATGCATATGTGTACCCACATATGTGCGTGCATATACACGATACATGTACACAAGCACAAGAACATATAAAAGAGACGAAGGATGGAAAATTTAAGAGTTAATATAAACTTTGGTCCCTCGAATTTGTCTTCAATTTAGTTTTAGTCTCTCAAAATTTAAACCATAGATTTTATTTTGGTCTTTCAAATTTCTTTTCATTTAAAATACTAGTCCCTATAACCTAATAAAAACTCGGATTATTTTGCTCATAGGGGAGGTTTGAAATTTGAGGAACCAAAACCAAAACGAGAACAAACTCGATGGACAAAAAATTATATTAACCCAAAATTTAAATATTGGCAGATAATTAATTTTAGTAATTTGAAGAATTGTAGAAATCATAAATGAAGGGCGGGATAATAATAATAACAATAATAATTAGGGGGCGCATGTGGATGCTGTAATCTTTGGTGAGAGTTAGTTACCGACTATAGGCAATAGGACAGAGATGAACATACAAAATCTCGAAGTGTCAATTGTAATCACATGAAAATGGTCCATTATTGGGAGCCCCTTTTTTATTTCAATTCCCTGATTGATTTGCAGCCATTTTGGACTTTTGTCCTTTTGTCTCTTTATTGTTCACTCCTATCCCCACTTTAGTGTCCCAATATAATATAATTAGTACATATCAATTCTTCACCCTGGCCTCCACTCCCTCCCCCCAATCTCTAATTTAAGTAATAATAATAATTTCCTATCCATTCTCAAATCCCACTCCTCTCTGTCTTTTTGGCCTAACCACACCAAGAATCTTCTTAAATCTTTCTTAAAGTTTAATGTTGCGGTTTTTGTATCAATTTCTTCTGTTAGCCGAAGGATGATCCACAAAAAAAAAAAATCATTTCCGCTCTCTATTTTCTAAGTCAAATTTGAAGATTTGAAATAACGTCCCATGTTGTTTTAATTTACTCACTACTAGAAGAACTATAAGGTAGCGTGATATTATTCTTAAGCCATGAATATAATATTGTAACTTATTAGATTCTATAGAATATATATTTTGAGGCGTGGCATATGGTTAAAGCATAAAACTAAGAATTGAATAGTGTTGATGGGAAATGTAATTATTGAAAGAGTTAGGAGAAATGTAATATTAATGAAAGTAGACAAAATTAGAATCGGCTCTCTCTCGTGAGCTAATTAATTAATTAATTAAAAAGTGTAATAATATAAGGCCATGGCCACCACTAAATATTTGGAATGACTAGTGAGGAGATATGTGTGAAAGAAAGCGCAATCATATGTAGTGTTCCACCCACTCACACACACATCTATATCTCTTCAACCTTATCCTCATTTTGTCTCAAATCCTCTTCTCTCATTGACCATCGTCACTTGGCCCTCTCTGTCTCTAGAAATTTCAAACACTAATTGGCCACTTACATATAATTTACAATATAGCACTTCGCTTCCATTGCAAAACTCTGAATTTTTCAACACACCCCTCCTACGTGGCATCCCATTAGTGGATGGACCAGTCAATGAGGGGGAATTGAAATAAAAGGGGATGAATATTAATATTTTTGAACTAAAAAGCCCGAACCGTCGTGGGAACATCATGACTAAGCTACGGTTTCCTTTCGTCGAGGAGCTGAGCTAGTAGGGGTGAGCAAATAGCCCATAACCCGCTAGCCCGCCCATAACCCAATAATTTTTTACCCATTAAAGCCCGCCCAATTAGCCCAAATAGAAGATAATAAACGGGCTGACTTAAATGGGCGGGGCAGCTCATTAAACGGGACGGGCTATGGGTAAGGCTTCGGGCTGCCCATACCCGCCCATTTAAATTTTATTTTTTAAAAAAAAAATTTTTATTCCTTACAATAGACCTAGTAGCTGCGTTGAGTTTGAGCCTTTCATTCAATCTCTCATTATCCGTTTCAATCATAGTTCATTCCAGATTTCCAGTTTCCATTTCGGCGACGGCGAGACGCGACGCGAGGTCGCGAGTGACGGCATTTCTCAATCGCTCGACTGAACGACTCTCTCAGTGTCACTCACTTGCTCTGCCGACTGCCGCTCCATAGCTCCACGGCTCCACCGCCTTCGCTCTGTCACTCTGCGACTCTGTGTGACTGCGTCTCTGCCAATCAACTTTGAGCCAATTGCCCAGCTTGCTTCGAGCTCCAGCGATCTATATATGGACTTTAATCAATTCGTCTGCGAGAGAGTGAGAGAGTGAGGCTCTGATTTTCGCTTTGAGATTTCAGCTTTGTCGCTTTGCCCAGCTCTGTTTGTACTGAGTCTTGCTGTCTTCGAGTTTGAGACAAAGGCCGCTGTCACTGGTGGCGTCCTTCGATCTGTTGAAGATTGAAGCAAAGGTGAAAGGTCTCTGTCACTGGTGCCTGGTAGCTCACTGAAACTGTGACTTCGGCTTCAACTTCTCCAGTTCTCCTTCACGGCAACTTCTCAGTAGCTTCGGTTAAACTTTGTTTTTGACTTCTATTGTTCTTTCATTTTGGACTTCCGCTTTAAATGTTGGGATTTATTATTCTGTTTATGACTTATTATGATTGGTGGTGGCTACTTTTTTTATTTTATTAGGCTTTGATTGTTTGTGACTCTAAATGAAGTTGTGTGATTAAATATAGTTAGTATTATGTGATGTTATTTTATATTTGATTTGCTATTTGGTATGCAAAATTTATTAACAGTTTCATAAGATTACACTTTGCTGAAAAAATTGAAAAAAAAACAGAGTAGAAAAATAAATGGGTTACCCATAACCCGGTCAGCCCAAACGGGCTGCCCCGCAACCCATTTAATACGGGCTAAAACGGGCTACTACCGGGTTATGGGCTAGCCCATACCCATTTATTCATAAATGGGCGGGCTATGGGCTAACCCTTGGGCTAGCCCAGCCCGCCCATTGCTCAGCCCTATGAGCTAGGGCCACACGAGGTTCCACTTCTTCCAACTTTCACGCTCCTTTTTTTTTCCCAGGAAAAAAAAAGGTTATAGAATGAATGAATTAGGGTTTGGTGTGTAGAAATTGAAGTCCTGGAAAAAGAAAGCTGACTTACCATGCACGTAAAGTAGAGGGAAGAGAGAAGGAAGAACAAGAAGAAGGAGTAGGAACTTTGTCGTTGAACTGGGAGGCATAAAGCAACCCTCTTCTATGTCTATCCTTGCTTCCACGCCCAACCACACTATTCTCTAACCTTCTTTCCTAATGTAACTTCTTATTAAACATACATCAATCTTCTCATAAATAAATTCACATCTTTTATCAATTTTAAAATAAATAAATATTACTTCTGTGATTCTAAAACCCATTTTATGGTAGTGCAATCTAGACTTTAAAAAAATTGTGCACTAATACTTCATATGCATGATCCATGATTAACTGTTTTAGCATAGAAATTAATAAAAATTTTAATAATTAAAAAAGTCACGAATTAAGATTTTATGTGGTCTAAGAATAACTTATAAAGGTAATTAAACCAGCCCTGCAAATTTCAATTCTATGTGTCAACAGCAAACTTATGAGTAGCAGCGTGACCCGTTATACTTGAATAAGATCTCAGGTCCATGCATGCTCTGAAATTGTATAATTTTAAAAAGAAATTACATGCATGGATAAGAAAATTGAGCAGCAGATTAAGGAGTGGGGTGTAGATGACTGGTGTGTGAAACGACTGGGAGGTAAGCGTGGGTTGCTTTGAAGTTGAAGAAAAAAAATGGAGGAAGGGGACAAAAAGCAAAAAGAATGGGGAGGACAAAAAAGGGAGATCACATCACATGGGAGAGGAGCCAGTCAAAAAAACAATGAATCTGAGTCTGAGTCTGAGTCTGCCATTCCTGAACCTGACTCGTCTTGATCAAAAAAAGGTAACGTGCAGTGAAGCGCCTCCCGTCACGTGCCAACGGGGGAGGGTGCACGTGCATGGTCCTTAGCCTTCACGGGTCTACATTGATTGGCTTTTTCTTACTCACCAAACCAAACTCGCCATGAAGCAATGCTGTGCTGTAGCGCTTTGAATTACGGACCCCCACCCTCCAATCATCCCTATACCATCTCTTTGACCTCTTGTTGACTCCTTCTCTCCCCTCCACCCCCCATTTATCCTTTCTTTTCCTCCTTTTATGACATTTTAAAAATATATCACCTTATTGCTATACATGTTATTTCGACATCTAGACAAAATCAATCTCCTGGTCAGAAGTTTGCAAAGGACAATCTTATCGTTCTCTTGTTGACTGTATTCTATAATTTTTATTGGAAACATTAATCTTGTGGTTCTTATAATTTTGAACTGGTGATAATTGAGTTAAATTTAATTTTGACTCACAATGCGGGATAATTTCCGTTGTTTTGACTTTCGGTCTTTAAACTCTACTACTTTCGGTTCTTAATATAAGAGTTAGTTGATTAATTTGAGTAGATTAAGAAAGTTAGTTAAGTGAGTTATTTGTAATAAATAGGTGTTGTATTTCCTAAAATATCCTTACTAATCAAGTGTATTGACTAGAACTATTATTATTATAGGAACTATCTTGAAAGAAAAAGAATAAATATATGAGACAAACTAGACTGGGATCTTATATTTAGGACAAAAATAAAAATCAAACAAGATCTTATATTAAAAACCAGAGGTAGCAGTTCTTATGATTTTAAATAGTTAAATTATAGATATTGAGTTGTATAGGATGAAAGTTCGTAGGCGGATGAGTTACAAACATATAGAAATGAAAATTTAAAACTGAATGAAAATTAGGAGACACTAAGGGGGTGTTTGGATAGAAATCAAACCATGGTTTCAGAAGTGTTTTTACGGATTACGAAGTAAATATGTGGAGGAGATTATCTCGTTTTGCGGAAAAGTGCTTCTGAAACCATGGTTTTAGATTTCCCCAAGACCCCCTAAATGGACAATAGAAAGAAGGTCAAAGTAAAGAAAAGGAGGAGAAGCTTAAGAGTGAAGGGGAAGGATGAGATGAGATGAGATGGAAGGGAATAGGATCACGTGAGAGGAGGGGACAGCAGTTACGAGAGGAGTGGGATATGGCAAAAGCGTGAAGCAACATCCTCTGAGTTTGTCCTATCCCTGTTATTATTATTATTATTATTATTATTGTGTGTGTGTGGATTCAGTATCCTCCTGATCATTCATTCATATAATAAATAATATCACACTTCACTCATATTACGATTGCTCCTATTTAATATTTAACGAATATATATGATATAATATGATATCTGCATCTCTACGTACGTACGCGGGTGCAGGAGTGTGCAGGTGGTTTAGAAATGAAGTGATCTTTTTTTCCCCCCTTTGTAACGTAATGAATTTATTGGGAGCATGCCAGCAGCGTACGGATACAGTAATATGAGACATGCTTTGTACGTCTACACCATCATCACCCCATTCCCTCACCTTTTGTCTTGTTACGTGTCACTTTGTATCAGTCTCCTCCTAGTTTCATCGCTATCTTTCAACGTCCATATGCCCTAGTGCCTAGGGGCCAAAGCAAGGGCAACGAGCCTATTGCTAACGATAAATGAATAAAATTTTGTCGGGTTTCAGTCTCAGATCAATGCCTATCTCCCACAGCATACTCCCGTTTGATATGTACAAGATGCAACAAAATCATTGGGTTTATTTATTTTTCCCTAGGTTCGAGTGCATATGTCCCATCCTGATTTTATTTTTAGAATACATTTAGTATACTAATTTTATTTTTTAAAATGTATTTAGCACTCTGATGTTATTTTCATACTTATATCTAGTTAACATCCTAGTCTCTAGGATACTTAACGTACTAAAAATAAAATTAGGATACTAAATAAAAAAACAAAAAAAAACATATCAAAATGTTAGATATACCATACAAAGGATTATGATATTACACACACTTGGGAAGTAAAATATGCACATTATAGTTTATTCGTATATATAACTGAGATGCATACTTGCATTGCATAAACTTTAAGAAATGGGTTGAATTGCTTAGAGACATTAATATTAGAGCTTGCGAAGGTTTCCATATTATATGTATTAGAGTTTTATGAGGGTTTCCATATTATATGAAGATATAACTTCAATTCTAAATTTATTTTAATTTTTAAGTCTTAAGGCATATAACTTGATAATATTTTATTTATTCATTTTTCTGAGGCCAGATATTCAGTCTTATGGTGGCAACATCTTTTGTTTTATAATTAAAAAATCATGATTATGAGGTGAGACTTTTACTTATGTCCTTATAAAATATGAACCACTGAATTCTTATCGACTTGATGAATCTTTGTGAGCCACGTCACTACACATTTAGTGGTATTTTGATGGCATAAATATCTTGCACTATTTTAATTATTTGAATGTGAGTGACAATTCAATAGGATGGATTAAAACGAAAGATCTACTATGAACGTACAAAATCCAAACAATTAATGAATCACACTTTTCAGGTATTAAGGGGGGGAAAAAAAAAGACCAGTGAAGTTATAATTAAGGATGAAGAGATATATCGATTATATGTATTTACGCGATATATAATTTTGTTTTAATTTGGTTGTTTAATTTGAAAAAGGAAGTGGATAAATGAATGGATAGTTTGCATGTTAAACGTGGAGGTGAAGTTGTGTGAGACTAAAAGAGATATATGTCTGTATGTATGTATGGAGGATATGTTGAATTTGAAGATATTTAAGGAGAAGACTGAATTATAAGGCCAGAAATGGTGGTGGGACAGAGGATGCTTATCAAGAACATATAGCAAAGTTGGGTACGGTGTTGTCCAAATATAGTCCATTTATAATATGGCTGCCTAACCCTAATTCTTCTTAATTATCCCTTCCATCTCACATGATTCACGCTCTTCCTTCAACTAATTATTCCCATCATACATTGAATCTGTTACTATTATTTTATTCCTCTATGTCTCAGTTTAGCCGCCCCTCAATCCAACAATTTTAGGTTGCTATCTCGTACAATACTACTTCCGCTCTTAATTATAAGAATTAGTTGACTAATTTGAAGAGATTAAGGAAATAAGTTAAGTTAATTATTTGTAATAAATAGGTGTTATCTTTTCTAAAATATCATTGCTAATCAAGAGTATTAGATAGAATTACCATTATTAGAAGGACTATCTTAGAAAAATGCATAAATATGATAGACAAAGTGGATTGGGGTCTCATAATTATGACCAAAATAAAAATCAAACGATGTCTTATATTAAAGACCGGAGGTAATATAATTTATGTCTAGATAGTTTTTTATATATAAAAAAAATTCAGTTTGATATTAAACGACATGTTGAAAATTAAAGTCATTATCCGAAGATTCATATGATGAGATTTTTTTTTTTTATCTCAACTTACTTCTGAGACTTCCTAATAAGGCTACTTATAATTTATTCATTCTATGGTTTTATATATTTTCCTACTTTTATTGTTTCCGCCTGCTGCCTCGTTCATAGATTTTTTCCCCCTTTTTTGGTTGGGCTCAGGCGATGGCGTGAAAGTTAGTTAGTAATGAGAATAATGTACAAAGAAAAAAGATTAAAGGTGGATAGTAATGTAAGTGAAGATTGAGATTGCGTGGTGGTGGTTGACTTGTGGTGTACTCTGCGTAGCCCCAAAACTGCTTGTTGCTAGGAGTGGAGTCAACGTCCATTTTAAAACTCTCTTCTTTCTTCTTCATAATTAATAACAACTTACCCAGTAAGTATAATAAATAAGCAACTGTATCTTTAATTCGTGTGGCTTCCAAACTGTATCAATCACTATTTTATTAGTTCTTAATCAAGAATTAATTAATTAATTAATTATATTCCCCCATTTGTCTCCAAATTCATCTCTAGTGGTAGAACACTAATGCAATGCTCATATGGAAAATGGATAAAGCGGAAATCTACGAAATTGATGTTTCATTTATTTTTTTTTGGGTAATTTAAAAAAAAAGCGTGGAGGGAAAATGTGTTGCGTGGCAGGGGGGAAAGGTGACAGGTGTGAAGGAGAAGAGAGGGACGTGGCAGACTCCACCTGAGGCAGGGAATGACAACTAACTTCTTAGCTGTCATCTAACCTCCCAACAATTGTGGCTCCCACTTCCATCCTCTCTCATTTATTATGATTTACTACTTCCGATCTTAATTATAAGATCTTGTTTGTAGTCGACTTCGTTTGTATACTACAAACGAGGTCTTTATAATTAGGATAGGAGATAGTAACTCCTTTGTGATATAGAAGATAGATAAATAATTTATAAATATCAGAAAAATTAATTGAGTTAGACAGGGTACTAAAAACCTGATCTGGAGCCAATGAATTCAAAAGATTATAATATAATTCACAATAACAAAACATGATAATATTAATAATAATTGATAACAAATTAAAATATTAGAATCTTGAAAACACTCATCCTTACAATAAGTAAAATTAATAATTATTAATATCAAAATCATCATTAACTTCATTCAAAAGCGTCACTTTGATCCTTTTGAATTGCAAAAAAAATTGGTTTGAACCCTGCTAGTTTTTGTATTAAACAAGATCGAATCAAAGATTGATTCACTCATTTTTAGTTCGAATCGGCCAGTTCAATCTAATTTTTTAAACTAAATATTAAATTTTAATATTTAGAATCAAAATAAATCTCCCAATCAGCTCCTACACTCAGCAACAAAAGGAAAGTAATCTATAAAATTGTAAGGAAATCTATGGGAGTTGAAAAAATAAAGGCGTTCCCTCTCATGAGTCACAGGTTGCGTACCTTTTACATGGCTACATTCCCTACTGAACAAGTTTGTGATATACAGGAGTTGCTAGCTGATTGATCTCCTTCACTCCATATATTATGTAAAAGAATCAACAAAAAACGACAAAGCCGTGGATCGATGACGTGGCTTCGTTATGGTTTTTCATCTCAGCAGATCCTGCCTTCGCACTTGAGACTCCCATGTTTACATTACAGCTGGTTTTATCCACAAGGAACTAAAGCTGCGCCACATTCTCATGCATCTCACCTTTGCTTTCATATTCGGATTACATTTCGTGCTCATGGCCGTGTTTTTGTGTGCATGCATGCCTCCACGTGTCACCAACCCAGCTAAGCTCCTCATCCAACAAAGGCTTTTGTGGATCCTTCTCATGGATGCACGTACGTACGGTTTCATATACGGTGCGTAGGCTACGCTTATATACGCCCACACCTACGCACGTTCCCATCTCCCTTAACCAACTAATATCATATATACGTGTATGTATAATATTAATACTGCCTCCGTACAACAGTGGATCATTTAAGTTTATATGATGATGTAGATCTTAGGTCATGAGCCTCCATTTTCCGTTTTTTCATATACCCTCCATACCTCCGATGTACTATTTTCATCAGTCGTGATTCAATGTTCCTGAATAATGACATTACCATGCTAATTAAATTTCCTGTTCCCATTTATGAACCATTGGAACTACTCCCTCTGTCCCTAATTATAAGATCTCTTTTTTTGAATGGATTTGTCCCTTTTTATAAGGTTTTCTTTGAGTTTGTCTGAACATTTAATATATTGTTACCTATTTTACCCCTAATAAATTTTATATATTACATTCTCTCTCTATTTATCTCATTATTACTCTCTTACATTTATTAGAGATATATTTAGAAAAAAACTTACATTTGTTACATATTAATTACTTTTAACTAATTTTAACTGTTTTTCTTAAAAAGCATAATTTGGCCAAAAGGTTCTTATAAATAGGGACGGAGTAGTACTTATTTGAGGACAATCAATATATATATGTGTATATGTATATTTATATCACTAGCGGCACCTCTCTTTCATGAGATATAGATAAATGAATCATGTGAAGGAATTAAAGTTAGTTAAAATGAATGGCAGCTTAGTGAAATGCAAACTCCGTTGCATGCAGTTGGGAGGTTGCAGGTTAAATTCTGCCCGCAAGCTCCACGTCGTTAGTGTGTGACTCTCTGATTCAAAAAACAGTTGGCTGGTGTCATGTTAATACTACCTCTGATCCTTAATATAAAAATTAGTTGACTAATTTGAATAAATTAATAAAATTTATTAAGTTAGTTATTTATAATAAAAATGTATTGTTTTTCCTAAAATACTCTTGATAATTATATATATTAACTAAAACTGTTATTTGATAAAATATTTAACATATATATGTAATTACTATAACGACTATTTTGAGAAAAAAATGAATAAATGTGAGAGACAAAGTGGATTGAGGTCTTCTATTTAGAACCAAATTGAAAATCAAGTTAACTCTTATATTAAGGATCGGAGGTAGTATTTAGATATATAGGATTTATGCTAAATTGAAGTTGACAACTAAAACCATATAGTAATGCGAAAGGTAATCAAACACGCCATATGCCATTAATTGCTGTGCTTGATAGGGGGCTTGGAGTCTCACTGCTCTCCTTAAATGGTTACAAGGCATAAACACGCAACCAATGCTTTGATGACAGTTTCACGAGAAATAGCCCCACATTTTCAATTCTCATGCTTTTTTGCACCAAAAATTTATATATATTTAATAGTAATAAATATACAATGCCTCATTTTATTAAAAACTAATACTAGGAACCTAAAATATAAATAAAATAAAATAATAGGTTTCGAGTTATACATCGCTTTCGTATGCACTGATCATCATTGTTCAAGCATTAATTTCAACCATGTTTGCCCATTCAAAATTTCGATAATAATTCTGATATTTGGACGGTTCAATCATTTGAGATTTCCTCTATTAACTGATAGGGTCATTCCTAATTTTGACAATTCAATCATTATTTGAGGCTACTCCCTATATTTAACAGCATTATTCAAATTCGTTAATTGATGTGCGGTTTCCAACATTTTGTCGTCCATAATTCAACTTTTTAACCTAATTAATGTTGCCCATCGCGTCCTTGTCCTTGCTATTGCAATACTATTTTCATCAATATAATTTAGTTTTGAAAATAAAAATAAAATTAATTGATCTCTCTTCTTATGAGAGTATACACTTTCCCTCTGTAATTTGAAAGGTATCATTTCCTTGCATCTTCATGGTAGCAGCGCCTATTCGTTCTATGTATATGTGTGTGTGGGAAAATTACTATATTTTATTTAGCAACTGAATTTTTCATAATTTTATTTGATCACGATCGAGTTGTTGTAGAATGTTCGTGATATTTATTTTTCTTGCCTTTAACTATAGCAAAAAAGGTTAATGCAGATCAATTAGCATAGTCGTGAGTTGAAATCATTATTCTATTATAACTACACACTCTGTATTTATTTTGTAAACGCCTTAATTATAAGATTTCATTTACAATATACAAATGAGGTCTTATAATTAGTAGAACAGGAGATAGTAATATTTAAGTTATAAATACGTACGTGTGAATATGCATTGCACGTATTCATAATAAGTTGGGTTAGGCGAGAACAAAAGACATGTTATTAGTGACCCATTGTTACGAAGGCGCAATGAACTGTGAAGAAAAAGTATGAAAATAAGTAGTTGGGTTTTCTTAGGGTTGCAATTAAGGCAGGAAAAAGCTGAGGAACTTAACGAGACATGACTAGCTAGCAACCAGAAGTGTATGTATATATATAGAAGCGTGTGAGAGAAACATAAGATGAAAACGAAAGTGGTTGCTTCTTACTTATAAACTTTAAATTTACAAAAAGATATGATTTATTTTATAAATTTTAATTTGGGTTTGGCTTAACATTTAATGCTTTTTTTTTAATGTTATTCTTAATTATTTCTCTCTCATCATATTTTCTTACACATTCTCTTTTATCCATTTTCTCATTTATTATAAAAACATATTTAAAAACAAAAATATATTTTAAATATATTTATTATTTTTAATTAGTTATTTAAAGCTCATAATAAGTACTGGAGAGATTATTACAGGAGTGAGGGCAGCCCTTGTAGTTGAAGCAGAGAACGTAGAACCAAAATGTTGGTGTAAGAACTAAGAAGCAACCATGACTTGTTCTACGGGCAACTAATTAAAGCCCCATTAATTGTTTGTGACGTTTTTGCCATCCTTTTTCGTCTTCATAAGTGTGTATGATATTTAAATCAACTAATCACTTGTATTTCAACCCCACCTGGTTAATTTCAGTACCCTAACAAATGCCCCTGAAACCTGATATATTTATATTTCTGTTAGTATTAATATTATTGTTTAATTTTGATTTTAGTTTCCTATGGTTTTAAATTATTGGTTTGGTTCTTATAATTTTATAAAGACTTGATTCAGGTTTAGTTACAAAGATCAAAACCAAAACTTATTAAAAATACAGGACCATTTGTTAAACTCAAATAAAAAATTATGAAACTATAAGAATCAAAACTAAAATTTAATCAAATTATATAGACTAGCAATAGTATAATTAACCCTTTGTTTTACAACTACTTGGTTCTTGGCTACTAAAGAATTCATTCAAATTTGAGTACTATCTTATTCAAATAAAAGGCTTCACATGCCCAGCATAACTCTTTTATTCATAAAATTTCCAATCCAAATGCTAAAATCATGATGTCCAAGAAAGCAGCTAAATCTAAATGTTTTTCCCCATTTCAAATCCACCCTAATCAAATGTTTTTCCTCTTCTTTTCAGTATTAAATTTTTTCGGCCCAGGGTTTGCCCATGTTAATTAAATTCTATATAACTGCTTCTATCACTATAATTGCAGCTAACCCCTCGCGTATTATGGTTTATCAATGTAGCGAGTAAATTAAATTAAATTTCTTAACCAGTAGCATATTATTCCAAAACAAAATAAATTTTTAAAAATTATTTTAATATATACTTATAACAATTAGAATACTACTTATTATAAGTTTTAAATAGCTAATTCATAAATAATGAATGATTAATTAAAATTGATTAAAAATAATAAATAGGTTAGAAATATACTCTTATTTTTAAGTATGCGCTTATAATAAATGAGAAAAAGATAAAAGAGAATGCGTGAAAAAATGTGATAAAAGGCCAGTAATTCAGAGTAATATTAAAAAGAAATGTATTAAATGTTAAGAGAAATCTAAATCAAAACTCATAAAATGAGCCAAACTTCTTTTTAAATTTGAAACTTATAAATAAGATAGGAGAAGTACTATTTTTGAGTTAATTTTACTTTTATTTTTTACTTCCTCCACCCCTTAATATAATATCAGGTGCAAAAATCTCGAAAATGAAATAATGGCTTGTGTCTAGTTTTTTTTTTTTTTGCCTTTGGAAATCTACCCTTGGTTAAATGTTTTTCCTTCTTTTTATGATGATAAAATTATTTATTAAGGTTTTACGAGGCAAAATTATTCAATATGGCATATGTCAACAGATTTTTTAAAAACATCTGAAAATCCGGAACAAAATATTATTAAAAGAGACAGTAATTGAAAGAGCAGGATTTAGTCTTCACTTTAGAAATCAAAATATCATGTCATATATTCCTTCTTAAATCGGACTTTTCATATTCTCTTGTACAATTCCCTTAGTACAACTAATTATTCATGAATATTTCATCAAGATTTATTAAGCATTGTTTTCTTATGGTCTATACCGCATGCATTTATCTTTAAGCATGAATTGATGACATGAATTATAACTAAAAGCGAATGAATTGATGTGAATTACAATGTCGTGTAACAGATGAGACACGATAACTTTTATGCTCGATGCATTTAAGTTATTAATGAGTAAATTGCCATGAATTAAAACAAAATATGCATGGAATGGTGGTGAGTTATGACAAAATATGCCTGGATTTGCAGTAAAAAATATTTTTCATTTATAGTGTAAGTGGAAGAAGTGACAAATTAGTTTACAAAAGAGATTAATTCGAGAGCAACAAACAAAATATTAAGGGTTTGGCTAGTTCTAGTTTCTTGATCAGACAACTAATCAAAACAAGTTGCTTATGCATTATACGAAGTCTAATAAAGTAGCTGTTTTTTGTTTTATAATAAACAAATTGATATTGTTAGAAAATATTTCAAAGTCTAGGTAATGGTATCCTTCATGTAAACTTTTTAATAGAATATTGTGCATAATTATTTTTTTTAGTATTCACACGGATTGATATTAAAAGAGTGTTTGGGTAGATACAAAACTATGGTTTTAAAAGTATTTTTACGGTATATAAAGTAAACGTGTGGAGGAGTTTATTTCATAAAACCTTAATAAATAATTTAGAGTTAGGCAAACACCCCTGATACTGATGTTAGTGATTTAAAACAAAACGATATCTAGTGGAATTGACAAGAGCAAGGCCAAAAGACCTGCTTATTCTGGGAACTTCCTTGTCCAACACAACAACAAAACGATGTCTTTGCTGGAAAGCTCTTGTTTTTCATCGTTCGTGATTCCCCCAACAGCAGACTTTATTCTTCCCTTTTTGAGTTAAGGCGATTTTCTCGAAGTCTGTTTCTCAGAAATAAAAGAAAACAAAGGTAAAAAAAAAAAAAGGTGAAACAAAAAATAGAATTAGGTTTTTCGGAGTAAAACGAAGTAACAAACCAGTGTAACTGAACCATCCGTTTGACCGTTGGGAGTTGCAGGGAAGTGCCTAGAATGGAAAACACCACGCGCCATCCGATAACCGCGTTACGTGGTCATTACCCTGAGAGAGCGAGGGAGATGTGAATGTTGCACAACAAACTCACAACACAAGTATTCACAACACACGCACGCACACAACGCAACGCAATTCCTTCTTTCGTGTTCTGTTTCATTTGTTGCGCCTCTTGTTTTTTTCTCAGTAGTTACCAAGTTACCGTTCCAGCTCACGCCGTAGAAACGGGAACGACAAGGGTAGTGGATCTTGGTCAACGCCGTTTCACTCCCCTAAACGACATCAACCACTCCGCCTTGGGTTAGTTTTGTAAAATAAACTAAACGACTTCATTTTAAGCCTGTCTCTGTGTCGTTGCTGTATATATAACTTCTCACTTCGCTTTTTTTCTTCGATTAAATTCTCGCAAGGAGAGTGAGACAAGACAGGGGATAGAGGAGTCAGGGATATGAGAACGAGGAGGGGGCTGTGTTATCCTCGAGGGGCACCTCCGAGGGTGCGTTCGCATAAGGACGATGTCGGAGAGTTGAGGTTGTTTCAAGACAAGGAAGAACAATCGTCTTTTGTCAGCCGTAAAAGATTGAAGAAGTCGCCGGGAAACATGGTTGCTGGAGGCGGAGGAGGTTGCGATTTTTTTGAGTCTCTCCCGGATGACCTTCTCCTCTGTATCCTCACCAAACTCAGCTCCACAGCGGCCTGCCCCTCCGATTTCATTAGTGTTTTGATCACGTGCGTGTCTCAAATGAATTTCAGAATATTATTGTTTTGATCCTGGTTTTTCTGGGTCGGTCTCTGACGTGTTTGATTTTCTGGGTTCAGGTGTAAGAGATTTCATGGTTTGGGCCTCCAATCTCAAGTTTTATCGAAAGCTTCACCGAAAGCATTAGCTATTCGGGCCAAGAACTGGTCCGACTCGGCTCACCGCTTTCTGAAACAGTGTGCCGATGCCGGGAATGTTGAAGCCTTATATATCCTGGGCATGGTTAGTATTAAAAAAAATTATCTTTGAAATATGCAGGTTTGCTCAATCGGGAAATTGTGAATAAGGTGATTGAATTTGGGGTTGTTTTGTCTGTACAGATTCGATTCTACTGTTTGCAAAACAGAGGAAGCGGAGCGTCGCTGATGGCCAAGGCGGCGATTAACTCCCACGCGCAGGCTCTGTACTCCCTGGCAGTTGTCCAGTTCAACGGCAGCGGCGGGACCAAGAACGACAAGGACCTCAGGGCCGGTGTGGCTCTGTGTGCACGCGCCGCCTTCCTGGGCCACATCGACGCTCTCCGTGAACTCGGCCACTGCCTGCAAGACGGATATGGGGTTCGACAAAACATCCTGGAGGGACGGCGATTTCTGGTCCAAGCCAACGCGCGAGAGCTCGCCGCTGTTTTGTCACCTCCGGCGGCGGCTAACCCTGTGCTCACCTGGAACCTCCACCCTGTCCCGCACCCGCATCCTCATCCGCTTTCGCAGAATCTGAGCGGGTCAGGGTGCCCGCTTCTAAGCGATTACGGTTGCAACGTCCCGGCGGCTGAGTCACACCCCGCCAACCGTTTCATGACCGACTGGTTCCGGGAGCGGGGCTGGTCCCCAGGCTCGGGTCTTAGGTTATGCTCGCACATCGGTTGTGGCCGGCCGGAGACGAGAAAGCATGAATTTCGTCGGTGTTCGGTGTGTGGGACAGTGAATTACTGTTCTCGTGCTTGTCAGGCGCTGGATTGGAAGTTCCGGCACAAGGCAGAGTGCGTGCCATTGGAGAGATGGGCTGACGAGGAAGGTGAAGATGCGGCCGGCGAACAGGTGAACGGCGGTGTGGACGGAGATGGCTTGATGGCCGTCGATAGTTAAGAGAGACCGGTAGAATAGTTTCGGCGACGGTAACGGAAGTGAAAACGGCATCGTTTTGGTGGAGATGGAGCCATTTTTTTAGGTGCGGATTAAGGTAATTAAATGCTAATGAATTGTCTTTATTATGGTCGGTCCACAAAACGGCACCGTGTGGCTTCCTTACCTTTTTGTTGTATAGGTCAGCTGGTTCCTGAAAAAAATCCACAGGGATCGCCTTTTTTCTCTTTTCCTAATTACTCAGTATGGCCTTTTTTGTACAATACAGGAGCTATCAGTCTTAAATCTAGCTAATTAATAGTATTAAAAATTTTGTCAATTCTTGTTGCTCTTATTATCTGAACACGCCGCAGTTCGCGCGTCATTTTAATTTTCGACTTTAACCTCTCTTTTTTTTCCACCCCTAATACCAACAAATTATGGTACTATTCCTTCGATTATTAATATAGGATCTAATTATTGAGTTGGTTTTTATTCTAAATATAAGACTCATTTCTCATATTAATTAATTTTCTCTAAATTATCCTTATAGATATTCTCTCAATCATAATCAAGAAGAAGAGGGAGGAAGGTATTAAGAAAGATGATTATGGTATTTTAGGAAAAACGTGTCATATTTCTTATAATTAACTAACTTATTTAACTTTTTTAATTTAATAAAATTAATTAAATAGATCTTATATTAAAGATCAGAGTATTAATTAAGCTTCTTCCTTTATCAAAATAAATACATTGATGCCATTGCTCAAAAAAGTCTGGATAAACTAATGTAGGGCAATTTCAATGCAATCTCGTGTCTCTACGTCTCATAATGCTGGATTGCCTTAATTGGACAATTGCTTGGAAGACAGCCTAAGGATTCAGTTGAATATCTTGTGAAAATTAATTGATTAATTATTAATTAATAAAGCTAAATCCGGACAAAACAAAAAAGAAAAAAAAGAAGAAAAGAGAGAGAGAGATTGGAAATGCGTCCCCGATAGGGAACCATATTTCATAGTGTAATTGAAGATGGAAGAAATGGAAGTGACAGGAGGGACATAGGTGGAATTATTTCTTGGCATGCGACTCCATTTTGGAACATGAATGATATGTCATTTATTTTTTTGGCCAATGAATGATGTGTCATATGGAGATTACTTCAATTTAACGTTTTTCCCTTTGGATTCGGATTTCGGATTTATGGCATTTATTTTATAATTTGATTCTTTCTTCTTTTTTTTAATATCGACAAAAATGCAAGCTTTGAATCCGGATTCACCAGAAACAAATATGGGGAGGGAGAGGCAATATTAGTACCTGGCTCTGACAGAAATAATTATCTGTTTCCTCTTTTTTGGTCCCTCTGAAACCTGCTTTTAACTTTTCTACTGCTTTTTTGTGGTCAAAAAGCATCAGAAAATATATATTAAAGATTGACCTCCGAGGGACCATCTCCAATAAAAAAATTAAATAAGGAAAAAGCATAAAAAATCAGTGGGGAGACCAGCAATTTGCAAGTTACAAGTGGATGTGTGACGTCGATATCCAATGCCTTTATATTCTAAAACAAAAACTAAAAATAAAAGCCTTGTCTGGATAAGATCCGCATAGAAAAATAAAATATTCCAAAATTAGTTTTTGTGACGATTTTAATTTTGTTGATAAATAAACTGTAATAATCTATGCTCGAGTTCTTTAAACCATGAAATCCATCCTCAAAATTTCGGAATTTGGATCTAACCTATTTAATCATATTTTTTAAACAAAAAAAATCATAGAATTAATTAATTGTTTGTTATGTTTGTTTTATTATTATTATCATTATTAGAAAAACAAAAGTCAGAGAGGGCAGGGTTTTAGGAAGCGTGGTCCAGGCCCAATCACTCGAGGCCCACTATCTGGAGTCCAGCTGTGACTGACGGATACTAATTGGCTTTGCTTTATTTGGTTCTGTTGTGTGAAACAGAAATGTTGTCATTTTAAGGAGATCGTATTCATTTAACTTCAGCATTAAACACAAACTGACTTGCAGAGGAGAGAAAAGAGTTGAATGAAATTAATTAAGTATAAAATAAATAAATAAATAAGAATTGATATCGTTTTTAGACCCTGAAATTTAACCTTATTTTAGTTTTGATCCTACTAAAAATATTGTTTTAAGGACTGAAAATTTTCAGACAGGCTAAAATTAAATTAAATTTCAGAAACTAAAACTAAGATAAAGTCAAATTTTAGGGGTTAAAGATAACATTAATTTGATAAATGAATATATAGCGACAGAAAAAGGAGGGGGGGAGGGGATGAATGGAGGAAGAGAAATGGTAGGTAGAAATTTTTATGTATTACGAAGAAAGTTGCTTCATCAGATAGATGAGTCCAGCTGTGATGACAACGTTACTTGTTACATTGTAACTACTTTTTTTTTTGGTTGCAAATTGCAAGGTTTGATGATTTTTTTTTTTCCGTTATGGTTGTGTCTTTTTGAGTTTCGGTATCTTTCTTTTTCTTTTTGGGTCCTTTATTCTTTAGTTTTCTTTTTTCTTTATGGTGTATATTTGCATATGCTTCCTTACTTGATGCTTTGAAGCAAAAGAGGAGGGACACAGATTTGATGGGGGAGAATATAACGTTCTTGGGTCTGTGGTTTTAAAATCCTTGATGTGATTGAATGGTCAGTTTTAAATAATCAATTTCACCCCCTCACCTTGTTAATCTTCCACCTAAATTTTACCTTACCACTGTTATGTAAAATAATGATGCTAAAACAAATCTGTATTTTTTTTAAATAAAAGAGGTACTTAACTGATCTAAATGAATTAAAAAAAATAAATAAATTACTTAATTTTAATAAATATGATCTATTCTTTCTAAAATATTTTTATGTAACCCTGACTTATGTATGAGTTTATATGTTTGATGAATTAATTAACTCGAGTATTTGGGAGGGGAAAAGTATTAAATTGGTGTATTTTTAAAATTGAAAAAGATTTCTTATTGAGTGTCTAGAACCTTACTATTAAAGTCGAGCAAAATTATTTTTAATTCTTACCTTTATTCAAAAATAGAAACAGCAACCTTTTGAGCCCTTGACCTAACTTTGGTTCTTGAAATTAATGGTAATTTATTAATTTTATTAACTTAAACTTTACCAATGCCCTTCAACTTTTTTCCTTCCTTTTCTCGCTTGTGAGGTCGGATCTCAATTTGCCACCGTAATGTGTTATTTAGGTACAACCTTCTGATATCTTATTATCAACATAAAAAAAAAACTGGTCATTTTTTAAAAGTTCAAATTACACAATATCAAACTGCAAAAATATCAATTTATAATTAACTAAATCAAAATGGAAAAAATATAAATAAAAATGATCTATAAGCCTTTTCAATATAAGGTTGAATCATCATAAATAAAGTTATGAATATTCAGTTACAAAGTAATTGTGAACCAAGAAATTATGCCGTGTCGCGCATATCGAAGTGTTCTTTTGACGTTGGAAGGGACATGTGAAAGCGTCACCGCGTTTTTCTATGTAAGTATATTTGATGTTGGAATCAAATCTTAAATCATTACTCACCATTATGCGTGTTTCGATGTTTAATATAAGATTCTGTTTGATTTTTATTTCAGTTTTAAATATAAGATCCTAATCTATTTTATCTTTCAAACTTATATTTTTTTTCTCAAAATAACCCTTCTAATAATGATAGTTTTAGCCAATATATTTGATTAGCGAGATATTTTAGTAAAGACAACACTTATTTAGAACAAATAACTAACTCAATTTACTTCCTTAATCTCCTCAAATTAGTCAACTGGCTCTTATAATTAGGACCGGAGGTAGTACTTTATACTATCTCCTACTTTGTGAAAGCTAATTGACTAATTTAAGTACATTAAAAATATATATTGTCTTTTTAAAAATATTTTTACTAATTAAATGTATTAGTTAGAACTACTGGTATTAGAAAGACTATCTTAGAAAAAAATGGATAAATATGAGAAATAAACTGAATTTGAGTCTCATAATCAGTATCAAAATAAAATTTAAGCAAATTCTTATATTAAGAATGAGAGGTAGCATAGTATTTTTTTCAGGGTTAAAAAGTTCTTTGTTTTTTGCGATTATTCTGTAATGTGTAATTCGAAATAAGAGGATCTGGTATGGCCCAATGCCACTTAAGCTTGGGCCAGAGGAAGCTTTAATGAACAGGAAAGCCCAAACCTTGTCCCCATCAGCTTCGGCCCACGAAGGTAGTGGACAGGGACACAGGGTCTAAAACTTTGTAATCATCTATGAATTTCAGTCAATGAAAAGCCCAGAAAATCCACATCAATCAAAGCCGGGCCCAATAAAGCCGACGAGACAGGTAGGTCTTAGATATTAAGGGGCCTGAAATTCTCGAATGATCCAGCAAGTATTGCTCACGGGGGAAGTGGAAGCTAGGCTAGCTGGAAAATTGTGATTAAGGTTGTTGTCGTTGGAGTTCTGCGAATTTTTGAGCTTTGACGAGCGGATCAGGTAAACTCTTTGATGCATTTACTTCCAGTTTATTCGTTCCTCTGTGCTGATTTTTTTTTTTTGTTCTCTTGTACTTCACTTAAATTCTATTTCTGGTTCTTCATTTCGATGTGTTGAACCCTCGGAGATTGAAAATTTGGCGAAATCAAAGCAAACCCTGCCTCTGTTACATCTGCCTGATTCAATTGGTGGTTATATTTTTCATTGATGACCGAGTTCGATGGTTGTTGTTTGTTCTGCGTCCATCGAGCTTGAATGCTTTATACCGTGAGTATTGAAATAGAGGGTTTTAAGTTTTGAGTTGCCATCTGACAGTGGAAGATAAGATGGGGTTCATCATGGAGTTCGCTGAGAATTTGATTCTGAAATTGATGGAAGATCCGAAGGAAAGGGATCGCAAATTTAGAGAGCACGTTTATTCGGTGAAGGATAGGTGCAAGAAGACGAAGGAGATGTGGAGCTACCCTCTGCGACCTTACGGGTTTTGGACATTCGAGCGCCATAATTCTCAGCTCGCTTGGGATGCTCAAATTAGTCAGACTCCTGGTCGGAGGGACCCTTATGATGACGTCCTTCAGCGAAACAGTGGTTCATCTAAATGAGGTATTGACGTATTGTTCTTCAATCTTCATCCGCATACCTCAGAAGTGTCTGTCGATTTTGAACTTCTCTGGGCACTTTGCTGTTTTGATTGATGATTTATATTGATATTTAGAAATAGGACATTGTTGGTTGTTGCGAATATAGGATGAGTGTCTGGTTATTTGGGGTTGAGAGACAAGTTGAATGAACTTACAAGGCTGATGTCTATCCTTTTTCAATTGCAATTATTCGAACATTATGTTGTTGGCATTCCCTAGGATATCATGATTAAATGGGGAATTTAATCAAATAAGAGATTGGTGAAGCATTTAAAGGATGTCATGATATCAGGGGAAAAATAAAAAATAAAAACTTATGTGTTGCATCTATTCTAAGTTGTTTAAGGATGATACACGCAAAAGTCAAGCTGAAATTTGCCACGAGTCGTCCAAAACTTGAAAAATTAGGATACGCAGGGTAATTCCTCACCCCCCAAAAAAAAATTAAAAAAAGGCCATGGCAGAAGTAATCTTTAATAGCTTCCTATCAGGTTTCTGAAGTTGTGACTTGTTCCTATGAGAATTGTTAAGTTCATGCACCTGTCAATGCAGTAGTTGTGTGTATCTGCGTGGCCTTATCTCAAATGATTGAAACAAAGCTTTTCCATTTCCTGCACAAGAGGTAAATTGCTCACTGTCATGGCTTTTGCACACTCAACTTGATTACGGGAAGTAGGAGTCTAAAATATTTTTGTGGTTGGACAGTAGTTGCTAAAAATATGAGTTTCATTACAATGGATCAGGAATCTGGAGCCCTTGCTTAGCGGTGCTCTTGCATCTGTTAAGATATGTGATTTGTAGTTGACAAACAATTATGTGATATGTGAAAGTTAAAAAATTGAATTATATTGTATCGGATATGTATCCAACATTCTTGTCATGTTGCTGTGTCTTAACATATGACGTTTTGTATCTGTTAGTGTTAACGCATGTTACATTCTATTCAGCATGTTACATTCTATTCAAATGGAAAAGGTTTATCTGAAGTGACAATTTGGACAACCTTTTGCTCTGCAACTATCTCCCAGTTATATACTCATATTTAGTCGTTTGTTTTAATGCAGGAGTGCTGGATTTGTCGCAAATTTTCAGAAGAAAAGAGTGGGTTTATGAACTGTATTCATTTATGCTGTTAATTTCCTGTATTGTTGCAGAGGTTTCAACTGACTTGCACCTCTTTACTGTTATTTCAAATAAGGTTCCATGTTACTGTGACTATATGAAAGAAGCGAATGTACTTTCTTGATATAATGATCAGACTAATCATCGTGCTATCTGCATGGCCCATAGACGATTCAACCGAGTTATGATGGTGTAACGTGCGTTTAGTAATAGTATTAACCACCTGAGCTAATTAAGTGATGAAGCTATCTGAGCAGAATCATGCTGAGCGTTGATAAGGTCTTCGTTATATATTGGCAATGCTGGTACCAACGAAGCTGTCATGTTATTGGAAAAAGAAAGAGAGAAAGAAGGGAAAGGGGAGAGGAACAGAGAGAATAGGGGAAACTAGAGAGGGAAGGGGGGGGTTCCTAGAAGGTAATAGACGGAAGAGAAAGAGTGTACCGGAGAAAAGAGATTCATTCCATTAGGTTGATCACAGTACAGCACTCAAATGAGAGATAAGTCTGTTTATATAGGCAAAATCCAACGGCTGATAACCGCCTATTGTTCTAGCTAACTGTTGATTCTGTTATTTATTACAATGTCATATCAGAAGCTTAGGGCACAGTTTCAGTGATGCTTGGGTTATGTAGTGGCCTTGAGATGTGTTTGAGCAGCAAGTACTGGGGGATTTAATAATTTGTTAGGTGGGCAATAATTTAATCGACGATACTTATAAATGAGCGCATGTCAATAGAATATGTAAACTTAATGTGATGACAGACTTATTTAACGAATGATATGATAAGCACTGACCAGAAAATATGCATGTTTATATGCTGACCAACGCTAAAAGACACCAATGCATGTCCTTATTATTATTATTTGAAGATGAGAGAATACTGCGTTACCAATTAAGAGTTCTTATAGTGGTCTTCTATCAGCGAAATATGACACCTCATTCTTGATGTTCATGGTATTGTTGAGTATGGAACTTCCAAAAGACCAAAACGCATTCTTTAAAGGACAAAAAAAATGAAGGAAGGAAGAAAAAGCCGGCCTGTCGTAACATAACTCGAAACAAATCTGGCAGCACAGAAATGCCCAAAGTAAAGTCGGCCTCTCTCATCAAAGATCGCTAAGTCTCACATCTAGACAGTTCTTTCCGCACTAAAAAAACTTCATAGATCCCATTATATGCGTTTCGGCTCATTTTGACAGTAATAGGAAGTTCACCATGCTTAAGCAATAAGCAAGAATGGTGCCGCTGGGATGTGAGATTTGTAAATTTCCGTCAATGATAAGTTGTTTGGGAAATTTTGTAACCTGAAAATGAAGACTTGCATCGGAAATTCCGATTCACCCTATGAAAGTACGTATTTCATATCGAGTTGGCCTTATTCCAAAAGAAACTGGGGTTAAAAAAAAAAAAAAGCCTTTGTGACCCATCATTCATGTCACATTTCATATCGAGTTGGCCTACTTTTAATCGTCAGTTATTGTAACGGAACATTATTATAAACGAGAGAGGAGAAATTTGATCCTAAAAAGGAAAAAACTTGTGACCTACCATTCACATCATCGATTCAATCTCGTCACACAACTCAAAACAATTCTTGCCACACAGGAAAACCCCACGTAAAGTCAGCCTCACATCAAAGATTACCAAGTCTAACATCAAAGATTAGTGAGTATCGCATCAGAGATTACTTTGTATCAAATCAAAACAGTTGTTTTCAGTTTCCAGCTTCCAATGTGGAAATCCTCAATCTGAATGGTAACGGGGCGACTCTGCTATATTCCCAAAGGACTTGAGTGATTCCTGATGAACAGCCTCAGCTAACTCATTGATGGGGATAACAGGTAAATACCCCACAAGAGGATAACCCCTCCTAGTCGAGTACCTGATGAATCTGTTATACCTCCTGCAAGTGTAAGCAGCTCCAGGAAGGGCCAAGTACACTAGTGCTCGAATTAGGAGATACTGCTTGAAATAAACCCACAACTTCGCCATGGTTGTTAGCACAAATTTCTGAAACTCTGCAGCAACATACCGTGCGGCTGACTCTGGCCCTCTAGCTTGAGCCTCATTCGCAGCTATGACCGCCTTATTTATCACTTTATCTGCCATAACCTTGAATGGCCTCACAAGCCGCTTAGCACACATAGGAGTATAAGCATGGAGTGTGGGAACAAGTTTATCCACCTGCACCACATATAAGTGAATTATCTCAGCTTCGAACTGTTCCTTAAAAGAATAAATCAAACCATTTTCGAGAACCAAACTGAATAAGGAGACATGACATATTGTCAACCATATCTTTTTTAACTAAACTCTCCACACACGCACACGCACCCGCGCAGAGAGAGAGAGAGAGAGAGAGAGAGATATATATATATATATATATATATATATATATGGGGAAAGCAACCGAGATAGCTGTTGAATTTTGAGAGATGAAATTTCCAAGAGTATAATTCTACTTCAATATAAACGCTTAATATAAAAAGTAAGGTTGTGATTTTTAATGCAACAGTCACCAATACAAGGAGAGTTTCACTAAAACAATCTAGACCCGGCCAAACACTGGTGAGCGGCGCAGTCCGAGTTTTGCATAGTTTAGTAAATAAATTCACCATCTCTTTTTGCCAGTATAGTCCATGAGGTAGAATAAATTCCATAGTTATTCAAGAAATACACGTAACCTGATCTAATATCGAGATAAAAAATATTTAAGAATGCATCTTGAAATGATATTAATAAGTTCTTATCAAGATTTCCTGTTCTTCAAACTAACAGAGCATATGTTTCGTATCCAAGAAAGCATAGATTATGAATGATCCAAGAATCAAAGATCACAAAACATATACTCTGAGCCACGTTGATTATTTTATCCAAGAATTAGAACGAAAAGATCCAGAGAACCGAGAGTGAGAAAGGTAAAATACCATAATGTCAGCAACAATCCAGTAGATCGTCAGGCAAGTTCTGAAATCTGTTGTAGACAGGACCAAGAACAATCCGCACAGGGACCTCCAGCATTTGAGCAGGGAGCATTAAAAGCGTATGGTTCCTCTTTGCGTAGTCATAGATACTCCAAGCACAGACAAACACTCCAATGCCAATGGTCCTCACAAATCCAAGGTGCCTCAATTCTGGACCCTCAATTTCAATCTCAGACTGCAAGTCATGAAGATAAACTTCACAGTGATTACAATCTCAACGAAAAGAACGAACTAAAAAATTTTGCTATTCGAGACGAAGAAGAAAAATGAGCTATAGCAGATTATTGCAAACCGTGTTAGAACTGGAAGCCATTGATTCGTGCGTTGAAAGCTGCGTGTCACAGAAATCTCAACAGCGTTTTCTCACTCTCAGCGTAACAGAGTTCTCAGCTTTCACAGGGTGAAGAAGAAATGCGATTCGTTTTATTTATAGACGTCTCAGGTGGAAAATCATTTCAAGAATCTCATAACTGAATCGGTGGCAGTTGTATTCCCGTGGGGCCTACATATGAGCCCAAGGGGTCTTTTAGCGCTTTCGGCTCGAAACAGAGTATGCCACGCGGCTATTTCTTACCCGTATCTCAATTCGGAAGTTGAGAAATGACAAATGAGACGACAGCCATTTTCGGCAGAGAGCGGAATATTTTGTTCTATTATTATTATTATTGGTGGAAGAATTTCAGTTTGGCTGCGACATAGAACTTAAATAAATAAACAAATTCACACGATTGACCTCCAAGACATGGCTCTCAAGGCAGCGTTCGGTAAGAAGATGTTTTGATTTTTTAAAAATATTGGAGAGCTTATTTTAATATTTATATTATTTACAACACAATAATATAGTTTCCAACTTTTTATACATTTATGTTATTGTTAAAATATTATGTTTCTTTTGTAAAGATGATATGTAATATTTATTATTTTTATCGTTTTTATTCAGTGATAATATTACTATTTGTTTTTTTGTTCGTAATATATATAAAAATTCTATTTCATAAAATATTTTTTTAACTTTACATAGTGTTTTCTAGACAGACAATTATTTTAAGTACTCAATAGTTTTCAGATATTACGAAAATGATTATTGAATTAGGAAATAATAAAACGAAATGACGGATTATTTGTAATGTTATTATTCAACACAATTTATATCATCTTACAGAATCTTTATACGTTCAAGAAATTTAATTTCTTTTTCTTAACATAGTTAAATTTTATGAATGAAATGATAATGTCATTGTTCATGTGATAATAAAAACAGTTAAGTTGATGTCAAAACCCCAATATTTTATTACTGTTAAATGATTTTTTTTATACACCAGAAAGAGTTAAATGATTCTGTTTTTGAGAGAAATAATATATATTAGACAGAAATTTTATTTTCATCAATAAAAAAATAACACAAAGTCAAGCAATTTTTCAAAACGCAAAATGTTAAGTACAATTAATTAATTGAGCTTAAAAGGAAGTAAGAACTTTCTTTCAAATGCCAACCATACAGTCGGTCAATGTGGAACGAGAGCAAGAGGAAGGAAATTAACGCCATGATGATAAGGATAATTTTTAATTGGGTTAAAAATAATCATTTACAGTAAATTGGTTAAAGATTATCACCCTAATTGGCAAAAAAAAAAAAAGAAGAAGGATTATCACCTTAAAAATCATCATAATAATTCCATTTGAGTTGGTAGTAGATTCCATTTGAGTTGGTAGTAGATTGGTTAAAAAATTTGGTACTGATGTTGGTTTTTTATTTTATTTTTTTACCTGAGGGACTGATGTTGGTTAAAAATCGTCTTTTACGGTCGACTCGCCATTGGCAAGCGAACTAAGAAATAATCCCCTTACCTATTATGATATTTCTTTATATTTCAACGTCAAGAACGAAAGTGAGGAAGGAAACGACATGAAGATAAGAATTGAACATACGTACTAACTCCGGCTAAAAACTAGTACCAGAGGGAGTATTGTTTTGACCAATCACAATGAAGTCATCAGGCAGGACTATAGTCTATAGACACAAGAATTTGACCCTGCATGATAATTCTGTACTACTTACTATCAGTAAGTTTTGACGCTCCCGCTACATATAAGATATATGTAAATAGTTAACCATATCACGACATATTGTTTGTGGTGTGGGACCAAAAGAAGTCCGGACTTAGATTTTATGTAGTGCAGATTCACTGAACTTGAGATTTCTGGCGCTTAAAATATTGATGGATAGGCTCCTTGACCTGCAAAAGAAGGGAGAGGAGAAAGAAGTCTAAAACCGTAAAACATTTGAGAAGACTACCGTCTACAGACATTTCCTACTTTAAATACCGGAAGAGTTGTTTGCATTAGGCAGGAATTGACGTTGCATTAAACAGGAAAGACGAAGCCGTAGATTACCGTGCTTGTTTTCCTCGATCGCTTGTCCTGAGAGTTATTAGTGCAGAGAAGAGTCTCAACTTCGTTACCCTGGTTTATAGTTGAACGTTCGTTTGCTATGCTGTTCTCTTTACCTGGAGCAAAACTCTCCCTAGAAGTTACAGGCTGTGATTCCCGTGCAAGAAAGTAGAGTACTTGTCAGGAATATGCAGACATATGGAGAATGACCACCGTGAACAGGGGAAGCTTAATGTATGAAACTTGCCTCGACTCTGCTAGTGGGAGTGTTCCCCAACTCTCTCACCTTCAGCCCACTCCTGGTGGAGTCAGTTTGGTTGGTGTCAGATCTAACTCTCATCCTCGTTAGATCTGATCCAATGGAATGGAGGACACCACATGTGGATCCCTCCCTGTTGTTACTTCCTGATTACCAAGAAAGGAAATTACAGTCGTAAGATCTAAATTATCTCAAAGCTGCAGAATCGATAATTGAACTTATTCATTAACCTTTACCATTTGCATGGAAACAAATGAGCTTGCACTTACTATTTGGTTCACTGTGATCTATTTCCTGAGAAATTTCATAGATACCAAAGAGGTAAACATATATCCAAATGAAAGATGGACGCACGCACGCGCTCAGAAAACTCTGCAGTCAATACCATAGCTTCAACACTGGTACTCATCAGAGCCTTCTGGACTTCCATCAGTTTCCTCTGAGTCAACTCAGAATGGATCACACGTTTCCCTGATTTACGACATAATTATTAAGAAGACGGGAAATAAGTAAGGAAAAGATAAAAGACTATTCTTAGATCGATTATTTAATACCCAATCTTCTGCTGCCTTTGGGTTCAATAAAACCATCCTGAATCATTCTATGAATTATCTTGCGCACGGCTGTCTGGCTTACTTCTCCCTCAAGCTTGTTGTGAAGCTTTGCGACTGTCACATAGGTCATTGGTAGAGCATGATAGAGAGCCTGAGATCTTGACAATTGAGTTAGCTGATATACTGTATGCAGAGTTGTTAAAAGACAGACAGGCGCGCGGGCGCACTCTATTCAATTTTTTACGGAAAGCCGCACGGGATTTGTTGAAGCAAATAACTACAAACTACTGATGTTTCATTCATCACACGAATGGAGCCTTACAAATAAGAAAAATTTAATTTATTACAAATATTAAAGAAAATCAGACTTGAATGTGGCATTAAGTTATTAACTCTCAATGTCTATCATGCTTTGTTCACTTAAGTTGTTTTTGAGGCCTAGTCTATTTCAAAATCAGTACTCTGACTTACAAGTATACTATTTTCAAGCACAAGTTGTACGTATTATAGCAACTAAAGCTAATATATATGTAGATAGTCCGCCAAGATTTCTGAGAATGAGGTAAAACTCGCCTTCATGTAAAGGCTATCTTCAACCTGGGGAACTCCATCAATAACTTGAATAGTTTGATCGTCAGCTTCCTCTTTCACGGTTGAGAACTCATATTCATCAGATCTCTGAGAATGAGTTTTTATCAGGTCAAATTAAAAAGTAATGAGAAAGAAGGCGCTTTCAGAATTGAGAGTAAAAGTCCACCTTTTGCTTGTTAATGGTGTAGGTATCCTTTCCCGTTTCAGACAGCACGTCTTCCTTAACAAGCTTTTCCATGATCTCTGAATAACCCATTAAAATTAATCACCACAACAACATTATTTGTCAAGCAATGGAATTTACCGCACCGTTCCAACGTGATGGTTAAGTCTTATACCTTCAATTAAAACCTGCCAGGGTCAAAATTCAAATTAAGATTGTATCTGACATAAAATGAGAAAAGATTAAAAAAAATTTTACAAAATGAAATCGCAAGACTTAAACGATAATATAAAAATGCCCAGAAAAACTATCTCAGACAGATTTTATAAAGATTAGAAAATTAAAAGAAAAAATTACCACTGAGATGTCAGGAAAGTTTGCGAGAACGTCAGTAAGCTCAACAGTGTCAAGGTGGCAATAATGAATCCAATCCTTCACGCGGTCTAACTGTCGGTCATCTTCCATAGAATCCTGTGTATTGTCTGCGTAAAATATAGAAGACCATAACGTATTCAAACAGATCAAAGTCCACTATTCGTTAAACTACGTCTGTAAAAGAAAACATACATAGTTACATAGGTGCCTACACTACACACAAACACAATAACAAGCAGTTGACAAACACTAAAATACATCCTCTGGATTATATACACCCACATATTAACATGCCTGACAGAAACAGATACAGGTAGGTAGGAAGGATAGTTAAGTCTAAAAGGCCATTTTTACCTTGGTCATCCATGCCATCATTTGCCTGTGGTTGTTTTTCTGCGGTGATAGGTACAAACTTGTTTACCTTTTTTCTTTCTTTTCCCAGCGCTAACTCGTTTGTTTGTTAAAATGGAGTTGAGTAAATGAAACGAAAAACATGGGCTGAATAGCAATTACCTATTGGAGCAACTATATATCGATCCCCTTGACCTTGAGTATGGTCAACCTGAAAATTGGAGGATTACACAATTTTAGGAGCTCCGTTGCTTTAGTGACTCATTTTAGTCCAGTAGAATCTAAGGGATGCTTTATATCAAGCAACATCCTCGCTTACCTCACTGTCAGAATCTAAATACTCATCCCTCTGTGTGGAATCAGCTCCAGAGCTCATATCATCATCTTGCATTTGCTCATTCTGATCCTCACAAGGATCTAGAACACTCTTCACCTATATGAGTTTAAATGCAAAACCGTTATCGGAAAGCAGAAAAATGGATTTTAAGACAAGCTGTGACCATGATCCTTCCTTACCTTGAGAGCTAACACAAAATGCTTGCTGTTTACACTCCCAACCTCCATTTTCAATGGACTTTTTGTCCATGGACAGCGGGCTTCTTCTTCTGTGCAACACCTGAAGAATGGAGGTTCATAATCTGCAGGCTGCAAGGATAGAAAATTGTGAATGCTTCTATATTACAGTCTGCCGTACCGTTTGTATATGATAAAGTATCTGGCCTTTTTGTCACACAATCTCGTTAAATATTTCAAAAGCTAAACAACCACCAAAATCGAATTCGTATTCTAGATATTTCTACAACTCAGAAACAAACTAAAAGCATATTAAGCAACTGACATGAGCCCCAAGATCAGAAGCATACCGTCACATCATCATAGTAGATAAGCTTCATCAATATGGTACGCTGAGGACAGAATAAAAGACAATACCTCAGACTTCTTGCACCGTAAAGGGAAGAGTGAAGTGCTAAAAATTGGCTGTATCAAGCAAAGCGTCTGAACTTATTTACCTCTTCGGGCATTTTGTCCAGAGTTCTCATCAACTGAACAAGTGTTCGAATCATTTTACAAGCAGAACTCCTGAAGATGCCATTATGCCGCAAATAATATCAATTACTTGGTTTCAAACAAGTTCATTTTTGATCTAATGCAAATTTTCTTTCGGAAAAAAAAAACCTCATCTGCTGGGGAGTAATTTCTGTGGTACTGTTACTTTTGAATGTCCCACCCTGCTTCTTGTTTCCAGTGCGATTGATATTCATGGAGACCTCTTGTTTGTCAGAACCCGAATAGCTGAAGGAAACTACAGTAGAAAAACTAAATATAAGAAAGAAGAAATAGGAATCCACATTGTGCCATCAGCATTGCGCAAAGTTATCCTTGTATCAATAAGTCGGCGGGTTTCTCTTCTCAGTCAACTTTTCTAGGTGATCCAAATAACTACGGTTATAATCAGACAGTCAAAGCCTTACATGCATATTCCTCAATCATCGGTCCATCAACTGTCTCACAGACACAAAAGAAAAGTGTCTTTAGGTACTTCTTCTGCAAAGCATCGTATACTCCTGCAATTTACATAAGAGAACGGATAGCTTCCAATTCAAAACAAATCGAAACTCAAATCGGAAAAATTCAACGAGATAAAAGTAAACGAGCCTTTCTCCATCCAATCAATAAGTCGGCGAGATTCTGCATCCAATGGCATCAGTTTTTTTATCTTCATCTCTGTCGTTTTTATCAGAAATTTTAAGAAATCAACCAACAAATATTAGAAGACTCAGTTGAAATCATAGGATAATGGACGGGCTAGTAAAGATAAACTTTACCAAGAGCTGGAACAGACTTATCGTTGAAATACTTCTCAGGAAATAGGCCTCTGATGTAACTTATATTAAATATGGCAATTCGAAGCAAGT
Organism: Neltuma alba; assembly: GCF_004799145.2. Lineage (NCBI taxonomy): Eukaryota > Viridiplantae > Streptophyta > Magnoliopsida > Fabales > Fabaceae > Neltuma > Neltuma alba. The sequence goes on from NW_021637069.1 coordinate 191,665, forward strand.
TCCTCGTCTGTCAAATTAATTTCAGATGAGTAAGTATCTGATGGAATCCAATCAAAATTCTTGTAAGTAAGAATTCCAGTCCTAATGAGTCCCAGAATAAGGAAACCGTAAAGGAAAGCGAGCACGAACCGGTTTAAACTCCAAACAAACTCTGCTTTGCAGAGAGTACCGTTCTTGGAAATATTTAGAGAAACTACTATTAAAGTTATGGATCACGAACTCTTAGTTTTAGATCCTGTCTAACATCTACACTTGACTAAACCGAAGATTTTTGGTAACTATAGGCTACTCGTGGCATCAAATCAGACGCCTCAGATTAAGCTAGAACTTGATAGCAGCAGAAATACAATGTAAAATCTGTAACTACATTCTGCTAAGCAATCTAAATTCACTTGAAGAAATAAATTACATCCATCACGAATCAAAGCAGGGAGAACACACACAGAGAAAGACTTCCAAAATCATTTGCGAGGGAAACTCGGATCAAAAAATGCAAAACTACGAAATGCTAATGAAACTAAGATAGTCGACGATTACAAGAAGAAGCGAATCCTGCTCGGTGATTTCAGCTTCCTTGACTTTCTGTGCAGCGACCTGAAAGAATGAAACGGAAATTCAGAATACCCAAGAGGATCAAATTGAAAGAACAGTATATTCAGAGAGGCTTCTCTTATCACCATATTTTCGGCTGTTAATGCGAAATTCAAGAGTTACAGCGAAAAAGTGAAAACGACGGAAGAAGAAAACTCAGAATTCGCTCGATGCGTGAAAGATTTTGAATGGAATATGGCGGGATAGGAAGACGAAGTAGCTACTGGCTGGGTTGTTATTTATAGGCTAAGCAAGGTGATGCAAGCAATTCGTGCCTCAAGTGATAACCGCGAGCGCGAGGGCGAAGTCCTATAGGTTCTGTTGGTCACGCATTTCGGTCAGTTGGCTTGGCGCCAACTGATCAAAAAATCGTAGGCTCTATCATCTAGTCTGTTGGTCCTGAAAAGTTATTGTTTTTTTAGCATTTATGGTTCAAATATTTGAGTAGTATATGCGAAATTTTTTTTGCCAACAGTAAGCGTAATTTATAGTAGTATCTACTTTTTACGCTTACAATTTTTGTCAATCCCTTTTCTCGAATTTTAACATGTACATTTATTCAGACTTGGCTGGGCTTCGAATTTAACCAGTATATCAAATGATTTATTAGTACAAACTTGTGTTCCAAATATTAACAATACCAAATACTATTTTCACTCCTTAGTATAAGAACTTATTTAACTTTTATGTTAATCTTTAATATACATTTTATTTTTCATATCTATCTTTTTTTTTTTAAGATAGTCTTTATAATAATGATAGTTAGCCAATATATTTAATTAGTAAAAATATTTTTTTAAAAACATCCATTTATTACAAACAACTAACATAATTAATTTTTTTAATTAATTCAAGTTAATTAGCTAGTTCTTATATTAAGAACCAGAGATAGTATTTTGAAAATCAATTAATCAAACATCCAATTATATTTCCCAGATACCAATATAAAAGCACATAAAATATCGGGTTCACATTGACCTCATCTTTCAGCATTATATTAAAATTTTACTCTTTGGCAATAGAACAGTTAGCAACAACTATTTTTTTTTTCTGGAATAAAATTCCTTAGTTATCACTAATAGAATCCTCAGAGTCCATCAACTAAGAGCATAAATACGTAAAATATTTGGAGAATTTTTATGGCAAGCCAATAAACAACCAAACCAAGCAGGGGCAAGCAACCCCAATATACATGGCCCAAAGTTCTTTTTCCTTTTTTTTTTTTTTTTGAGTCGACTGCATGTCGTTACAGGATGCTGTTGCTAAAGTCATTATTTAAGAATGTTACAACTTGAAAAGAAGCCATGTTTTTCTCAAGTCTCAATATTGTACAACCCATGATGAATACTGAAGACTCGATATGAGATCTCTATTTGAATTTAAAGATGGATGCACAGCAGCAGCAATTTTCTCCCGAAGGTTAAACTTCTTTGCAATTAGTGGACGAACATCATCAACATCAACCAAGCTCTCCAGAAAGGGCAGCAATAAAATCAATTCTTGATCTGAACGATCATCGAACCAACTCTCAATTGGTATTCCATTATCCACCTGAAACCCAAACGCCTGAAGAGGGAAAAATCAACAGCAGATATAAGTATCATTACTGGACCACATTTATATTTTTTTGGAAAAATCTAGCCGTAGAATATTCCTTAAACATAGATGTTTAAAAATGTTATAAATTAACAGCGTGGCAATGATGTCAGATGACCCCACCCCGAACAACTGCATGTTTAGCAGTCTTATAACTTGTTAAGTTTAGCAGAAAGTAGCTTCTCAAAAACAAAAACTACAAGGAGTCATTAGCCAAAATTGAAGCAGGTGATTGGCAACTTGTAAATTACAACTAAGTGTTAGGTAGCAAAATTAGGGTCAACAAGTTCTGACTAAACTTCACATCCAAAACTCTAATTGAGCATAAAAATAACAATCACCCATTATGACTACAGAAATGATCTCAAAGGGGACAGAAACGCCATTACCATACCTGTGGGGAATTGTCAATTATTATAACACGTGCCAAATCACGGCCTAGAATTGTCAAATCCTTGAGGTAGTTTCCATCCACATAAACACAGGATTCGCGGTAAACACGGTGACGAAAAATCTTCCTCTTTGGATCAAGCACATTTAGAAGTTGCTCAGCATATATACTTTGACTAGCTGTAAATATTATAATCTCAAACAGACTGGAAACTCTCTCTAGGAAATCTTTAAGGTGGGGACGACAGCGGACATAGACAGTATGGTCTTCAAAATTAAAATTAACAGGAAATGTGAAGTCTGCATCTTCACATGGTTCAAGAGTAGAATGAACCAAAGTTTCTGTCAACAAAAAAACCACATTCACTATTAGAAGTACAAAGACGGAGTTCAACCCATAGCTTGACACAATAATTATTATCTATTATTAATATAATAAAAAAGGAAAAGAAAAATAAGTTTAACCAACCAAATATCTATTAAACATTGAAGGTCGTCATACGATGTAACAAGACCAATTTTTACTCAAATGATGTAGTCTTAAACCACGCTTAAAATGAAGGACTTTATTCACATTAGGACTGAAAGGATGTCATAAACCATGAAGGGATATGGTCTATAATTATTTCAAGAAAAATGGCAATTATTGTTAACAAAATTCAAAACACAAATGTCTAGTCATATATTGTAAGGCCTAGAAAAAGAGAAATTATAATGCAGGACAATAAGACTAAAAAGATTATCAGGAAATGCGAGCATTATAACTCAAAGAGCTTCATTAACAGTAACATTTCAAAATCCAAATAAAAAGAAACTAAATCGTTAATTTTTTGTGTATTTTTTTTTCCTTGTGGGTTATGCAGGAAATTCAAAAGAGGCATGTAATTTGATTTTCTTACCATCCAAGTCCAGGACAAGAGTGGTAGGGGGACAACTTCTTGTCTGCCTGGGCAGTAACAGTGGTCTGAAAGTTGGAACCACTGATGACAAATCAGGTAGGGTCTTTATGAATAAGTAGGGATTGAATTCATCAAAATCAGAAAACTCGTCATCCTCTTGACAAAGATCAGAAGATATGGAGTCCTGGCCATGCTCATCAACACATTCCAGCTTTGAGTTTTTAACAGATAGATGAGTCACGGAAACCTCTCCATTTCCATCATTTTCAGAACTACAACCACTGTTATCTTCTGTGCCCAGCATCTGATCACCACAACTCAGTGTGTTGTGGTTGGATAGACTGTTCATGTCTACTTCCATTGCAATGGAAGATTCTCTATAAACTCGACCATCTAAAGAATCCCTCTGATGTAACTCTATTTTTTCATCCGTAGAGATGCTTTTCTGGTCCCCGTTCTGAAAAATTTTGACAAAATCAACTAGAGAAAACAAAAAGAAAAAGATCAATGACAATTTTATACAAAATCATAATTGAAATACTAAGATTATATCGTCAACAAGAAAAAAGAAGTCAGTACAAAGAATTGCTAAATACAACATAGTCATTTACCTCTATCAACAACTTGTCCTCCACAACCTCTCGATGTATGAAAAGCAGGAGAAAATATAGTTCCAGACTCCAAATGCATGGCTTGCTTGTCACAACCCTAGAGCATTATTTCAGACCAGAATGATATTAAGGCAATGATAATTTTTTTCCTTATATAAAGCATTTGCATCTAACATGCTAATCATATGCAGGAATATTCAGATATTTGCTTCATCATAGAGAACAAGTCTGTCAAGTCGTATCCTGAGGCAATTGTATAAAATATCAGTAAAGTCAATTTCATGCAAAAGAAGAAACTTAGCAGAAAACCCCAGACACACACGTGGAAAGATTGCCAAATTATCTTACCAAGTCTAGTGAAGCCCCATCAACTGTATCATTTGCCAAACAAGCGTTGGAAGTGTCATGATGTACCAAGTCATAATTATTCCCCAAATCTGTTGAAGGGATTGGCTCAGCACCTTTCTTCTTAAAAGTACTGACTGAAAGATACCACAAAGAAAAATAAAATATTGTTCAAAGAAATGTCATTCTGGAGTAAAGTTTACCTAACACGAGCATTTTTCCAGTAAATAATTAATCATCATTCATTAATCATTACAAGAGTAATGGAAAATTGATTGACTCAGTCTATGGCAGCACTTCATACAAAAATTTATTAGCATAGTTCAGATTATGGAAGAAGTAACCTAATTATGCGTCAGACAACACAACAAGGTGGAATAACAAGATATAAAAGAATCGATACAATAATAAAGGTAATGTTATTAGATTACTTTCAAGCCAAAAAAAAAAAAATAGTAGTAAGTAGGAACTTACTATGTTTCTTCTTTCTATTTGAAGATGTAATTAGGTCAGCAACATTCTTTTGTACTTCTTGCCCATTTTCAGAGGCCTTCCGCTGTGCTCTTGAAATCCTTGGACTAACACGCTCAGGACTACCATTTCTCCCAGAAGCTTTTTTCTTGGTTTGCATTTCCGCACTGCGAAAATGTCCTAGGACCAAGTTAGATTTTAGCAAGAGGAACCTCAGCAGAAAATAAAGTTCCTGAACAAGTATCTAGTCTCCAGCATAGCATGCATCCACGGGAAATGACTGAGGATCAGTGCTAAGGGGGGATAACTTCAACTATAGTTAAGAAATAAATATTGTAGAGGAATATTTAATATTTAGAGCAATATAACAGTCAGGCTCCACATCTGCAAGATTAAAGAACGGGGACTCACTAAATTAAGCAACAAGACGCTTCAACATAAAGGAAGAAATATTTAATTCGTGAAGAATATGCATAATGTCACTGGAATCCCATTTGCAGGAAATGAATATAAATTGATTGAATTCTGATTTCTTTGTTTTAAAGACAATCAGTTCATTAACATGCAAGAGATCACAATCAATGCCAATACGAACAAGAGCATATAATAAAAATCCTGGGGGGAAAAAGCCGAATTCAGACTCGAGTTTGCCTCGGTATTTCAATTGGTCAAGCATGCAGGACAAAAGATAAACATAAACCTTGGTCAAGCTCAAAATTTGTCCCAAAGCAACCATCATAAATATATTATCTATTCAAACTAACATAAAATAGACGAATAATCATCCAGTTAATGGGACTCTCCAGCCTACATCAAATTATCCCGAAATTACGAGCTGGAAAATGCAAAAACCCAGATCGCACCAAATTATTCATATAACATCGTTGTGAGGGTATCCATAGTCAGGTCAGCACCCAGCAGAAGTACAGACTGCCGAAAAACTTAAAATCAACTTAATCGAATTGAAACCCTAAAGAAGCGACATTCCGAAGAACATCTTCGAGAAACTTGCCGGGGTTAAATAAACAAGCTCAGACACGAAAAGACTATTACCTGAGACAAAAATCAAAGGCAAAAAGCTCCCAAAGCAAGCGCTGTACTGACTCTTTCCAGCAATCCCAGAGATATCAGAGAAGAAATATATTAGTACGAAAGCAGCTCGTCCGAAGCAAACCTGGAAGAACCAAACCCTTATAAGTCCTTTAGCGATGGACGAATGAGCTCATAGTCTCTCCAGTGCTTGGAAATTTTCCCTCCAAGAAGAAAATGAGAAAATGAGAGAGGGAAAAAGATGCGGGATCGAAAACTATTTTTGTCTGACCAGAGGGATGAGACGATAAATAATACGCATCATTTTTTTTTTCCACCGAAATTTGAAAACTAGTGCTTTATAAAATGGAAATTGAAATTTGGAACAGGCACGGGAGTATTATATGTATATCGATACTCGCTCTGTCAGAGGAGCACGTGTCTCGAGTGGCGGAGCGGGTTTTCCAAAATTTTCAAATTGTGGATACTGATTTCACTTGCAAAAATTTTATTTGCATCAAGGGGAGTATAATTTATCAAAATTTTTAATTTGTCTCCGAAAATTTGAAAAATGACAAATCGCTACATATCTTTTGAACAGTAGCCAACTTTTAGAAAAAATTTTTAAGAAGTCCGTACATGTAGGTTTGTTTTTTTTTTTGGGGCCTGAAGTACAGCTAGGTGGTTGGGGACTCTATTTTTTTTTATGTTTGGGACATTTGGTAATTTTGTTTTCACGGCACTACGCCATGTAGAATTACATTACAATTTAAAGTACGGCGTGTGGGCAGTTTATTTTGAGAGGTATTAAGAGAGTTGGAAATCCTTATTTCACTCTTACCTTACATTATTATTCTTACTAATTGAGCTAATTTAAAAACATAACTTGTCTTAAATACTACCTCCAGTCCTAATTATAAGAGCCAGTTGACTAATTTGAAGAGATTAAGAAAGTAAGTTGAATTAGTTATTTGTCATAAATAGGTGTTGTCTTTCCTAAAATATATTTACTAATCAAGTGTATTGACTAGAACCATCATTGTTAGAATAGTTAATCTGGAAAAAAAATGTATAAATATAAGAAACAGAGTGGGTTGAGATCTTATATTTAGAATCAAAATAAAAGTCAAACAGGGTCTTATATTAAGGACCGAAGGTAGTACAAAAGTGAAGAGATTGCAAATGGTGCCGAGGAAAGCTTGCGTGCTCATCAAAATCGAAAGTCATTATTTATCACTGCTACAACTAATTAAGTTAGGATTATTGTTGATTTGCATCCTCTAATCACGAACTTGGAGTACAATAAGGCGTCTTTTTATTTGGTTAGAGATCAAATCGTTTGTTAAAGGATAATATCCGTATCATTCCTCAGCATAATACCCAATCGTCAAAATCACAGGGACTATTGGGTTAAAGAAGCCAGTTGTGTGTCAGTTTTTATGAAGATAAATTTATTTATGACTGGGGAAAAAAATCATTAGGCAGAAACACGTGTGGAAATATTTTATTAGATATCCTAAAATTTCAAACAATATATAAAAACAGACAATAGTTTGAAAAATTGGCCACAATATCTAGGAACCGAGAAAATACGTTAGATTTATTCAGTATGCTCTATTTTCTTGTGAAGTATTTTGGTGCTTAACAACATTACTACATGGGCAGATGAGAAAACGAAGCAAAATTTTTGTAATTAGCGTTGAAACTTTACTCCCTTTATCTTTTGGATAGAAAATTTCTTTCTTTCTTTTTTGCCAACATATAGAAAATTTCAATGGCACGTGCTTTTATTTTCTTTTTTCTTTTTTGGCCCAAAAAGTATTTTTACTTTCTAATAATTAAACCCATAACATCTAAGGGCGTCTTTGGAATAGTAGTAGAATTTTTTAAAAACAGTTTTTTTAATTATAATTTATGAAATACGATATAAGCATGTAAAATAAGTTTTATCTTGAATTGTATAAATTAGTGATTTTGGGGATTCCGATTGTGATCCCAAACAGGCATTAAGCCTAGCACCACAAAACATACCAAATAGCATAGAAAGTAGAGATGATCCAAATAATAATAAAGAACGGAAAATCCAGCAGAATGTTTGGATAGAAACAAAACAATAATTTTAAAAGTGTTTTTATAATATATATATATATGCTAAATATGTAAAAGAATTTATATGAATTTATGAAAAAATACATTTAAAAAATATTTTTAGTTACCCAAACACCCCTTTAAAAGTGGCATTTGCTAAGCACAAATAATAATAATAACGTTGGCTTTGAGGTTTTGAAATCAATCGAGCGGAGGGGCTGTCATCCGGAATCTTCGCCAGGCCGATATATAGTACACCAGGCCTCACCCTGAGAGGGCCCAATTGTTCTTAACAATCATTCCGAGGCCCATAACTGACAAGGGAGAAAGGAGTATCGTATGTGATCATTTTAACTTGGCCCAAGTACAAATAATCTTTTTAATTCTGGATGTTTTCGGATTAGTACTGGGATAATATATTTTGAGTAAAATTGGTTTATTCATTATAATTTTAAGAATAAATCTGGCTATAATGGATTTATAAGATTGATTTTGGATATAACTGAAAGGCATAATTGAAATACCGAAACAATTGTTTTCTCCGTGTTCGCGCGGGTGCATGCCAAAATCAAAGTTTAATAGATAATGGAAGTTAGATATTGTTTGTCTTGTGTTTTCATGATTCCAAAGATAGATCAATTTGAATCAAACCAAACGCCTCCTTTTGATATTTCTAATATTTAACATGCACCAAAATATTTTTCCTACTAGTTCCAAATCCAAATTTATCTGCTCCCTCGAAGTCTATCATATCTTGTTTAATTTAGAATAATAAAATTTTGCTAGAAAATAATGGATAAATATATACATGCTCAAATTATATCTGCAATGTAAATCATACATGCTTTACAATTAGTTGATTTGTGAGTACCAATGCATGATTTATGAATATCAATCAATTTTTTGACTGAAAAAGCGAACATCAATTAAATCTAGCAAGCTTATTATGCATTTGGTGTTAAAAAAAAAAATCATGCTAGCATGATCTAAACCAAATTCAAATGAAAGCTGACTCTAAATTAGGCTGTGTTTGGGTGACACCCTAAACTATGGTTTGGGAAATAAATCACCCAAACACCCACCCAAAAACCAAAACCATGGTTTTGGAAAAAGCAAAAAAAATTTGCTTTTGGAGAAAGAGGGAGAGTGTGAGAGCCTATAGGATATGTATCTTGTTATTTTTTTTATAAACATATTTAATCTTATATTTTATAAATATATACATATTAATTATTTATTAATTATATTATCTTATGTATTATTAATTATGTTAATAAAAAATATATTATTAACAATTTATTCCTTCAAATTAAAATATATCATAAAATCTATTTTTTTCTGTAATTATCATATTAACTTATGTCTTTTTTTTAGTAATTTGTATATATAAAAAGTGCTTCTGATAACAACTATCCAAACACTCTCATTTCTCAAAATCACTTTTTCATAAAATCTATTCTTCCAAAAATCTATTCTCCAGAATCACTTTTCCAAACCACGGTTTGGTTTCATTCAAACACACCCTAAATCGATCTCTCTTAAGGCAAAGCATGTCTTGAATTTTACTAAACCCATTCACGTGGTCATGAAGTTTTGCCCAGCACAGTCAAATTAAATATTGCCTCTGGTTCTTAATATAAGAACTAGATAACTAATTTGTAAATATTAAGAAAATTAATTAAATAAGTTATTTATAATAAGTAAGTGTTATTCTTGAAATCACTTTGTTAATCATATACATTAGATTGGAAACATTTTAACATGTGTAAATGTATAATCTGGGGAAAATTAAATATATATGAGGGATAAAATAAATTAAAGTATTATATTTAGAACTAAATTGAATCCCCAACTAGCTCTTATGATATAAGATAGTCTCCTGATTCTAAATGTAAAAAACATTCAATAATGTATTGAATTTGAGTTTATATAAATATGAAAAGGTAGTTTATTAATTTAAATTGAGCCTCATAATACTCATAATACTCGAATAATAGTAATAATAACAATGCATGCCACACCATCTTTAGCGTTCGCTTGCGTATGTGTGTACATGCACCAACCATGCATTGGGACGTCAGGTAAAAAGTCTAAAATCTGGGTGTCGAACTGTGATTGGCTCTACCCAGCTTATGAATTCGAGTGATGGATAAAAGTAAAAAACAATTGGCCATAGTTGCATGTTAGTGCAATGAGACTCTTCAATAAATACGTTCAAAATTATAATTAAAATGGACAGCTCCAAAAAGCTTTATTAAGTGGACATTAATTTAATTAGTGCTTTAATTTTGTTATTTCTGCGTTGCGGCTGCACGCGGCTGTGCGCACAGGCTAATGCTCATTTATATATATGATTCTCCACTGTACTGATATTTTATTTAAGTGCTAATAGATTCTTAATTACGGGTTCCGTTGGATATATTATACTACTTCCGATCCTTACTATAAGATCTAGTTAACTAATTTAAGGAGATTAAGAAAGTTAGTTAAGTTAGTTATTTGTGATAAATAGATGTTGTTTTTCTTAAAATATCCTTACCAATTATATATGTTTGAGTTACCTATTGATGCCAACTCCTTAACATATGCAACTAATATAGGAATTATTTGAGGGAAAAATAGATAAATATTGGAGATAAAGTAGATTCTGATCTTATATTTAGAATCAAATTAAAAGTCAAACTAACTCTTTTATTAAGGACCAGATGTAATAACCTATGAACCAATTAAATCAATTTAAATATTATAATAATTAAGTGGAATTATATTAATTACGGGATCTGTTTTATACTACCTCATGTCCTAATTATAAGAGCCAGTTGACTAATTTGAGGAGATTAAGGAAGTAAATTGCGTTAGTTATTTGTCATAAATAGGTGTTGTCTTTTCTAAAATATCCTTGCTAATCAAGTATATTGACTAGAACTCTTATTATTAAAAGGGCTACTTTGAAAAAAAATGTATAAATATAAAAGACAAAGTGGATTGGGGTCTTATATTTATAACCAAAATAAAAGTCATAGTACTTTATAGGTGGTTCAGAGAAGGTCTTTCGAGTTCAAAACTATTTTTAATCAAGTTGTTGTGGATAATAAAATTTTGTGTAGAAAATAATGGACAAATATATACATGCTCAAATTATATCTGGAATGTAAATCAAATATACTTTACAATTAGTTAATTTGTGAGTACCAGTGCATGATTTATGAATATCAATAAATTTTTTGATCGAAAACCCGAATATGAATTAAATCTATCAAACTTATTATACATTTGGTGTTTAAAAAAAAATCATGCTAGCATGATCTAAACCAAATTCAAACCAAAACCGACTCTAAATTAAATCGATCCCGTCTTAAACTAAAATCCGTCTTGAATTCTACGAGACCCATTCACGTGGTTATGAAGTTTTGCCCAACACAATCAAATTAAATACTGTCTCTGATTTTTAATATAAGAGTTAGATAACTAATTTATAAATATTAAAAAATTAATTAAATCAGTTATTTGTAATAAATGAGTGCTATTCCTAAAATAATTTTGTTAATCATATGCATTAGAATGGGAACATCTTAATATGTGTAAATGTATAATTTGGGAAAAATTAAATAAATACGAGGAATAGAATGAATTAAAATCTTATATTTATAACCAAATTAAATCTTCAACTAACTCTTATGATATAAGATAGTCTCCTGATTCTAAATATAAGACTCATTTTCTAGTGTAAATTAAATTACAAAATGAGTTTTAAATTTATAATATAAACACTTCTTTTTAGCAAGAAGCATTCAATAATGTATTGAATTTGAGTTCATACGATGATACGAATATAAAAAAAACGTAGTTTATTAATTTAAATTGAGCCTCATAATACTCGAATAATAATAATAATAATAATAATAATAATAATAATAATAATAATAATACGCGTTCGCTTGCGTATGTGTGTATATGCACCAAGCATGCATTGGGACGTCAGCCAAAAAGTCCAAAATGTGGATGTCGAACTATGATTGGCTCTGCCCAATTTATGAGGTCGCGTGATGAATAAAAGTATAAAACAATTAGCCATAATTGCATGTTAGTGCCATGAGAGTGTGAGACTCTTCAATAAATACGTTCAAAGTTATAATTAAAATGGACACCTACAAAAGGCTTTATTAAGTGGACATTAATTTAATCAATGCTTTAATTTTGTTATTTCTGCGTTGCGGCTGCATGCGTCCGTGCACACAGGATAATGCTCATTTATATATCTGATTCTCCACTGTACTGATATTTTATTTGAGTGCTAATAGATTCTTAATTACGTGTTCCGTTGGATATATAATAGTACATCTGGTTCTTAGTATAAGAGCTAGTTAACTAATTTGAAAAGATTAAAAAAATTAGTCAAATTAGTTATTTGTAGTAAATAAATGTTATCTTTTCTAAAATATCTTTATTAATCATGTATGTTTGAATTACTTATTGATGCTAACTCCTTAACATATGCAACTAATATAGGAATTACTTGAGGGCAAAATAGATAAAGATTAAAGATAAAGTAAATTAAAATTTTATATTTATAACCAAATTAAAAGTCAAATTAGCTTTTATATTAAGTATCATAAATATCAGAGATAGTAATCTGTAAACCAATTAAATCAATTTAACTATTATAATAATTAAGTGGAATTATATTAATTACGGGATTTGTTTTTATACTTTTATAGGTGATTTTTAATCAAATTGTTATGAAAATGACATTTTAATCTTTAGTCGTAATAACGCTGTCGCTATGTCATGCGGGCATCCAGATATTTCTATTTGGAGCATCAATATATTATTAAATATTAATCATGAGTGCCCATAATTAGAAATGTTGAACAGCTTTGCTTTTCAAGTTACAATTTTACTAATCATAAAAAAACCAATTACACGCGCTTATAGCTGAAGCCAATATAAAACTCAAAAAAGGCCCTTGTCATGCAAACCTAACACACAAGAAAAATAAAATCGCTAGAAAAACAAGAATAGTACCAGTGCAAAATAACAGCAAAAAAAAACTATATATCACCTCTGATTCTTAATATAAGAGATATATAACTAATTTGTGAGTATTAAAAAAATTAATTAAATTAATTAATTATAATAAATAGTTGTCATCTTTTTTAAAATATCCTCATTAATCATATGTATTTGAATTATTTATTGATAGAAGCTCATTATCATGTGCAATCATTCTAGGAATTACTTGAGGACAAAATGGATAAATCTTAGAGACAAGATAGATTAAGGTTTTATATTTAATATCAAACTGAATATCCAACTAGCTTTTATATTAAAAATCGAAAGTAGTATGTAACAACAACAGTTACCCGTTAACTAAAAAACATTAACCCTATCAACAACAACTTATCTTAGTGGCCACCCGTCACATTTGGATAAGGTTTGTGCCCGAGCTTACATTGGGTGAGAAATGGCAAAAATGAAGCGTATTATTTAGATGATTTGGATGCAAAAATAATGCCAGTCGCTCACAAAGGCTACAAAGTGAGAGAACCAGCAGAGAGAGAGGTTCTTTTGATGAGTGGGGGAGAAAACACAGAAATTAAATTGTTATCCACGAGATGTGATGATGAATCAGTAGGCTTTAACACGGAGTTAGTGGTGGGACATTGCCAGCAAGAACTCAGTACGATGATTTTATTTTTTTTGACCTTGAGTACGATGACTTGATCTCGTATTTTTTGTCCTCAAGAGGGGACGATTTTAATATATCTGTTTAGAAAGCGATTTTGATGCAATCCCCTTCTCTCTTGTTTGGATGTTTCCTAGAATCTAATAGTCTTATGGATAGCTGGCAAAAAAAAAAATAGTCTTATGGATAAGGTTCAACGTAGGAAGGTGTGGCAAAAGGATTCGTAGTTTATTTTTTGAAAATATATATTCTTCCGATCTTTTAATATATGACTTAATTATTAAATTAATTGTCATTTTTCTAGAATCTAATAGTCTTATGGATAGCTGGAAAAAAAAATAGTCTTATGGATAAGGTTCAACGTAGGAAGGTGTCGCAAAAGGATTTGTCGTTTATTTTTTGAAAATATATACTCTTCTGATTCTTAATATATGACTTAATTACTAAGTTAATTGTCATCTTAAATACTCCTTCGGTCCTTAATATAGGACCGAATTCTTGAGTTGGTTTTGGTTCTAAATATAAGATCCATTTCTCATATTTATCGATTTTCTCTAAATTACTCATATAAATACTCCCTCAATTATAATCAAGTAGAAGAGGGAGATGAGGTATTAAAAAAGATTATTATGGTGTTTTAAGAAAAATGTGTCACTTTTCTTATAATTAACTAACTTACCTAACTTCCTTAATCTAATCAAATTAGTTAAATGAGTCTTATATTAAGGACCAGAGGAGTATAAGATTTATTTTTTATATTTATCAATTTTTTTTAAATTATTTGTATGACTACTTCCTCAACCATAATCAAATAGAAGAGGAAGAGATGATATTAAGAAAGATAATTATGTTGTTTTGAGAAAAATATGTCATATTTCTTATAATTAATCAACTTACGTAATATTTTTAATCTAATCAAATTAGTTAAATAGATCTTATATTAAAGATCAGAAGAGCATATAAATATGCGACGTATCTGAGAGACGGAATAAGACCACATAAAATGTATTTACTGTAAGTGCTGAGAATTCAACGAGAAGGTACAATATTGAAGTATTGGCGGGCAAGAAGGCAACTGGATGATTTGTTTAACTCGTGACTTTGGGAAAGTGATGGAAATCAACTACTACCTCCGATTCTAATTATAAGAGTTAGTTGATTAATTTGAAGAGATTAAGAAAATAAGTTAAGTTAGTTATTTGTAATGAATAGGTATTATTTTTCCTAAAATATTCTTACTAATTAAGTGTATTGGCTAAAATTACCATTATTAGAAGGATTTTTTTTTAAAAAAAAGCATAAATATAATAGACAAAATGGATTGTGGTATTATATTTAAGATCAAAATAAAAATCAAATAAGATCTTATATTTAGAACCCGAGATACTAGTATTTTGGAGTGAACTCATATATAGGTGGGGATTGCAGTATTAATTGTTGAAAACAACTCTCTGTTTTAGTAGTTCTAACTATTCCTCCGATCTTAAACATAAGACCTTTATACACATTAATATAAGGATTTTATATTTAGGATCGAAAGAGTATTAATGATAAAAATGATGTTTTAATTCCTTCTGCGGAGAGAGGCAAGTCACATTCTGCAAAGAATCTAGTCCAACTTAATATTGGATCCAATTTTAAAGATGATACTATATGCATCTGTGTATTTAAAATTGAACTAAAATCTTGCAAATGGAAAAAATAATCATAAAAGAAAATTTTTATGGAGAATATCAACACAAGTCTCATGCACCAAATTATGTGAGTCTCATATATTACAGGAGTACTAGAATGACTCACTCTTCGAAACTCATAAATAAAGAGACTTGATATGCATTTTATATTTAATTACTACTATATAAAAGGATTGAACATACGTTATTTTTATTGTGGGTGAACATACTCTTCATTAAACAATTCATATAATAAGTTCAGGCAGCTTAGGAAGTAGCGTTGAATCTAGGAACAAGTTTGCACTTGAGAGGTTTCTTCAGTTCAAGTGAAAGCTTGAGACATTCTGAAAGATCCACAGGTTCTATTGAAAGCCACACGAACTGATGAAGAAGCTGTGCGAGCCAGAGATGAACCGTGGCTAGGCCTAGTGCTCTTCCTGGGCAAACCCGTCTCCCGGCACCAAATGGTGCGAGCCTTAAGTTCGAGCCCATGATGGACACGTCATCTTTCGTGAACCGTTCGGGTTTAAAGACCCACGGGTCCTCCCAAACACACGGGTCATGTGTTATGGCCCACATGTTAACCATTGCCGTGGTGCCGGCTGGCACGTGGAACTTGCCGATATGAACATCGTGGACAGCAAGCCGCGCCCACGAGAGAAGTGGGCCCGGTGGGTGAAGCCTGAGAACTTCCTTCACAATGGATTGGAGGTAGGGAAGGTTTGAGATGTCAATATCTCGCACACGATTGCGTTGCCCAACACGCTCATCAATTTCTTGACGGGCTTTTGTTTGGATATCTTGGTGTAAAACCATCCTAGTCATAATCCACTCAAGAAGGATCGCAATTGTGTCTGTTCCTCGAAACATCATTTCCTACATCAACCAGTCAAATATTTTACTCACATCAGGATGATAAAGGATCAAAAAAGAAATTTAATTACTAAATTACTCCTCTGGTCTTTAATATAGAACCTAATTGTTGAGTTGATTTTGGTCCTAAATATAAGGCCTATTTCTTATATTTATCAATTTTTTTCTAAATTACTCATATAGATACTCCATCAACTATGATCAAGTAGAAGAGGGAGAGAAGATATTAATAAAAAAAATGTATGTCATATTTCTTATAATTAATTAACTAACCTAACTTTCTTAATCTAATCAAA
Organism: Neltuma alba; assembly: GCF_004799145.2. NCBI lineage: Eukaryota > Viridiplantae > Streptophyta > Magnoliopsida > Fabales > Fabaceae > Neltuma > Neltuma alba. The sequence goes on from NW_021637069.1 coordinate 208,213, forward strand.
TTAGTTACATAGGTCTTATACGAAGAACCAGGGGAGTATCATTTTCTATTACATGTTTCTCAATTACTATGAGGTTTTTGAGTGATTAGATATGTTTTTTGAGACTTTATAACAATTCTCCTATTACAATCTTATTCATAGTGTCTATATATTTTAGGCCAGCAAGTATCAATATATTTCTATATAAATATATTTATTTTTTTGGTACACATATAAACATATTGTTCTTAATTGGCGAGACATAGAGAGGAAGATTCTTACCCACAAAATAGCTACTATATCTGAATCACTTAGCCTCTCCTCTTTGGGCAAAGACAAGAGAGCTCCGAGAAAATCATTATCTTCTTCTCCATTCAATTTTGCACTTGTTTTTCGTTCTTCTACCATTTGACCCACAACCCGAGTAACCTTACCTGCCAACTTTTGGCACTTTCTTTTCACTCTACCAAAGTCCATAAATTTAAATGGAAAATAGTCTTCCCAATTGAACTGGACAATTAGTTCATACCCTTCCTTAACCATATGGCCTAGCTCCTCTCTCTTTGAACTCGTGCAATTACCAAAGACGCCCTCCAATATATTCCCAAGTGACCCTTCTTGGAATATTTCCCTCACTTGCACCACCCCTTTCTCTTCCATTTCTTTCCACACTTTTTTCATCATTTCCTCCACCACTTGTCGCCGGATTCCTTCCTGCCCTGAGATTCTCTTCGGACAGAACAAATGGACCGCTGTGATCTTACGAAGTTGGCGCCAATACTCACCATTTGGAGCAAATCCAATGGCACGCTCGAACATGAGCAGGCGAGCCGATTCTTTGATAGGTCGGTCTGAGAACGCCAAGCTACATAGGATTTCTTGAGCTGTCTCCGGATGGCTTGCAATGATGACTGGGTTGGCTCCTAAGCTAATCACCATGAGCCGTTTTGCATTTAGCGAAGCAGCCATTGTAGCAAGTTTACGGTGGGCTAGAGAGCCCATTTGAGGCAAAGACCCCAATATGGGCCAGCCCATTGGGCCAGAGACATTGATATTGTTACCATAACCGTAATTTCTCCATGCAAAACCCCCTGGGACGAACCAATAGTTGAGGGAGATAGCAAATATAGAGAGGAAAAGAGAAAGAGGCCAAGAAGAAGAAGAAAGGATAATTTGGGAAGTTATTTCCAGACCAAGTACTAGGAATAGGAATAGTACCGGGATAAGCTTCATGTTTGGGAGAGACTTGAGATTGGAGAGAGTTAAGAAGAGAAGTGGGAGTGTTATATGACTATTGAATAGCTCATGAAACTATGGGGAGATGGACGCCTGTCGTCAGGGGGATGAATTGAGTTGTACATATAGGGGTTTGAAAAGTGATCGAGTTAAAGGATGTCGGGTTAAAATCTAACCATGGTTAGTCATTTGCAATTTTACATACCACACAATAATATATTTTGTTAAGTTAAATATTCTAGAGAAAAGGGCTTTCACCACCAACTCACTTCGTCACATCAGACCAAGACCCACCCCTGCCCTTTTGTCGTGATCAATCCGCCATCAAAGAAGGGGAAAAATGTGCCCCATTTTTTTTTCTCTACCAATTAGTGAGCTTTTGGTTCGCAATTTGCCAAAACTACATTTGCTACCCTCTGTCGGCTGAAAATAATCCTCACTTGCGTTTCCCAATTGTTTTTGGCCAAGCTTGCGGTTTCCAAATTGTCTTTCAAATTTTAGGTTTTATAAACATGGTTTAGACTTTAGAGTGTGTTCGGATAATGCTGGTAAAATTAATTTTTATTTTAATTTACTTTTTCAAATTGAAATAGAAATAAAAGTTAATTAATATAATGTGATTTATACCTGGATAATGAACGTCAATTTAACAAACTAGAATTTATTTTGATGATTAATTGAAAATCATGTTTAGATGTGAAATGATTGAAAAAAGCATGAGTTTTATTACATGTATTATATTTATATAACGTAATAATTTGAAGAAAAATATTAAAATTAAAATTATAAAAATAAAAAAGAATTAATGTAATGTGGGGAAAATTGTAAATACCAAAACAAATAATTAGATATATTTCAATTTAGCAGATACGACATATTCCCCGGAATACAATATCCCACCTATACATAAAATTGAGGAAACAAAAAAAAAAAAGAAAAAGAAAAATGCGTAACATATCGATAAGTTTATTATAAAATTCAGACTAAAGTATGCTCTTGATTCTCTAACTTTATATAAGGTTTTATTTTGATCCCTTAACTTTTAAAAATAAACTTTTAGTCATCTAACTTAAAACTATTAACAAAAAATGATGATATTGAAATATTAAATGTTGATAAAACATGACTAAACACTACTCCTCCAGTCCTAAATATAAGATCTTTTTTTGTAATGTAATTAATACTACAAAAAGAATCATATATTTAGGATCGGAGGAGTATAATATTAAGTTTAATTTTCAAAACAACTATGATTGTCACAAAAAAAAATTATTTAAGACTAATAATTTTAGTGTTAAAGGACTAAAAATATACTTTTAAAATTAAAAAACTAAATTAAAACTTTACATAGAGTTAAAAGATCAAATGTATATTTTAGTTTTAAATTCATAATTAGAATCTTAAAAACATGTTGCGAGAAGGGAGCGACATTTACTCGCTAGTGATGTCGGCCAGAGAAAAGATTACACGAGGGAAAAGGAGCGAATGATGGGTAGGTAAAAAATTTTTAAAATACAATACTTTTTAGAAGTAATTTTTTTCACGCACTGTGAGAGTTGAGACAGCTTGATATGTAAGTTATCAGAGGAGGTGTTTGACAACTTCCAAACCATAGTTTCAGAAGTACTTTTCTGCAAAACGAGGCAAATTCCTCCACGTATTTACTTCATAAACTGTAAAAACACTTTTAAAACTACGATTCCAAATATCCCCTTAGAAGTTTTGGCTCAAAAATCACTTTTATGACCCCGCCCCTGAGGGCGTGATACCAAAGAAGCGCAGTAAAAGTAAGTTTTCTGAAAACACTTCTTAAGGAGTTGGATGGGGCATCGAAACACCTGCTGAACAAAAATTAGAAATCAAGTCTGCTTCACTTGGAAAAAGGAGAAACGAATAGTGAGATGATGACAAAAACAAATTAAAAAGGAGAGTCGTGAAAAGAAAAGAAAAGAGTGAAAAGCACGGTGGAGATATTACTATCCAAGGGAAAGGAAATGAGAGGACTTATCTTTTGGGGTGTACCTCATAGGAATCGCAAGTGCAAGCTTTTCTAGGGATAATTTGTATGACGATTCTCGTTAGCTTGTGAAAAAGAGTACACTTTTACAATAATGTGCCATATTTTGCCTTGCCAGGTGTTATAGAAAATCTTACGGAAACTTATATTGTCTCTCAATAATGCTGATATCGTTTTTATCTTTTACTTCAAGGACATCCCACAAGGTCACACTTGGACTGAACAAAATGGTACATGTGTTTCCTTGTACTATGTACCCTTTAATGTCCTAACAATCTCCATCCTCATATATGTGTACCTCTGTATTTTCTCTTGATCCCATCTCTTTTCTTTTTCCTTTCTCCTAACATAAATTTGACTTTGATGACGTATCTTAAGTTTTAAGTTTTGTTCAAAAAAGAATCTCTGAAGCTTATGGCCCATTTTTAAGCTTGTCAATACATGTCAAATAGCACTAACTATAGTTTAAAACTAAAATGAATTTGAGGTTTTGATTAGTGGAGTACATCTTTCATGCTTTTTAATTGATTACTCTCTCTCTCTTTTCAAATCACAAAACCTTGTGTGCTACAAAAAAATTGAAATATATGATGTGGAACTATCCCCCTACTCACAAAAACATAAAAGTTTCCAATCAAGACCATATCCCCAACGGTGGATGCCTAAAAAATTCAAACTTTAAAAGGCAAATACTTGTATATAATTAGATTTAAAACCGTTTCCAATCAATCAACCAAAGAGAATATTCATAAGGTATTAACATTTAATCCTAAAGTTGAGGAATACAAGTGGCCACATCGGTCATTTCTTATTGTAGGACTATGGTTGATAATTAAAATTCCCACGGACTCCTACATGTTGGCTGTAACAGAGACGATTGGATGATGAGAGAATCAGAATCCAAAGAAAGACAAATGACGAAAATCCCAAAACAGCGAATGCAAGAAAAAGCAGGGGGCCTTTACAGCAAAGGCAAATTATTGCCCCTAGCAGATTCTTCAGGAAATATCAGCAAAATTCAAGTGGTTTCTTTTGCCCGGCTTTTTGTATTTAAAATATTTTATTTTAGTATCATCCAATCCAACACTTACAGACCCAAGTGCCCAATTGATCGTGAATAGGTAATGGCCATTATCCGGGTTCAAGTGAGATCACTTTAATTTCTCATGGTGCCAAGGTCACCAATATGCATCTGCCACCATAATCAACTTTTGTACTATTAAAAGAAAGTGGTGTCAGCTTTTGTACTATTAAAAGAAAGTGGTGAGTCTTTGGCAAATTAAACCATTCAGGAAATTTTTAGCTATATCTATTTTTTTAAAAAATAAATTAAGATTATTGACCCCCCTGAGGAGAAAAAGAACTGAGTTGGTTATGCATAAATATTTAGGTATATGATAAAAATATTTGAGCAAGACTCTTATCCATACAATCTAACTTAAATATTTCTTATAATTAGTTCAGTCCACAAATATTTTTATAGAATTCGTCTATTTATGAAATATTTTTCTAAGTAGACATGCCAATCACATCATCAAGGAATTATACTTTCAGATGACTATAATCTGGTAAAAATCTCTGGGATGAAGAAGTGTACATATGTTACAATGTAAAGTTGAAGAAAATTTAGGGGGAAAAAGGAGGTCAGAGACCAAAATCACTACTTTAGTGGCCAATTCGTCTACCAGACCCTTTTATATACAACGAAATAATCTTCCTAATTGAAACTCCAAGGTGCAAACGATACTTCCAAGTTTTGCAAGGAAAAAAGATGAAAAGTGCTTATCTTGAAGGTGGCGAAGAAATGTGAAATTTGGCCATTTTTACCCATGCTGCCATATACATTGCAAGAATAATCCATCCAAAGATGTCATATTTAAGATCACAGTCACTACTCTGCTGCCTTTTGGATTCCTGAAATAAACCAAATAACTGTCAATGAACAGCCAATGCCACAAATATGTGAGAATAGTGTTGTCCTTAGAGATGATTGAGTCAAATTACCTTCAAAGAGAAACATTCAGAGAAAAACACTATCTAACAATCCAACGCAACAAAGCTACTTGCATCATTTTCTTCCACAAACATGGCATTTAAGTGAACAACCAGTTCAAATGACAAAGAATCATAGGTCACATTCGGCAATAGAAACGTTTTCAAACAGAAAGGGAAAGAGGATGTGAATCAGAACGGGAGAGGAAAATGGGCTATTTATAAAATCAAGTTGAATGTTTGGGATAGAGGAAAAAATGAAAATATTTGAACAGAAGAAATTGAAAAAAAATAAACGACACAAAAAATACATAAAACTAGTCTCATATGATAGAAGAGTCATCCTTTGATATCACGGTTTCCAACGAAAATGAGACTTTTGAGCTGTCTTAATGGAAGGATCCTTTCCATATTTGATAGAAGTGAGCTTTTGATTGGAAGAACTATTATCGCCTACCAAACAGATCAAAACCGATTTTCTCTCCTTTCTCCCTTTCTTGAAACTCCTTTTGTCTAAAACTTGACTTAAAAATGTTCCTCAATTTTAACAAGCCGGTTAACTTGTGCCACACTCCCTCAGTTTACATGACTATATGAAACAATGAACTGCTGAGTATCTCTCAAAGCTAACTAACATCTCTATGCAGATAGCCAAATAACCAATCCACAGGAATAATATGTCAGCCCCAGCCAATGGTAGTGCTTTAACAGACACTTCTATGTAATACACGGCCAACAAATACAGAAGCAATGTGGCCCAAAAGCTCGTTAAATCCACATTTAGACTCGCATTACTTTATCATTCTATAAACACAAGCAGACCGATGCAAAACTACACTAGAGCTCAGAGAGACACAGCTTCCGCCAAATCCAAAGAGGATGTTGTCAAAACTCAAGCTTTCCAATTTCCACATCGAAATACCATTAGGGTTTATCTGTGGTGGTGGTACCAAAATACAATCTTGGTGAAACCACGTTAATCAATAATACAGATTAGAAATACATAATAAATTTTACCTATCAAGTTTAGGAGGCATAATGCCTCTGACGAAGGGAAAACTACAGAACAGATTATGTGTTAACAAAACCAGCTCCAGAAGTTAATATTGCAGGTTGGGGTATTTATAAGCATGACCACAGTTCAGTTCAATGAAATTAGATTCTCGCAGGTCTGACCTTTCCGTTAGGAGTGCTTGATGATTGGCCACTCTGCTCCTGATCAAACCCTTCTTTGTGGATCTTGACGTGCAATTCTGGGGCCTAACAAGTATGGTGAGTTTAAAAACCATGGAACTGCAAAACGACTTCTATGTAACTAACCAATCCAGTAACAACTAGATGAGTGACATTGCCAGATACAATATGTTGCATTATGACCCACACCAAGTTCAAAACAGCCTTTGGTCGATTGCTTCAATATCTATTAAATCATTAAACCTTAACCCTCTAGTCCGCCAAAAGATATTTAGCATGGCGGGTTTCAACATTAAGGGGCAGATACCCTGCATTTTCTCCTTTTTGTTATTGGTTCATAAAAGATCAAAAATATTAAGTGATAGACTATAGATCAATCAATAAAACCTGACAGAAAACCCTGAAGTAAACTGCAGAAGTTTTAACATTAATAGTTTAAATTACTACTTCTCTGGTCTTATTTATAGGGCAGAAAGATAAGACATTTTTTTATCTTATTTATAGGGCGATGAGAGAAATTTTTTTTGTATCAATGTACAATTTTATCCTTAATTTATTATATTATTAACTTTGTTTACATGAGATATAATGTATATTAAATAGGGATAAAGTTGAAAAGTTGTTGAATTTTGAATGAGAGTTAATGAAATTTAAGGTTTTTGTTGGAAGTGACTTATAAATAGGACCCTGAAGTAAACTGCAGAAGAAATACACAGCAAGAAGTCTTTCTTAGCAAACATGGGGGGAAAAAAAACAAGAAGAAGAAGAAGACTAGCATTTCTCAGGCTAGATCAAAAATAGAGTAATATGCAAGCAAGTTGCAGTCGATTTGAGCACAAAGAAGCAAATTTTGAACATGAATCCGACAGAAAAAAATATTCATGTGATTGACATAGCAATTTTCATTATACCTTAACAATAATTTCCAAGGACTTCTTATAAAGCTCATTCTGAGGATCCTACAAAAACAGATTCCACCACTTAAAAACTGCCAGATTTAGAACTAAAATATACTATAACTCAAAAATAGAATTTACCTCCTGTACGGCTTTTTTAAAACACTCATATGCCTTGTCAAAATAATTCTTTGCCTCATCGAGATCAGGAGTTAGAAATGCAAGAGATTTTTGAGCATTTGCCAGGTACCAAAGAGTGTCATGCTTCGTAGGACTGATTAGTAAAGCTTCCTCCAGATGTGAAATGGCATCTGTACAGTTGGTTCCGTCAAAATCCATAAGAACTAGAAAGAGCAACTCATGCTGATAAAGGAGAACTAACTTCAAGATGGTAGGCGTAAATTTTGCTCAGTGAGACTCATAATATACCAATAATCATCCTCTTGGATCCACAGGGATTTTGGCACTGCGACAACTCAAGCAAAGCTCCTCCCCACCTGGTCAGAATCTGCATGAACGCGTGTTTCAAAATAGTGAAAGTAAGGCCAGGATTTTGGTAATAGAAGAGGTAAAAATTTTCATTACAATTGTCCCTTCCTCACTTATTATTTACTATTGGAACAAAATTCAACATGTGCGTTACCAAAAAAAAAAAAACATGTGCTACTACGCATATATAAACATTAAAGACTATGCCGTGATTATTTAATGAAGCCTAAATAAAGTGGTAAAGTTTTAAGTCAGGATGTAATTATACTGAAGATTAATATGTAGAGACTGAAGTGATATTTCTTATTTGGCATGGAAGACCTACGTCTTATTCTCTGGAATTGAAATGGGATTGGTACATGTCTAAGGATTGGGTTGATAAAGAAATCTGTGACTGAATAATTTGCATAGATTAGTAACACAAGGCCAAAACGTGATTACGTGAACGGCAAGCAGCAATATTTCCACATTATCACTAAAATAAATTAAACAACCAAAAATCAACACCACACTGTCCAAAGAAATGCAAGAAATTAAAAGCTTCGATACAATATCATAAATTAATGAAAAGAATTTTGCAAAACATTTCTAGCACAAAATTTGTATGTCCGACGATCAGATAGCAGCAGAATGGCACTTTAAAAAAAAAAAAAAAGAACCTCGGCCTCATGAAGGTTCTCTTCGGCATTCTTCGAGTTACACTCCGATAACAGTGCGCGATCAAAGTCGTTTTCAGAAAATTCCATTGCGAAACGCTGGAAGGGAGAAATATGAAGCTTTTCTTCAAATTTGCATCTTCTTCTTCTTCTTCTCCTCCTCCTCCTCTCTTTCTGCCTTGATACGTCGCAGGAAATCCGTGAGACTGCTTAAGATCAAGAATCGGTAGTGATGCATATGATAAATTCAACATCAAACTGCAATTTTGGTATTTCATAGCCAACATTTTGCGCACCTTTGTTCACGTCGAACAGGTGATGGAAGTTGGAGAGGATGGGGGGTTCGATAATCTTAATCATTGGTTTTACATGATCAACCCATTATTTGAGAACCGAGAGGGAAAAAAATGGTGGGATTGGTTGTGTTTCCTTGTCATTCCCTCCTTTTCCTCACTAATAATTGAATTGAATTAAAAGAGCAAACTGATTTACCCAAAAAAATTATCATCTCCAATTTGTTTCTCTCGCAATAGAAAATTATTCTGTTCATGCTTGTCTCTCCCGGTTATATATTTTTAGTATTAAAACCTCACATTCTTTAATATTTTGCCCTCCTACAACCATTTTTTTGGTGGCTCTTACTTTTTAATATTTAACTTATTCATTCCCGCCAATATATATAGCACTCCACGTGTCCAACATTAACAATGTCATTCAGCTCATGGAAACTTGACGTGCCTTTTAAGGGATGTTTGATTTTAGCTTATTTTAAATAATTTGGTACTATATAAAGTAAATGCTCTTCTGATAAGGTAGGAAGAGAATGTATTTTTTTGGTCAAGTTATGTAACTTTACTCTCTATTTATTTTATGGATTGTCACTTTCTTAAAAAGTACCATACAGTTAAATAAGAATAAAGTTTTAGAAGTTACTAAAACGTAAGATCGAGTTAATGAATTTAAAGTTTTTTTAATTCGAATGAAATATGTTAAATGAAGTAGCTTGCAAATGAAACTAGAAGACCGCGAAAATAATTTTGTCTCAGACATAAGAGTTCATATGATCTATGACCCTTTGGATGTGATGAAGAAGAAAGTTTGAATCACATCTTTGCACAATATAATACAATTACTCCAAGCCAATATGGTTCGTTAATAACAAGATTAAACTCTCTTTCTGTTTTTGCAGTTAGATACAATACAAGAAGCAATCCTGGCAAACAATCCTGTGCACATATATATGTACATATATATATATATCACTGCCAGCCAAAAAAGGCAAAAAAAAAAAAAGAGAAGAAAAATCTAGGTGTATATTGTGAATAATTAAGGAGAGAATGGACCAGAATAGGAGGAGATGACAGAAGAAGACTCGTCTCTGATATGAGAAGCGAAGGTAGGAGGTTGATGAAAAACCTTTGTACTGTTGTGTATTTTGTTCCTTCCAACATCCTTAATAAACGACATATTTTGCTTCCCCATGTTTATGCTATTCATTGAAGAACGCCTACCACTGCTAGTGCCTGGCCTCATCATCCCATAATTATTATTCTCTTGCTCTACTCTTGCTCTTGGACTCGCCGGAACCTTCTTCTTTTCCTATCACAGAAAAATCCCAAGTTAGACAGTAATATTTATCCACTAAAATGAAGATACGTGTATATTTATATTATACTGTATATTATATGCATATTTGATGTTTTTTCAATATACTACCTTCTCCGATTCTTAATATAAGAACTAGTTGACTAATTTGAGTAGATTAAAAAAATTTGTTAAGTTAGTTATTTGTAATAAATAGGTGTTGTCTTCTTTAAAATACCTTGCTAATCATGTATATTAGCTAGAATTACTATTTGATGAAATTTTTAACATGTGCAACTACCACAATGATTACTTTTAAAAAAATGGATAAATAAAAGAGACAAGATAGATTGAGATCTTATAATTGAAAATCAAACTAACTCTTATATTAAGGACTGGAGATAGTATATATATACTACCTCCGGTCCTAATTATAAGACCCAGTTGACTAATTTGAGGAGATTAAGGAAATAAGTTAAGTTAGTTATTTGTAATAAATAGGTGGTCTTTTCTAAAATATCCTTACTAATCAATTATATTGGCTAGAACTATAATTATTAAAAGGACTATCTTGGAAAAAAATACATAAATATGAGAGACAAAGTGGATTTTGGTCTTATATTTAGGACCAAAATAAAAGTTAAACATGGTCTTATATTAAGGATTGGAGGTAGTATTATATTTGAAATACTTACCCTCTGCCTTCTTTTCTCTTCCTCCCTTTCTTGCCTAACTGCGTTATACTCTTCGAACATCGCCATCAAAGGTACCTGCCAAAAGATTTCATTTTTCATATCGTTATTAACTTGTCATCATTTTGTACTCACCATGCTAAAAATGATATACATGTGTGTATACACACACGTGTCTGTATAAATCAATGTGTGGCCGTGGGGTTAATTATATTGTTCATAATTTATATGTATAGTCCGGAGAGAATTTCTCATAGATACATACGAATGCATGACGAGAGAGAAAAAGAAAAATCACGTCTAATAAAGGAATATGTCATTATATAGTGTTTATTTGTCGTAGGATTTTTTGGTGATTACTACAAAGAGTACTTTTTTTATATTATAGATACTCCATCTAATTCTAAATATAAAACCCATTTTATAATGTAATTTATAGTACAAAATAAATCTTATATTTAAAATCAGAGAAGTACTTTTCTTCCTAATGCTTGAAGTGAATTTAGGGGATGTTTGGATAGAAACCAAACCATAATTTCAAAAGTACTTTTACGGTTTATGAAGTAAATATGTAGAAGAGTTTACCTTGTTTTACGAAAAAGTACTTCTTAGAAGCACTTTTGGACATTCCCAAACACCTTTTTAGATCTCGTGCGATCTACATCTAAGTCTATAACTGTAACTAAAAGCCTAATCCACGACAAAAGTGAATGTATAATTCATAACCTTATAAAGCAATGTAGAACTTTGAATTGAAGGCATAATTTGCGACAATAATGATGCAGAACTTTTAATTTAAGAAATCTTATCCAAGTAAACAGATTTGTCACCCGCTAGGTCGCTACTCTTAATTAATTCCGTGTCATTTCAGTTTTATGGAAAAAAATGCCTTTGAAGGTACTATTAGTCTAGCTCTAAACGTAGTGGCTTTATTTAATTAGGATGTATTATTGCAACCTTACAATTACTTTAACTCTTTAGTTTACTCTTTCCAAGTACATAGTTTATCAATTTACGTGAAGAATAAATAATAATTAATTGGGAGTTTCAAATATTGAAAATGGGCTCATTATATCTTACTTGATCATACAAGAAAACTTTATTTCTTTCTTCTTCCCAACTCCTAGTCATATCCACAAGCATGTCCACCAAAGCTGAAAAAAATAAAATCAAGTTAGCAACATTTTTTTTTTGGGGAGTTGATTAGGTCTCGTTGTTTTTAATACCTGGTATTTTCTTGACCAGTGATCTAGCTCGTTCTGCACGTCTCAAGTTCTTATGGTTTCCTCTACTTACTGTGTATCGTTTCTCATCCTGACACCACATACACAAGTTTCTTAATTCAGAATATCAATTTGGACTCAAAAGTTCATACTTCACAAATCTGAAATGACAAGGTGATATGAAAAATAGAGTATCAATTTGACAGTGAAGATGTTTGTGCGTGTGTGTGCCTGGGATTTTCTAACCATGCTGTATTCTTCAAGCCAGCGTTCTTCATCGCGTGCCAATATCCACTTTTCTACTTTCTCCATTATTGCCTTCCTGCTACAAGCTTCTTCTTTTGCTCTTGCTATCTGTTCGTCCATGCTCATGAGCAGATCCGAATGGTCGATCTCCCCTTTAAATTTTACACGTTCAAGTGATCAATCAGTTCAATTTCCACGTTGCTTCAACACTTTCAAAGCCATTCATATATAACCTAGATGTATATAAATATATATATCCCACTTTCTCACCTGAGTTAATGAGTCCAACAATATTGTTTATATCTGACTTTGAAGGAATCTCCATGTGGGTTTTACTGCATATGAGCTCGAGTTCCTCCTGTTTCTTCTGAAATAGCTCTTTCATCTTGCTGGCTTTAAGTTGATCCAGTCTCCTTACTTCAGCTTCAGCCTTGGAAAAATCTTAATTAGTAAGACCCTGAAATGTTTCTGAAAGATCCTGATAGACATATGTATCAGATACGTAGTCTATGTACTAACCTGTTGAATTATTTCTATGGTGAGACTTCCTGGATCTGATACTTCTGCTGGTGAGAACGACAACAAATTGATCACATGAGAGAAAGGTTTCTGATCTTCTTTTGGTGTGTCCATAAGATTCCATAGCTTTATCAGTTCTTTACCTAAATGATGAAGCTGTAAAATTTATCAACAAGCGGTTTCAGAGACGGATATATCAGTCACATCCACCTCTAAACATATTTTTAATGTATGACTATGACATTCCTCGTATGAAAAGAAACGACGAGATGAACACTTTTTCACCTGGTCGAGTCGCTTGTGTTTTTCTTCCACGAGGGATTCAACAGTGTGATTGAGTTTAGTGAGAATAGTGTCACTGATATTCTTTGTTACTCCACACAGATCGTTCAAGCTTGGATCAACTTCTGTGATGATGGCTGAGTAATCCTTTCCCAGTATTATCGACAAGCTGTGGATTATGTCTACGTATTTCTCCACTTGTTGCAGCCTCTCGTTCTTCCAAAGAACAAGTAACCCCACACAATATTAAGAAATTTGAACAATGCTAAGTTTATATAACAAACATTAAAGTATAACAATCCTACTTAATTTGTTCTAATTCATATAGAGATAGCATACATGTATTTATTTAAAACAAGGAGAGAGATAGACACATGATAATAAACTCTACTTGTGTGGGGCTCACGTGTCAGAAATGAGGCCCGTTGTTATAATTTTCTAAAGTGACTTTATTTAAAGCAAGGAGAGAGATAGATACATGATAGTGGTGGGTCCTACTTTTATAAGATGACCCTCATACTAGAAATGAGGCTTGTGATTATATATCTATCTTTCTCTTCATTTAGCTAGAAAACTCTGGGATTAAGCCACAATACTTCAAGTTCAAGAGATTATATTGGATTTTGTAATAGTACCTTCTCATTGTGGAGGCGTTGCAGCTCACTGTTGAACTCATCAAGTTTTTTGAGAGAGAGATCATTTTCATTAACTATGATGTTTGAGGTTGTAGTAATGTCGGATTGGCCAGCAATTTCAGCAGAGAGTTTCTGAATTTGGGACTGCACATTTCGGAATTTGCCCAACCTCTCTTCTTTCCTCAGTCTCATCTCTTTCAATGCTGGTGTTATTGAATCTAGCTGTTCTTTCAGTGTTCCTGCCCTTTTCTCTGGCTGCCGTATATATATGATTAACCAGGTCATGTTTTCCATACAACAACAGCCTTATTCTACTAAGTGGGATCAAGCATATGAATCATATGACGTCATTTGATCATTAAATATGAATAAAGTTCCAAGGAAAGCACCCTCTCATAATTACTCATGAACAAAATTTAGTCTCATTTAGATAGACTCCATATATCAGTAAGAAAAGAAAAGGAAAAACATATCATTAAGGTTATTTTCTGCCTTAGTTTCCAAGGACTAACTAACAAGTAATAAGTATCACCAACGAATAATCATACCCGTACTCCAGGAAGAGATGGTTCACCAAGAGACAAAAGAAGGTGAGTGAATTCAGCTTCAGACTCAGCAACCTGCTGATGAAGACGAGCTCTTCCTATATTTGCTCTGTCAACTTTTCTCCTATAAGCATCCACACATTCTTGTTCCAGCTCCAACAACATTTTCTCTCTCTCAAACTCATCTTCTCCTACCTCATCCCATATCATCTGCAATCATTTCAACACAAAGTTATTTGAACCTGAAACTTGCTGCATTTTAATCAGTAAATAATTAACTATACCTGCAGTTCCTGCAGTAAGAATCCGCATGATTTTTCCAGCAACGTGGAGCTTCTTGAGCCGATTAATGGAGTCTGAACCGAACCCATATTAGATTGTACTCTTCTGATTATATGATCACTAGTGTGTCAGTACGTTGTTGTTGTGAAAGATGGAAGACGCAGAGGGATATGACTGAAGGCTCCAATGTTCAAGTGTGGATGGAAGATGGTAGGAGCATGTTGGGTATGAGTTTTTGCTTCAAATACAAGCATATTGGGAATGGGAAGCTTTCCATGATTCTTCCAGGCTTTCTTTTATTATTGCTCTGAGCTTTTTAAGAACATGAGCAGTGTCTTTGTCTTTCAGACCTAAAACTGGTAGACTTCCATAGTCATAGATGTGATACGTGTTCTGCATCACCCTTTTGTTCTCGTCTTTTTCACTTTTGTGCGACTTCATTCCCACGTTAACTTTGGTCTAATGCCTCCGATCTGTAAATATTTAAGTTTTTTGGTAGTAATTACTCATTAGATTAACTAGGTGCAAAGATAATAGAATAAATTAGAGGGGAAACATTGAATAAAACGTACCACCTTGCTCACCTAATTGCGTGTTAACTCAACAGAGGGATGTGTGTGTGAGAGAGTTTGATTCAGCCAAAAGGAAATTAAATGAGAGAGAGAGAGAGAGAGAAAAAAAATACAGGCATACAGTGCCTACAGGAGTGTGAATGAAGGAACACAGAATATGAAAATATAATGAGAAAGAAAAGCCATCACTTTGACACTTTTTAATTATATGTATCAATATGCACTCAATGCTTCTAATTTAGGCAACACCTGGATAACTTGTTTTCATAGCAACTAACATCTTTGGCCGCCACTAGCATCATCTTTTCCCTTCCTTTCTCAATTCCGACTCTTTATTAAAATAACATCATACTCCTTTTAATCTTATTATTTGATCTGATTCTTTTATTGAATTAACTTATGCTTTTACACAAAATCACGGATAATTGTGGGATTAAGTGAAAAGAAACTAATATTTCCTCTACTCCTAAATATAAAAGCGAGGAAAGTGGTTTGTTTTAATCTAAATATAAGTAAACTTTATCTTTCAAATTTATAATTTTTCTTAAAATCTTCTTATAAATTGCACATATAAAAAGGACATTCATAACGGAGTATTTTTCATTGCAAATGGTTAACTCTTACTTTATCCAAGCATAATTAAAAGGAGTATTTTAAGGAGCACTCACAATTTTTTAATTTTTACGAATTAATTATCAGGTTGCTATATTTAGGAGCATTCAGACCGGGTTGATGACTTGTGGTTTCAACTGAAATGAAAGACCATATAGAAAGATTTGTATCCTGCATAACTAAACCCAATAATACTCAAATTTGAATAATAATGAGAATCAACTATTACCTTCGGTCTTTAATATAAGACCCCATTTGACTTTTATGTTGGTCCTAAATATAAAACCCCAGTCTATTTTGTCTATCATATTTACTTAGTTTTTCCAAGATAGTCCTTCTAATAATTATAGTTTTAACCAACATACTTGATTAGTAAGGATATTTTAGGAAAGACAACACCTATTTATTACAAATAACTAACTTAACTTCTTTTCTTGATTTCCTGAAATTAGTCAACTGGCTCTTATAATTAGGACCGGAGGTAGTATTAGATAGTTGTAAAAAGAAGACCCTTATAATACCTGTAAATCATAATAAAAATTTTAGACGCATGAATTATAATTTTAAAATGTAACAATAATAGTTTAATTTTATAATTTTTTAATGATAGTAAATTTTAGAGTTAATAACGGTTAATATTTATAAAACATGAGTCTTTAATTGTCATTTTTCCTTTTTTTTTAATTAAAGCATCAGTATCTTTTTATTAGAGGAAATCCTATTCAAAGTACTGTCAGATATTAGTAGGGATTTAAATCTTGATTCGTTATGTTATGAATGATTAGTTCCTTCTGCTAATTATTTTCTTCTTTCTTTGCCAGAATAACAGGCCTCTGGTCCTTCTTTTGGGCCCAATATTATATGACTGGAAATTATGTCCGGTGACAATATCCAATCGTCACAGGCCCAGTGAGCCTCAAAATAGTGGGCTTTATCCCAATTTCATTTTCCGTTGTTAAAAAAAAAAATAAAAGCCGTTATTCTACTTCGCAGTTCGGACCTGCGAGGGAAGGCCGTTTTGGAATTTTAAGTTCCAACGCTGTGGTCTGTCACCGGCTTCTCCTCCTCCGCCAGATACTCCAGGTCCAACGACTCCACTGTACACACTGCACCATGACAAAAAAACCAGAAGCTCCTGATGCTAAACCTCCTTAATTCAGTCACTGCCTCCACCTGAAGTTTCTGAAGAGCTTCAAAACGAACCAGAAAAATGGCTGGAGGTGGAAGGAGAAGCGCTCGCAGCAGAATCAGATCCTTCACTGATCACAACGATGATGAGTCTGTTCGTCCAGCGAAACCCAGTTTCAAGCTTCGTAATAATAGAACCAAAGATCGAAGCTATCTCCCAATATTCAACGCGTCTTTTAAAGTCTTGCTTGGTGTTTGCTTATTAGCATTCTTCACTATCTTGTTTATGATCCATCACATCCTAAATCGTCACGCAGAAGTTCATATACCTAGGGTTATCACACCATTTCCTGCGCCAAAGATGATGGACCTCCCTCAGGTTAAGGATGCATTCCTTTATCTAATAATATTTTGGAAATTTCGGCTTTTGTTGTTTGTTTTGGGAATTGAATAGTTTCGGCGTATCACAGTTCCACGGTCAGCACAAGGAGAGTTTATATTGGGGAACTTATCGGCCCCATGTATATCTCGGAATTCGTGCGAGGTAATATCTTGCTCTGCTCCAAACTCCTTTTGTTCTGTAAACGAAACTCAAATGTTGACAGCTCATAAAAATTCCATTGTCATATTTGTGTGTTAATGTGTTATAAGCTCAAGCCTTGGCAGTGTGATATGAAGTGTGGTCTGAAAACCAGGGTGGCTTAGCTTGCTTTGATTTTGCGTGATAATGACAGCAAAATTTTATGTCTTTGCAACATTCTCAGAAATCATTATTTTGTGATTGCAGGACTCCTAAATCTTTGATTTCTGGATTAATGTGGATTAGCATAAAGGATGGCAGATATCACATGCGACATGTATGCAACAATGATGATGGGCTAAGCACTTATGGTTGGAAAAGTCATAATGGGCGTGATTTTGGGCATCAGTTGCTAGTTGACCATGGCATGAATTTGGATATTAGTTTCTTGAAATCAAAGATGGTTGGCAGTGGTTATGGAGGGGATTGGGCTGTTCGAATTGAAATGCAAATTGAGAAGTAAGTGATATTATTAAATTTTGTTAGGATTTTTTATCATAGAAAGTTTCATTAATGGATCTATTAGAAATAAGTTTCCATGAGCTTCTAATTGGCTTATGATGTGATTTAATTGAGTTTCGATGGATAACAAGTACGTCAATATTGAGTTCAGGTTCAGCATTCTGAATTCAGTTTTGCATTCTATGTTTGCATGTAACTCTATAATGATAGAGCCTTAGTATCCCAAAGTAATCCCTTTTTGTTCTATCCATAGAGTGATTTATTGTGGTCCTTTCACAGATCTGAATGGGATGAAGAATTTGGTGGAAATGCCCAACTCTTTTTCTACTTGGCTGATGAGGGTGGTCATGTTCTAAGTGTGAGTGGAGATTATTTGAACAATCATGAGGATTCCATAATCGCATCTGGCTCTCGAACAGACATAGGAGATTGGCAGCTACATTTAAAATCAATGGTAATGTTGAGAAAAACATCTCATGGTAAAATATTCAAGATTGTGCTTTTTGTACTATCAGTGGACCATTTGTGGAGTTTATGATTGATTGCCTATAGTTAAGTCACGCTTGAAAAAAAAAAAGAAGGGAAAAAGAAAGAAGCAACCATTCTTCCTGTTTCTTTCCTTGAAACAGTTTAACAATATTGTAAAATCATAAAGAAATGGATCCCCACAACTTTTAGCCAACCTGTATTATACCCTTCTTTTGATAGATAAAACTACCTAGATGAAAATTTTAGATACTCCTTTTTTCTTGGACCTTTTAGTGACCCATAAATTCAGCTTCATTTACCATCCTAATATAGTAATTGTTACTCCTTTGGTTCACAATAATTATCATGTTTGGTGGTAATCTTTAGTTCTGTTTGTTGTGGTTTTGCTCTTTCAGGATGGCTTGGAAGTGCATTATGCTGGATTTAATACGCCTCACTTTCACAATTTGTCTGATCTTGTGCAACAAAATCTTGCAGCTCAGGTATGTTAGGTTTTTACTTTATTCAAATATTTGATGACATAATCTTACAGGCAATGCAAGAATTTGCTATTGTGAAGTTGTCTTTGTGGGCCTTGTTCCAAACTTCCAATATCTCTACTTACTTGCATATCTTACTAGATGATGAAGCATGCCCGACTGCAGCTATCTGACTCATCAGACAATTCTCCAAACGTCTTAGTTTTTCAGGTAATAGATCGGATAGATACTCCATTTTTCTTATCCTAGCATTTGATTTAAATCATTTACATAAGACAAGAGATCTCTCCAACTGCTCTTGGAAGCTTCGTTTTCCATATGGTTTTGTTGTGTCATGCACTTACCATTTTCTTGTTGCAGATTAGTGGTAGATTTCCTCTAAACACAGATATTGTTCTTGTCTCTGGAACTGGATCAGAAAGACCAAGAGTAGAAGAACGTGTCAGCAATCTTACAGGTTTGGTTAAATTCAGTCCTCTTTTTTTTTTTTTTTTTTGAAATATGACATGTCCTTATTTGTGCTTTTCCATGATAAAGAAGAACTAAATCAGTTTTGACTTCATTGTAATTTGTAAGAGTTAGCTGGTGCATAACAAAACTGCTTTTCCTGGGTAAAGATATCATCAAGTCTTCTACATTTCTGTTGCTAGTTTGTGATTGCTAAAATTCAGGCTTTAGTTGGGAAGGCATGTTTACTTCGCTTTCAAACTTATTGCTCGTGGCTTCTGTTCTGCCTCATGGGCTACTTCCCAGTTTAGTTGGTGTATAGTTCTGCAATGAGCTTGGCTACCAGTTAATGAGTTTGCAGAATGTCTTGCTAAATCAAATGGTGTTTTAAATGTTCATTTGCTCTTCTGTTCAATGGCAGGCACCTCACTTACTAACCGACTGAAGGAGAAGAAACAAGAATTTGATGATAAGTTTGAAAAAAATTTTGGATTGGCTGACAAGGTAAAGTTTATTGTTTTTTTTTTGGTTATATATTTTATTTTACTTGACTTATTCAAAAATGTTTTCTTTCTGACAATGCATCTGGCCTTTAAATGTGTTGATCTCCTATACCATTCAGTTGACTTCAAATGGTGCTCAATGGAAGTAATTCTTTATCTTGATAACGAAATTCTAGGTGGATTCAGATTCCATATCTGTTGGTAAGGCTGCTATTGGAAACTTACTAGGTGGTGTAGGCTACTTCTATGGCCGGTCAAAAATTGCTGTCTCAGAAATACTTGATGTAAGCCACTTCTGTCTAGTTTTAGTCTTTATGTAGAGTATGTCATCCTTTAATTGCATACAATTAAACATGTAATTTCTAAAAATGCAGACGTTATATTTATACCCATGTAATGTATTTTGACTTTCTGCTTCTCAGTATGCTTTCAGTTGTTGCTTTACGCCTCAAGTTGATTATTTATGCTGGCACTTGACTTGAGAAGACAAGAACAAAAAAGTGACGTCAGAAGAAGCATATTAGCACCTCTTACCTAATATTGAACTGTGTTTTGTAATGTTTCTCAAAATAGCTGGTCATTCTATGGTTCTTTGTAGAAGTTTTGTTATATAAGGTGCTCTTAAACAGAGTTTGGATTCTCTGACTTCACAAAAAATGACTATGTCTTGTACATTTGAAAGAGATAAAGAGAAAGGAGAAGCGTGTAATTGTAAAATACGGACCCCATAAACTACCTAATCCTCTTGAGCCACTCTCTATCTGTAAAGTCATTACTGCTTGTCCGTAGAGGACCCATTTCCTATTACACATTGGTCTATAGTTTAATTAATTCCTCTTTAGTTCCTAGATCTGTATCATTTGCAGTTCTTTGCATTCCGCTTATAGTTATAGACTTTCGTTCTACGAGTGTGAGACTGTGGCTTTCCTATTCTTTACTTAATTGTTATGAGGTCCTTTGTTTTCCACACATACACCATCATATGGCTGGTCTTTGTAAAGTTAACAAGCTATCAGCAATATAAGTATTGACATACAGTAAATGTTTTTCTCTTGCAGTCTAAAAATAATGATAATTATTTATATTATTGGCCTGCTGAGCTTTATACAGCAGTTCCTAGCCGACCTTTCTTTCCAAGAGGATTTTTATGGGATGAAGGTTTTCATCAACTTCTAATCTGGTAAGTTTTCAAAGTTAGCTCTCTCCTTTGTATCTTTTTGTTATTCTTGAATTGAAATCTGCCTCCAGAAATAAGCTCTGTATTTTCTTGACCGCATTAGACTTATAGCTGATGTAATTTGTGGATCATATGTGGTCTGGGAATATACTTTATTTGTACTTGCAAAACAATGGCCAGGCGTTGGGATATTCGTATATCCTTGGATATTATTGGACACTGGTTAGATCTTATGAATGCTGATGGATGGATACCGCGCGAACAAATTCTGGGTTCTGAAGCATTGAGGTGTGGCACAGAACATTTTTCTTCAAATAATTGCCGTTCTTTCAGATTGTCCTTGTGACATTTTTTGTTCTGCACTTGCAGTAAGGTCCCAGAGGAGTTTGTTCCCCAGCATCCAACAAATGGAAACCCTCCAACTCTGTTTTTAGCAATAAGTGGTAACTTTTTACATTTATTATTCCTTTTTCCTCATTCCTGAGACATGAGAATCATAACTTCCGGCACTAGAAGGTCATATTTTGTTGACATGAGCAATATCGCAGAAGCCATAGTCTAACATCAGACTGCCAATGAGAAGTTTTCCTTTTCATTGAGAGATGATGAAAAGAAACCTCCTGGTTACATATGCTCTTCCATGTCAAGCTATCCATGTTTGCATGAGAATCACAACCCCCTTTCCATTTTTTATTTAGCATGGGAATCATGCTTGAATAGGAGTTTATCAATCAAAGCTTAAGATTTGGAGATTCTTCTACTTCTTCCTTCTGTTTTCTGGAACAATGAAGTTTTGGAATGAGGTGTGATAAGTGGTACCTTACTAGTACAATGATATGCATAAACATCACTTTCAAGGGTTGTGACAGAGAAAATGGAAAACACAATACTTTTCAGATCAATCACATCTCATTCCTCATTTATTGGCTTATAGGACGCGAATCACCTAGCATAAATAACAACTACTGGCTAATTCTTACTAATCCTACGTAACAAAGGGCTGAAGTATAGATCAGAAAGATTCCTAGTATTTTTCTGGCGGTGTTGGTTACAACTAGACGTTTTGGCGCATTCCCTGGAAAGTGGTTATTAGGATTTCGCACTATTCTTGTTACTTGTGATTTTTGCAGTTATATAATGCGTTTGTATGTTCACGTGGGACATGAAAATTCTACAAAACACAGTAAATAATAGGACTCCCTCTTGTATTGGGTGCATGGCACTATTTTGTATATTCCTTTTTCTTCCTTCTGCGGCCGTGTGGTCCCCTCCACCTTATGCTGAACTAAATGGTAAAATTTTTGCTTTCTTCAGATTTAGTTCATGGCTTGAAGAACAACAAGTTTACTGGGACTGATAAAACTGAGATCTCTCTTTTTCTGGAACATGCATTTGTTCGGCTAGAAGCATGGTTCCAATGGTTCAATACAACTCAGTCAGGTATATACTGTATGTGTGGTCTGCCTTAAGCACTCGAACCATCTTTTCTCGTTGACCAACTTTTGGGTTATATTATCTACTTGACGCAGGGAATCAGATGAGCAGCTACTATTGGCATGGACGAGACAATAGGACAATTCGTGAATTAAATCCCCAGGTACATGCTCATTTTATTCATTTATTATTTATTTTATATATGCTTAAAATTTTGATTCTGGGCTATTACAGTAGATCCCTGTATCAACTTGATCAAAACATCAATAGTTGTGCTTAAAACAAGGGCTATGTAAAAGGGAAGAACAGATTAGATTTGTTGTTGGAATTTGGAAAGTCTGAAGCACATGAGCTGGATGAGTTTTGATTTTAAAACCTGCCTTCTCTCTTGCAATTTACGTTGTTCTTGAAGTGCACTTCATATCTTCATCCAAAATGGGGTCACTTAACCCTGCTGTCTATGTTGGTCTATTTAGACAAGCTCGACTTTTCTTTAATGAATACATTTATTGCTTTATGACACTGGTTCTTGCGTCTTCAGACACTGTCCTCTGGATTGGATGATTATCCACGTGCTTCACACCCAAGTGGAGATGAACGTCATTTGGATCTTAGATTTTGGATGTTACTTGCAGCTGAGTGTATGCATTCTATTGAAGAGTTGTTGGACAAGGAAACCAATCCTGGCAAGGTATCAACGAAGTAACACATGCCTTATTAATTAGTAGATCATAAGTAGGGGAAGTACTAGAAGCAGAGAGGTAGTCACCTTATCTCAATGACACATTGAATGAAATCATGCAGGATTATGCTACTACTGCTAAAGTGCTATCAGATTTTGAGTTACTGAACCAGGTATATTCTTTCGCCGTATCCTTTGTTGGGAACTACCTTCACCTTGATATTCCATCATTAGTTTCAGTTGCTATGGATCGGTTACTGGTTCAGAAATATAACAACAAAATAATGTTAAAATCGTAGGGCCAAAATTTGTGAAGACTGATAAAATGGAGGTACTTGAAACTGCTCAGGACATGTATGGTAATAAAAAAATTTCTAAGAATCAGAGTACATGTTAAAAAGACAGGGTATGGCAATATAACGTTTACTTTCTGGATACAGAAAGTGTGTAATTTCCTAATTTGGAATTTTGGCCTTCCAAGCCTTCCTATAATTTTCTTTTTAAAAGGAAGACAATAGACATGGAGAATAGAAAGATAGAGTGCATTCTTGGCAGAGCCGTAGATGGGTAGGATATTATGATTGCTCTGCAAAGGAATATTTCGACAACACTTCCTACATATGGTAGCTTCATGGAGGACTCTTGCGGTTATCGTGAATGGATGAAACAATTTTTGTGGTTTTGGGAGATTAGAAAAGAGAAAGCAAACCATGTTTGTGGCTTTTACCGTAATATCTGCATCGTGAGATTGAAAAGCCAGTTCTTTTAAACTATAATCCGTGTCTAATTTGTGTTTCCTGTTATTACAGATGCATTTTGATGATGCATACGGTGCTTACTTTGATTTTGGAAATCATACAGAAAAGGTACACTGCTTATTAATTATTATTACAGGCTACTGTAGCAAAGTCTTAGCAATTCATTATTCCTCAATTCAAGTAATGAGACTTTCTTTGCGCCTGGAACTATGTTAGGTTCGGTTGAAATGGAAAGAACTTGAGGTAGGACACAACCATGTAACTCGCCAGCTTGTCCGGGATGTCTTAGAGAGACCAAAGTTGAGATTTGTTCCTCATTTTGGTTATGTTAGTTTGTTCCCATTCATGGGGAGGGTCATACCACCTGTAAGTGATGCACAGGTTGAGATCATGATATTTTGTCACCCATTTATTAGCTTCGAATTAATTTTTGTATGGTACTGTTATATTCAGACATCATGGATTTTGGAAAAACAACTTGACTACATTTCGAACCGAAGTGTCTTATGGACCGACTATGGACTCCGCTCTCTGGCCAAAACAAGGTCTATAATTAATGTGTTTTATGATTTTAATTCCAGAAGCCTTACTGATCAGTGACCAGATATTTGATTTATTCTGGGTCAACTAAATATGATATCTTAAACGCAGCTCCTTGTACATGAAGTACAACACAGAGCACGACGGACCATATTGGAGAGGTCCTATCTGGATAAACATGAATTACAGAATTCTCTCAGCCCTCCACCATTATTCCAAAGGTATATTAGAATTATACTATCGTGCTCTTAGCTCTCTTAAATTAATTTCCGGGTTGAATTTTGCAGAGAATGGACCATATCAGGACAGAGCCAGAACCATCTACGAAGAGCTGAGACGCAATTTAGTAAGGTATAATTTGATTTCGTTTGTTACTGTTCTAATGTACTTTTAAAGACTGGTTAAAATGCATTTGCCCTTTATGCAGAAACATAGTGCGCAACTATAAGCAGACTGGATTTTTGTGGGAACAGTACGATCAGAAAGAGGGTAAGGGAAAAGGGACACGAGCGTTCACTGGGTGGACATCGCTTGTGGTGCTAATCATGGCGGAGGCATATGGCCAAGTGTAGGACTCGAATGAGTGTTATTGTCAGTACAGTTATATCCCCATCAGAAGGACAACTTTTCCTCATCCGAGAATATCTATGTATAACGATCAAATCAGAATAAACACACAAAAAAAACAATTAAGTGTTTACCAAAAACCAGTTTTGGATATGGTCATACGGATAATCATCTGCATTTGAGCAACGCAGGGAACTCCCAATAAATTAGGGACGCTCGCTAATGAATTGGGAAAGTTCAACTAACCCGCTCCACATAAAAATTATTAAACACAAATCGAGTTCAGTTGAAATCATATAATATTTAATGTGTGTATATTAAATTCAATTCATTTTAAATTAAAATGGTGTTACGACAAGCTTAAGTAAATAATTTTTCATTAAAAAAAACATTTCAAGGGTAAAAGGATGAATGACTTCAATAAATAATATTCAAATAAAATGTAGGGTAACGAATATATTATATCTAGTTTTAAAAAAAAAATGTAATTAGAGTGGCCAAGGAATAATTTCCTACTGAATTTTTGAAAGCTTTGAACAAGCTCAAAACTCTCTCCAAGTTCTTTTACCGGGGAAAAATTTGTTCTGCAAATTGCGAGTGATTACAGGAAGCAGTTGGAGAAGATTATAATGACTCGAGTCGTAAAAAAGTCGTAACATGGTGACTAATCAGCAATGTCGCAACACATGCCTGTTGGTTAATAGCAATGGAAGCCTAACCGAATTTTGCATGTCTTCCAACTCCTATTGTATCATTCTTGGGCTCACTATTATCAGCTGTCATGATTCCAATTCAAGAAATACAAGGCAAATCCAACCATCATTAGGAAAGACTAATATGAAAGCCTCAAGGTTTCTTTTGAATGTTACATGGATTTCCCATTATCCGTTGCTCCCGTGTCCCCAGCCATCATAATCTCCAAGTCCCTTATATCTCGCTTCAGTACATTTCCCAGTTTTGCGACTGCCTCCGTCTGCTGTTGCAAGACCTGCCTCACAGAGAAACAAGAACCATTACACACGATTACTATGTTTTTTGAATATCAATTATCAACTTTATTTAGGGTTTGTTTCGTAATAGTTGACTTCGGAGGAAAAGGGAAGGAAATGGTAGGTTCGATTCAGAAGGGTTGGTCCTTGGCATTGGAACATCAGAGGTCAATGCAGTCACTCATCTTGAGCCCTTTTCTTTTGGTTTGTAGGGAAAAAAGGAATGTCCCATCCTTAGCAGCATGACAGGATTTTGCCGGGGGAAAGAAAGTTTGAAAAATTGGCAGCAGCACGGTCATTATACAGTAAAAAAGTATCTAAACCTTATAATGGTTTGTACGTACTTCAAGAACAGGAAAATAACAGTAACTTGTGCTTTACTTTTTTATATTAGTATAAAACATTAAGCCTTCCAAGTTGATCCCATCTCACCTCCTGCAGATCAGTGAGACTCTGTTCATGAATTTTAGTTGACCCTGGAAGATACAGCAAGCCACCATATCCCCCACTATTTGCCTGGACACGGGATACAGTTAGCAGGTTCTGCACCCTTCTAGATAGTTCTGCTCCAGATCCTTTCAACTGCAACAATTGTTTCAGTGTTAGTTCCGCCTCAACCGGGAGGTAGAAGATGCATAGGACTAAAAGTTCTACCTGTCTAGTTATAGTCGCTAATTTCTCTGCGAGTTCAGCTTCCCCTTTTGTTAAGGGTATACGACAGCCTTTTCCTTCCAATGCTTCCACTATTCTCATTACCTTCAATCACAATATATTAGAAGACGCTAGATTAATAGAGTGGCAATGAATAACAAATTCCAATGCCCCAACCTCAGCCTGGTGTTACAATTTATCATTGAACTATCAGAATCCCGACCAGCTATAGAGGATGTCACCAAGGGCATAGAATTAAAGAGGCGGTCACCAGCCAAAAGAAACAAGAGACTTTTATTTTCCTTTTCTAATTTCAACTTCTCGTCAGCTAATTCTTATTTTCATAAATGTACAAGTCACAATGCACATTTTCCTTTTAAAAAATGAGTTCTTTCATTCCAAAATCAACAGCAAGTTTCTTTCTCAAATATAGAATAGTTGCACGTACTCTTAAAAGACGCCGTTGAAGAATTTGTTCTTTCTGCTGCATTCTTTGAATCCAAGGAAGGGTGTCGGCTTGAAAATGTCTTTGGAGCTGCATAAAACATTTGAAAGTTATTAAGACAAATCACTAACGCATGATGAAAACAAATTCAGCACCACTTTAACATTGTACAGGGAAGAGGAGTACCATTTTAACATTACTTTGGGTTATGCGTAATCTCTCTGCATCTGAAACAATGACCTCATCTTGGATCTGCCCAAGGTAAATTCAGCATGAAATAATTGAACACGAGCTCAAAGGAGAGTTTGAAAAATCAAAAAGCATACATTATATACGAAAAAGCAGAGTGCTTCCGCATCAATCATGGAAAAACAGAACTTATTATTCTCATACATACTAAATAAGGGTAAAAATAAAAGGAAACTGTGTGAGATTCTTCAGCTCCCAACTTTTTAAGACGCGCCCTAAAAAAGAAACCAACTACTCCTCTTATGTATCAGAAATAGTGGCCAATTGAGTCACCAGGTCACAGTCGTCGAACAGTTCGTTCAGACCAGGTTCAGGCTTTACAGAGTCAGGGACTAATGGGACTGGGACTGAAAATAGTAAGATAGAAAATGATCTTGAACCGGACCCAGTGGAAGTAGTAGCAAAGTCAGTGGTTTCCCCCGATCCTGAACCGGATTCAGGACCAGCATTCTCGTCTGTTGGATAAGTCTGTAATCCGTAGGATTACCTCAAGGGGAAGTCTTGGCTGATTCAACTCAAGCAAGAACAGCATCTATTCCTTCAACAGCTGTTAGGGGCCTTTTTCCTCCGTTCCAGGTAAACAATCCAACAATTTTTACTTTTATCATGCGGCTATTAAAAACTGTGGCAACTAGTAAAGCCTAAACACGCATGATTTCATCCCTTAGCATGTATCTCTTATATATAAAATCTATTCTCTTCCATCTCGGGCTCTCCCTCTCCCTCGCACACACCCTCCCCTTGCTCTCAATCATAAAGGATCTTCAGACACATATTCTTAGATTGCTCAGCTCTCATAACTGAGAGCCCCTCATGAGCGTAAATTAATCCCCTCTAACATTGAAGCTATCTTAATTGTTAGATTAAACACTCCCCTATGATTTTTCGTCCTTTTCTCCTCACAAAAAATAATTTAAACCACTTAAAACAGGAGATATACTATGCAAAGGTCCGAAGGGGCAGGAAGTTTGGAACAATATTTGTTCAAAATCTCAAAGTCTCCAATGTCTTGCTCTTTATCCTGAGATAGACTACTCTTTTTCCTAGCCAACATGTATATGTTATCAGGTTTCAAGAATAAGAAGTTATAGATTAGCAAGTTGATGAAGTATTGAGTGATGGCTAGACGATACAGATCAATATGACATTCAAAGCACCAAACCCTTGTTGTGAGTGCTTTCAATATCTGCCTTGTGAAAAGTTACAAGCCAATATAGAAAAAAGACAATAACCCACTTCCAATGCAGGTTGTGGGTCAGTAGTAACCATGAATATAAATTCTTACAATCGGAGAAGTTATTTTCCAACGGAGCCTCAGTAACCCTGATTTAAAACATCATTAAGGAAGCCAGCAGTCTTTTCAACCCTAACTTATTAATTATGGTGCATATGCTCAGCAGAGTCATCTAAACAATCTTACGACACAAATAAATCAAATGTTCAGCATCAATTCTAACACTTTTATATTGTACAATACTGAAATATATGATTGCTAAACAACAAAACCCCATCTGAACAACCATTTTATTCAAATAATCAAATATTCAAGTTACTAGTACTTCTCCATTGTTTTTTTCCTTTTCTCTTCTGATAATCGGTATATTGGTTAAAGTTAAACTACCAAGGCCAAGACGCTGCTATTAGAAAAATAAAAAGGACAATTACATGAAGTTTTGAACTAATTAAATTTACCTTGAGTCGTTGTGAAAGATCCTTGAAACCCTGAACAAGTTGAGGCCATAGGCGTTCTCGATCAGCACTTTCCATACCCTCAAGCTTCCCCATTGCCTCTGCCCACATGATCTGGCGATACAAACTATTCCCCAGAATTAGCCAGCGGTGGAACAAACAAAAAAGAGTTTTATACTTCCATAGTTCACAACTACAGTGATGATTTGTATACAAATTGAGGGAAGGAACTTACGTCTGATACACCAGCAGGCTTCACCCTATACTGCGGTTCTGTTACACTGAATAATAAATGCTGCAGAACACAGAAATTTGAGACAAACATTACGCATAAATGCTCAAATTGGACATTTATATATACGGAATAAAATTTCATTATCAACACCCATGAACACTGCCAATAAACAGCAGAATAAAGCTTGCAATAGTAGAAATTATTCTGTAATTGCAAAAAAGAAAAACAGAGAGTGGAATACCTTGAAGGCGTACTTAGAATTTCCAGTATCCTCCTTATAAGCATCAACGATAGCCTAAAAATGACGAAGTAATAATAATAATCCATAAGAGTACAATGTAATATGTAAAGACGGGAACGGAATAGAGCCACGATAGGGTTTATGAAGGCGGGTTAACATACTTGAATATCGCGATCGGCGAGAGAAAAAGGAACGGGAGCTACATTAGCCATCTGAGTAGTCAATTGTGCATTCTGAACAGGAGCGGATTGTGGTGTGGCAAAAGAAGATTGAAATCCAAAACCAGCAGAAGCAGGTTGCTGAAACAGCGGGGTCTGTTGCGGTTGCTGTTGCTGAGAAGAAAACGGCGTCGAGAAAAGTGAAGTGCCGAAGCCAGTGGCAAAAGAAGGCGTAGACGGAGTACCAAACGCTGGCGTAGATGACGGGGTTCCAAAAGCCGGCGTTGATGATGGCGCGCCAAAAGGGGGCGTCGACGTAGCCGCGCCGAATGCCGGCGCTGAAGATGGAGTACCGAACGCTGGTGTGGAAGATGGGGTACCAAATGCTGGGGTAGAAGAAGGAGCGCCGAACGCCGGGGTTGAAGAAGGGGTACCGAATGCCGGGGTTGAAGAAGGGGTGCCGAAGAGCGAAGAAGAACTCTGAGCGCCAAACATTATGAGGACTGATGAGACAAGAGTGAAGAAAAGATAGAGAACAACAGGATTTCTATTCGATCTAAGCACAAGGCGTCATTAAGAGGGCAAAATCTCGCACTACAAATGCTCGAAGGAATGCTCACTGCTCCGTCTGACTCTCTGTTGCCAAATGACGACGTGCTTCGATTTAAAACCAGCGTCAACCAGGAATCGACAAAGACGCCTATACTGCTGCGCTATGAAGGAACGGGATTTGCCTTGCCTTTGCAAATGAAGGGTTTTTTCCCTTTTTTTTTTTTAGCATACTTTACTTTTGTGTAATTTCAGTTAATCTTAGTATTAAATATAAGATTTTTTTAAATTGATACATAATATAATATTATATTTCTTTAAATTAAGTGATTTATTTAATTTTTTTAATTTACTTAAATTATTTAAATAGTTCTTTCGTTAAAGATAGGAGGGGTGCTCTTTTTTTTTTATCAATTTATTATTCTAAATAATATTTATATTATTAATTTTAATATTTTTATTATAAATTAGGTTATTTTTTGAACGCTATAAACATTGAAGAGCTTAAGCACATACTTGTGAGAAAGAATATAAAGATGTATAGAATACGAAACTGATAGTCACATTAATTTTGAATTAGCAAAGTAGCAATTTTTTTAATCTTATAATTGGCAATACTCCTAAAAATGGTAAGCATGACAAGTTGACGGGTCCAATGTAATTTTGTAAAACTACGCATGATTTTCTCTCTCTTTGTAATGGCATGAAGATTTGGATTTTATTATTATTATTATTATTATTATTATTATTATTATTACTACTGCTACTGCTACTACTACAACAATTATTATGATGTTCATAACTTGTAATTCAATTTATTATAGATCTTATATTTGACTTGATGTGGCCAAACAAATTAGTTCAACTGAGAGGAGATGCCCCCAACAAAACAAATTCTGCACAAAGCTTGACACCACAATTTACAATAAACAATTCAGCTCATATCACGCCTTGTGTCCTGCCCAGAAAAATAGATCTAATCTAATTGTATAACTAAATCATGGGAAATTAGAATTAGTAAATTGAGCATCGCACCATCATTTAGAAAATAAAGCTTAATCTGGGAATATCAGGAACAAGGCAAATATCCAACCATAATCTACAAAAAGTACAGCTCAGACAGTCTAATGATAACTGAAAAATTGATACACGAATCAATAGCAGTCAAGAGCATAAGCACTGAAATTAAAACCAAGAAACCTCCTCCACTTCCTTCCTTCCTTCATATCAGTAAAATGAAGAAAGCAGAACTCTACCCTCCAACTCCATCGTCATCAATATGTCTTCAATTTCATGCCCTGATGGTTACACAGCTCAAGCACAAACCAGATGGCCTTATCTTAGAAGTCTGCCATTCTGATCCTGGGGCTGCAGATGGATCATATAACAGAGTTCTATATCCAGGATCAGCCTCTAGTGAGAACAGCAACAGCTTCTCATCCAGTATGCCGAATCGAAAACCAATACTTGAGCTCCCGGTCAATGGCACCGGTACCATCTTCCATGAATTATCCTCTGGATTGAATATTGCTAACTTCCTTTGGTTCTTCCACTCCATACAGAACAGCTTCCTCCCCAGTACAGCATGTGCCGTGACCATCACGCAACCATTCTTCATCTCACACCAGCTGTGCTTCTCAGGGTTATAAACATCAACAAACTTGGAGTTCCCAATTGTGAAGCTTGACCTTCCACCCATCACATAAAGCTTCCCTCCAAATCCACAAGCAAAGCAACCCCATCTTGGGCGACGAAGGCTCTCAATCAGTGTCCACTTTGAAGCATCTGGATCATACACTTCAGCACTGGAGAGACTCTCTCCGTCCGCCCCATAGCCTCCAACAGCATAAACCAAGCCATTGACTTCAGCACAAGCAAAGTCATATCTAGCCACATTCATGTCTGGCAATCTGCCCCAACTGCAATCGTCATTGCAAACTATGTTATTGTACAGTGCAAAAAATTCTTTTCTTCCAAGTAATAGATATATAATCTTCAAATGGTAAAATCAGAATGATGTTTATGAGCAAAATGTTCTCCCATGTAATTGATTATATGTGGCGTTCCAACAAAAAGACATACTGATACAGGGCCCAGCAGGAATTTACAGGAAACATCAAAACATTCAGTTATATGTGTGCAAGTTGCATGAAGCTTAGATCCACAGAATATGGAAAATACAAAACAGTCAAGAGATCCTATCGCTTAGGAACAATGATAACCCAATTGCTGCCAAATTGAAAACTAACAAAGAATCAACTGAATTCTCCATCGAAGAGTTCTCCAAACAGATTTTATTCAAGTTAGTTCTTTACTGCAGCAGCAGAACATACCTGTTGAGGAAAGAATCATACTGATAAACTTCTGCTGAGGCAGAACCAGTCCCATCAACCAACGAATAGCCAGCCATAACAAGAAGCTTTCCATTAAGAACTGCTACTCCAAACCCGGCCTTTCCTGGACCGGGCATCTGTGGAAGAGAACGGTGTTTCTGACCAAGACAGTCAAGAACTTCCCAATGGCTTGCTCCTCCTTCTTTATCCATAGTTAAGATATAAAGCCATTCCTCAAGCACGCCAGCCAACTTTCTCACAGTGATAAATTCTTTGCTCTGAATAAATGATCTCCATTTCTTACAGACACCGCCCATGGCCGGGAAGTTAGCACGAGGCACAAGTGCAAGGCAATGCTTTGCCACATCATCAGGTAGCCCAGGTAGAATGGAACTGTCTTCTTCATCAAGAACCTCAGAAGTCAAACAGTTATTGCTCTTTGAAAGATTTGGTGTATCCTGATTGATTAATTTGGTGAAACACATATTTGACTCTGTAAATCTCTTCTTTCCAGTACCAAAACTAGGCATTATCAATAATAAATATCATATATTAAGAGAATTCAGAGCACTTTCGATTTTGACCAATCAACCAGATATTATGGCAAGATACTTATTGAAATTCCTACAGCTAAATAAATTCGTGATATCCTTCACCAATAGGGATTCTACAAGACCAAGGCATAAAAGATGTCGCAGAACGAATCACTTGAGCAGTATAAGCTGATGATTTTCTGTGTTTTGTCCAATCTGACTCAAATTCCATAACAAAGATTCTGCTCCCACGGTAGTTCTTTCCAATTGTTTTTTGCCAATTTGATCTTAAGCCGCTGAAGTTGTATCTTCCCTCACACATTGCCCAGATATCTATTGATTACAGGCCAAAAAAAAAGAAGTGTTAATACATTTCAAATTAATCAATGTTCGATTCATCAAAATTATGAAGACATCGAGTCATCAATAGTCAATACAAAGTCATACCAAAGTAGGCCATAGAACTTAGCAGGACTCAGCCACCTGTGACTTCCATTTTTCTCAAGTCCGTATGGGCTGAAAGGATCAACTAGAGGGAATCAACTTAAGAATAGATAAAATTTCAGGGAAAATAAGTGAAAATATGCAAAGTGAAAGAGGAATCTTAATGGCAAACAAGTCTAGTCTGCAAGGTTAGAAAAATATATATAATCATTCCCGTAAAAAAATGGCACACAAAAAGTGGAAAGTAAAGTAAAACCTACACTCTGTTTCATTGACTTCGAATGAAAGGTGATTTTTTAAATAAGTGACAAATAAAATCAACAGATGTAGGAAGGAAATTTTCATTTAACAAACACCTAACTCCTGTATTTCTTTTGGAGGAAAAAAAAGTCAAAACTGCAAAAAGAGGTATTTGTCCCTTTTCTTTTTTATGGTTAGATTTTTCTCTCTCTGAAATCAAATGCCCAGATGGATCAAAGCATATCACACCCATTAAAAGGAACAACAAAACATGGAATGAATTTAAAAAAAGGGGGGGGGGGGGCTTTTGCGATTTGAATGGAAAATAAACGATCTCGTTTGCTATATGAAGCCCTAAATCACCATTACATGAATATGAGGCATACACTCCTCTGCGAATGAACACAGAAGCTCAGGTAACTACCAGATCTGGAATTAATAAAATGCTGTAATAATTTGGATGGCTTGGTAAATAAACAAGTCTAGCAAGAGAATCAAATCAAATAATCAAATAATAATTAGGAAACACACGTCACTCCAAAGGCAGAACAGAATAACACATCCACCAGTTTCAAAAGAATAGAACATTACGGCCTTAATATGCATCAAAGAGCCTAATAGACGTGCAATTAAACATGGATCATATAGATTTGAATTGGAAGTACGTTCTTCAAATCCCGTCTGAGAAAACACATCGAAAATGGAACCCTTTAACGTTCTTTACAGAGAGGCAAATCCTAGAAGGCCACCACCCCAACAATTAACACATCTCAAGTGGCTGCGGCCAATAGGATCTAAGAAGCAAAAACAGAAGAACTAACGTAGTAATGAATCAAAACAGAGCAGAGAAAATAACAAAACTAGAGTAAATCTGATTCGGGCAATGATTAGGAAACCCATCACAAGCTATGAAAAAATGCCTGCAGATCTGAAGGATAGTAACAGAACCAGAATGTTAATCAGCAAACCAGGGACAAAAAGAAAGAAATGAAAGACAGGAAAAGAAAACAAACTTACAAGAAAAAGAATCAGCTGAATCAGGAGCTAATTCTTGAGTGCGATAATATAGCGAACGAGCAAGATGGATGGAATATCAGTGTAAGAGGCAAATAGGGGAATTTATAGGAATAGGACCCGAATCAGTAGGGAGAGGATAAAAATGACAGAGCCTAACCACGTCAAAACGTGATAAGCAAAAAATATCATTGCGCGTAAATGGGAATATATTTTAAAAAGTTTGCTTTTTTTAATAAAAAAATCCCCGTGTCAGGTGATGATATTATAAATTAATCATTTTTTTATATTCATCAACATTCTGAATTTAATTTGTGCGTCCGGTCAATCTGGTCGGAGGGACGAACAGGGTAGTTGTGTTTAGCTGTGCTGTTGGTGGGCATCCACCTTCTGTATCTATCTATCGTCTTGCAAATTCAGCTTTTTGCCAGCAATTATGTTGCTTGGCCAAGCCAAATCAACCTTTTTGAAAAAAAATTAGCGAAAATGCCAGTAAATAATACATAAGGTTAAAACTTTTCATGATTAGAGGACCCGTGACACTCGTTGAAAATTTAACTACAACGGAATCTTCATTCACCTCAGGACCTTTTTTAAACAGAAGAAATGGTAAGGCGAGACTAAAAAGGCCGGCAATGTATGACTGGTCTGTGATCTATCACCCGTAAATTGACAACTGCCAATTACCTGAACATTCTCATGCCAAAAATACTCTTTTAGTCCCTTTAATTTTTTTACCCCTAATTTTATAAATTTATTTTCATTCCTCTAACCCTTGATACTAATATTTATCATACCCTTAAGGTTATGTCTAACAAAGGAGTTAGTCCCTTATAACATAACATATCAAAATTCGAATTTCTATTAGAAGAGTATTCATATTTAGTACTCAACAGTATTTCGAATAAAATTGCTTTCAATAACAAATAGTTATGCTTTAGCAAACAAACAAAAAAAAAAGACAATGACCTCACAATTTTAAATATTGGGAAATCATTTTTTCTAATACTGATGGATTAAAACTTAATTTTTTTTTTAAAAATATTATTAGAGCATGACGATATTAGAATTAAAGGACTGAAAAAATACTTTAGATAATTAGGAGATCAAACTATAACATTGTATAAAATTAGAGGATTAATGTACACTTTTACCTTTCATAATTAATAGTAGTAATGGTCAATTTCCAAAAAACAGCAACGCATGAAATCCTTATCCTCATTACACCTCAGCCCAATGTGTGAGGATATGACTCATTGGTTTTTTTTTTTCTTTCCTTTTTTATGGACGATTGTTTTACGTTTCATATACATTGCCCCCTCCAACCCTATCTATAAATATACATTGTTAAATTTGACCTCTAAGTAACGTACTCTGTCTTGTATTTCTTATAAGATATTTTTAACTAACTCGTCGAAATCAAGAATAAGAAGTTAAATTATTAACTTGGTCTAAAAAAAAAAAATTTCACGTTAGAGTAACTCAAGTTATAAATATAAAAATTTAACTTATAAAACACTACATTCTCGGAACATATTAGTATAAAATTAAGTGAAATCTGGGAGACCTGTTTCTATATAATGTTCTTGTCTTAAGTCCTATGTAATATTTGTTCAAACTTTTTGTGTTTTTTTAATACAAGAAACTTTTATAAAATCTATGAAGTAATTATTAATATTTTCAAAAAAATGCGCTCTTCATAATTATAGTTTTATACCTACCTTTTTCTTTATTTATCTTCGTACCTTACAAAACAAAAAACAACGAGTTCTCTCATATATTTACCTTATATAGCTTAAAAAATACTCCCTCCGTTCCTTATTATAAGAGACAAATAACTAAATTACGTTGATCAAAAAATAGTTAAGATTAGTGAGGACAATTAATGTGTAAAAAGTATAATTTTTTCCAATAATGCCCCCATTAATAAGGAGAGAGAGTATGAAAGAGAACAATTAAATTATTAAAAGAAAGAGAAGTGGGGGAGGGAGAGTATGAGTTAGAGACAAAATAAATAGGGGTAAAATAGGAGTCAACACAAAAAAGTAGAGACAACTTTAAGTGTCTCTTATATATGGGAACATGCCAATAAACATCAAAGTCTTATAATAGGAACGGAGGGAGTATTTGTTAAGCTGATACCAACGGACACTTAAAAAATACTAATGACTCTGGGGTATTAAAAGTTCATTTGGGGTGATTTGAAATGTTATGATAATTTTGGACAAAATCAACAGCGCTTACAAATTTTAACCGCATATTTCTTAACCTATAATTGGATTAAAATGATCTTATAACTAAAAGCCTAAAACCAGAAGGAATATTTAAGAACAACGAGTGCCTTAGGTGACCTCAACTGTGATTGAAACTCATCGAGTGGATTTAAACTGACATAATTGACTTTGATTAAACAAAACCAAAAATTCCATATTTCGGTGGCAGGCTCTACTCAATCCCACACCACAAAGAATCAAATAAGAGGTCATGACATTTTTCCTACATTATAATATAATATAATAAATAATTATTTAATTTATCTTCCCATATATGCTGTATATGAGTGCCAGAAGTAAGGAATCTTTTTGAGATTTTGGCTGTAATGCAAAAATAAGACCCGCCATTTAATGAGAACCAGTGACTGAAGATTCCCCAAAAGAGTCTTCTTCCCATTTTGCTGCAGATTTTGAAAAAACCTGAGCCATGGCTGGATTCTTTAGTAGTTTCAGAACAATACAACCATAAACCTCCGTGTCTATCTCTTGGTCGTCCCAAGTTTAATTTCCGTCACTCGTGTCATTGGCATTTGTGGGTGAATCAGCCAACTTCTGACAAATTTGGGAACTAAATTATTTTGGTCTCTGATTAATTCGTTGAAATATCTGGCATAATAAAACAGATTAATTTCATTGAAATTATATGAATTTTTCTTTTAAAAAAAGTTATATAACATTTTCAAATAAAAAAATATATATTATACATATCTCCCACAAAATTTACAGTATTGTCGGTTTTCCAGTTTCTAGAAGTTGTATAAATCTCCTTCAAAAGCAAGTCTTTAATTTTTAAAATCACGAAAATAGTCACTGGATCTTTAAAAGACATTATGCTTACATTTCTAAAAAATTGTATAGTCATAATAAAATCTTAAAAAGATATATTTTAAATGAAAGTTTGTAAGTGTTTTTTCGAAAGAAAGAGCGCAATTTTTAATATAAATCTGGAGAGGTTTACATTATTTTTAAAAATAAATTAAACACTTATATGATTCAAGAAAAAATAAAAACATAAATAATTCTCTTTGGGGTGGGTTGTTGAGGTGATGAGGGACGTGGGGGTGGGTGTTGGGTGAATGGGTTGGGGTTCCAAGTCCAAGTCGCAGGGGGCGACGTGGACAGCGCATTCACAAAATGGGCAACATATAGCAGTCCTCGTCCAGTTCCAGCATGGGGCCCACGCGCCTTGAGGGGCGTGACTTAATGGACGGCTGATGTTGGGGATGCACTGCTGCGGCTTAACAAGGAAGGATGGCAATTACGTCCAAGAACCTTAATTATAATAAGATCCCTAATACATTTTGTTAATACCAGAAACGGATTGATGCACGTTATAAACCGTCTTTTTAATCAAATTAATTTATTGTCTAACATTTTGAAGTCCGCTACAGCAGCTTATGTATATCATTACCTCCAGTCCTAATTATAAGAGATAATTAACTAATTTGAGAAGATTAAGAAAAGAAGTTAAGTTAATTATTTGTCATAAATAGATATTGTGTTTCCTAAAATATCATTACTAATCAAGTACTACCTCCGCTCCTAATTATAAGAATCAGTTGACTAATTTGAGGAGATTAAGGAAGTAAATTGAATTAGTTATTTGTCCTAAATAGATGGTATCTTTCCTAAAATATTCTTGCTAATCAAGTGTATTCACTAGAACTCTTATTTAGAAGGGTACTTGGAAAAAATATATAAATATAAGAGACAAAGTAGATTGGGATCTTATATTTATGACCAAAATAAAAGTTTAAACAGGGTCTTATATAAGGACCGAGGTGGGGAGTATATTGACTAGAACTATCATTGTTAGAAAGATTATCCTAAAAAAAATACATAAATACTCCTCGGTCCTAATTATAAGATCCATTGACTTATTTGAGGGATTAAGGAATGAGTTAGTAGAGAGTTGGAGTGAGTTAAGTTTGGTTATTTATAATAAATAAATGCTGTCATTCCTAAAATATCCTTGCTAATTAAGTATATTAGCTAAACTATCATTTTAGAAGGATTATCTTGGAAAAAAATGCATAAATAATAAGAGAACAAATGGATTGGGGTCTTATAATTAGGACCAAATAAAAAGTCAAATGGGGTCTTATAATAAGGACCGGAGGAGAGTATTAGAGACAAAGTGAATTAGGGTTTTATATTTATGATCAAACTAAAAGTCAAACGGGGTTCTATATTAAGGACCAGAAGTAGTACTTCAAGTTTTCAGGTAACTCTCTTTCTCTTCGCTAGTTTTTTTATATCGTTGAGTTTGATTTTATCTTTATTATCGTGCAAGAAATATTAATTTATTCTAATTTTTAGATTTGAAAATTGTTGAGTTTTGTTTTAATTTTTGAGGTGGGACGGGATGGGTAATTAAAGTCCATAAATAGTGTGTGTGATAGGATAGCTCAAGGCATGGGAGCAAAAAGGCCAGTGGTTTGTAGAAAGCAGACGGATGACGGGTAGCGCTTCATCCATGGGATAAGATTAGGACAACACGCAACTCTTGCACTTGACCGGCAAACAACCAGAAATTACCGCATCGTTTCTTTTAAGACAAAATGACATTAAAAGGAAGCATAGTTTACAAGTTACATGCTCAAAGTAAACTAGAATTAACAATAAATATTCTCACGATTTGTTGGCCAAAAAAATATAACTTAAAAAATTCATGTCACTATTAGACAGGTGGTTTGGATAGCTCAGACTCGTTTCGCCCAAATAAGGTTTTTGACATGTTTGTGTGGCCAACAATGAGAAGAGTCCGCTTCAGGGAAACATAAACTAACAACCTAATTTTTATTTTTATTTTTAAGAAAAGAGAGGCAGAAAAAACTTAAGAAAATCATGCTTAAACTTCTCAACATGTTGCGCTATAATAGAATCTAGAGAAGGTAGGCGCCTAGTCACCCGAAGCCGAACACCCTAAAGCAGGTCACACCAAAGCAATTGAAAGATGACCCTAAACAACACAAGATTATATGCTACTTAGCTAATTTAGAAAGATTAAAAAATTAGTTAAATTAGTTATTTGTAGTAAATAAATATTATTTTTTTAAATGTTCTTAGTCATGTGTGTTTGAATTACAAATTGATAATAACTTCTTAACATATGCAACTATTTTAAGGATTATTTGAAAAAAAATAAATATTTTGATAAAGTAAATTGAAATCTTTATTTTAGAATCAAATTAAAAATTAAACTAATTTTTATATTAAAAACTGAAAGTAATATTAGAAATGACGGGCCCATAGAGGGCTGAGCAAAACACTAAACCACAACTGAAAAATGAAATTCATTTTGATTTTGGTTGATAGATATTTGAGGTTTGGTTTCACAAGGCGGAAAAAAAAAATGACTGTGTCTTATTTGTCATCGTTCAAAAACACAACCATACTTCTATGAAAAAAAATTGAGAAAAATAATGAACAGATGTTAGTTCCTGTCTAAAAAGGTGCTTGGCAACAATTAAGAATGTTTTTTAAAATTATTTTTTATAAAACGAGAGAAACTTATCCATATATTTTATTTCATTATACTATAAAAATATTTTTAAATCATAATTTTGTTTTCCACTCAAACATCCTTCAAATCCTTCAAATCTAATACAACATTTACGTATTCAATGAACTTCTTACAAAACTGATCAAACTGAAAACGAAGGCAATGTTTGGTACGAGAGAATTGAAAAGGGAAAGACAAAAAAGATTTTTTAAAGAGTTTGATTTAAAAAAATTAAAAAAATTAAAAAAATAAAAAAAATTTAATATTTTAAATACGGCTTGTTAAATTTTTTTCTCCTCCCTTGTTTTCATATCCCTTGTGCCGCCGTAATGTGAACTATACATTTTTTGTCAATGTAATGTTAATGCCTCGTTTGGTATGATGGAAGAGTTTTTGATGGAAGTGGAAGTGGAAATGGAAGTAGAAATAGAAGTGGAAGTGGAGGTGGAAGTGAGTTCTAAAACATGTTTGGTAGGATGATGGAATTGAGATATAATTTTAATTAATATATCTTTGTAATAAGAAAATACCAAGATACCCTCCAAAAATATCTTTCACCTCTCCTTCATCCACGACCAGCGTCCAAAGGAGCATTGTCGGAAAATTTTCTACTGACCAGCAAAGTCAAACTAATGACCAATCAATTGAAACAAACTCATTCATCAGAAAATCAATCTCAGTTCTTCTCAATCAAACCCAGATTTGTCAAGACTACAAAAACTAATCCTATATTCAAAGCATCGCAGCATCAAACAACACAGAGCAATTGCTCAGAAATTATGACCTTTGTCTGTGATGAGCTTCGGCCAAACTAGTGGAGAAGGAGTAGGAGTATACGGAGAGGGACCAAGTTCATTATAGTCACAAATTGACAAGCTGCCACAACAGATCTGTAGTGGAGATGAGGCATCAAATCTGGGTTCACATTACTGGACGAGAAGAGAAGTGAAGGACATTGACAACAAACTGAAGGGAGAAGACGACATGAGCACGAGACCGAAGGGAGAAGACGAGATCGAAGGGAAATGACCTGAGCTCGTGCTTCCGCTATAGCAACGAGGGAGTATACGAGATCAGTGACAAGAAGTGAGATCTGGTGGAGGAGAAGCCATGGAGGAATGCAAAAAAAAAAAAAAAGAGATTAAAGGGGATGCTGGAGGGGAAGGCCATGACCGCTGGAAGTAGATGCCGGAGGAAGACATCGGAGGGGAGGATGGGTGAAAAGGTGGCCGTCGGTCATGGGAGGATAAGAAAGGTGCGGTTATATTATGATGGGTAAGTTGTCAATTAATAAAACAATAGAGGATAAAATGGTCATAAAATTTCAGTTCTGAGAACTCATCTCAGTTCCATGGAGATAGCCAAGGAGAAGAGAGTTCCATCAAATTTGATGGAACCCACTTCCACCAGGAACCCACTTCACACACACCAAACAGGTTTAAATTTGGATTCCACTTCCACTTCCAATTCTTTAGGCCCAATTCCAACATACCAAACGTAGCATAAATATATCTGATGCCATATCCAATATTTATTTATTTATTCTATATCACATCATCGCATATCACCCACCCCAAATTTCCCTGCAAGGCGATAAACAATTAAAGAAGAAGATGGAAGACCGAAAAGGCGCGTGCCGCACGGTCAAAGATGGGTTCAGAGCCACGTGCCCACATCCTATTGCATGCCAAACATTACATTCTTAAAGATGATCATCGTTTGGTGAGGATGGCAATAAACGCACAGAATTTCCCATTTCTAATGATGCCCACTCTCGAAGACATTAGACCCGGGACACTGGTACCATATAATAATTTAATACCCACCTAATTATTAAATTATTTTTATCTTAAATATTAAATATAAACCTGTTTCTTATAGTTTATCATTTTTTTTTAAATTATCCTTATAAATACTTCACCAACTATAATCAAGTAGAAAAGAGAAAGAGGATATTAAAGAAAGTAATTATAGTGTATTGGGAAAAACATGTCATATTTCTTATAATTAACTAATTTACCTAGCTTTCTCAATCTAATCAAATTAGTTAAATAAATTATATTAAAGATTAAAAGAGTATAATAATTAATTCATCACCCCCCCCCAAAAAAAAAAAAAGGGA
Organism: Neltuma alba; assembly: GCF_004799145.2. NCBI lineage: Eukaryota > Viridiplantae > Streptophyta > Magnoliopsida > Fabales > Fabaceae > Neltuma > Neltuma alba. Next base: position 250,780 of record NW_021637069.1, read on the forward strand.
GATATCCTGTCAAACCAGATTAAGCAATTTTCTGACTGCTCCGAGCAGCATTCACGCTGAAGCTAAAACCAGTGGTGTACTATACACATACGCATTTGCTATTTTAATATAAAGATCAAATTGAGGAATTTATTCTGATATCATACGTAAGATTTCAATATTTTATTTCTTAAAAAATTATTTTATCTCATAAGTTTATAATTTATTTAAAATTATCATGATTAATTCATATATTAAAAAATTCCCATAATCTGAAATACAAATTAGTATTAAAGAGTATTTCGTGAAAACCAACATATTTTTTTTATAAATAATTAATTTTTTAAATTCTATATTTTATTACTATTCCGGTCCTTAAGTTAGTTATTTATAAAAAATATATGTTGTCTTCTCTAAAATACTATTGTTAATTATATGTATTAGTTTGAATTACTATTTAATTGAATTTTTAATATGTGCAACTACTATAAGAACTACTGTGAAAAATCGATAAATATAAAAGATAAAATAAATGAGATCTTATATTTATGACTAAATTGAAAGTCAAACTAGCTCTTTATATTAAGTACTGGAAGTAATATATAAAATACTATCTCCAATCTTTAATATAAGAGCTAGTAACTAATTTGAGGAGATTAAAAAAATTATTTAATTAGTTATTTGTAATAAATAGATATTATTTTTCTGTTAAATTACTATTATTATAATGACTATTTAAAATCAAAATAAAAATAAGATAAATTTTTGGGAAAATTCCAGAAAGGTCCCTCGAATATATGAAATCCCAGATTGGGTCCTGGAATTTCCAAAATGACAGAAAGGGTCAGTAACCCAATCTGTCATTTTGCAAATCAAGAGAATTGACAATTTTTTGCCCTCATTATATTCATTCACTACAATGATTTAAGAAATCACTATAAGGGTTTTAAGCATTACCTAGATTCATGTAGCGAAAACTACTCGTTTTTTCATATTTAGGTGTCTTGTTATTAACTAAAAATAATTGTAATCACTAGAACAATGTAAGTATTACCTAGATTCGTGTAGAGAATAACTAACATTCACTTTTTCATAGTCAGGCACCCTTATTATTAAGTACAACTAAATCTTGTAAATATTTAATCAACTATCTTGTAATCACTATAGAACAGTGTAAGCGTTACTAGATTTGTATAGAGAATAAATAACTACTCACTTAGTCAGGGGTAAAATTGTTAATTGATCTTAATTCACAAATGACAGATGGGTCACTGACCCTTTCTGTCATTTTGGAAATTCTAGGAACCAATTTGGATTTCATATATTCGAGGGACCTTTTCTGGAATTTTCCCTAAATTTTTATATTAAGAACAGAGAATAGTACGAAAGAGTAGATTCGGTGGCCGACAAAGTCTTATCATGATACTCTAGCTTCAGAACGTACATTCAATGCTCCTTTGTTCCTTAATTTTGCTGATTGAAGATTAACGGCGGAGTCCACGGCCGTTCCATCTTTTAACATAATCAAATTTGAGATAATAATATTTAATATTCTTCCGATTTTTAATATAGAATTCAATTATTGAGTTGGTTTTGATCCTAAATATAAAATCTTTTTATATTTATTAATTTTTTCTAAATAATTCTTTTAGATACTTCTTCAACTATAATCAAGTAGAAGAAGGAGGGGGAGTAGTAGATGATTAAGAAAGATGATTATGGTTGTTTTAGGAAAAATGTGTCACTTTTCTTATAATTAACTAACTTATATAACTTTGTTAATCTGATCAAATTAGTTAAATAGGTTTTATATTAAGGACCAAAAAAGTATTAAATAATTGTATAAAAAATGTAAGAAAATAAGAAAATAAATGCTGTCCTTGTTGTCTTTTTTTATTTTTTATCATGATCTTAATTTACAGTATTTAGGATGGAGCAAAGCAACTCGTTATCTGGAGGATTGGCTTGGGCCATTTGATGATGGACTATAAGACTCCTGCGAATTGAATCAGTTTAGTTTGAGGCATTTATTACAATAAAATTACAATTGCAATTTGCAAATACCACTATTTGTTTTTTTTTTAAAACAAATGCAATTATTTTTTTCAAAGTATATGTATCCTTTTATTAAAGACATTCTCATTAAGGTAATTTCGGTACTAAATGTGAATACCTCTCCTAACAAAAATTCAACCTTAATTTACTGTATCGTGAGTGACTAATTTTTTCTGTCAGACCCAATTCTTTTTAGTATTACAAATTCTCTTTTCAGGAGACTCAGTCCGCGCACTGGGCCTCATTTGTCTTTCCATGGCCCACTTAAAAGCACTTGGCCCATTTAGTAGCCCAGTTTTTTGAGAGGGATAAGCGAAAGCGATGACTGTTGTGTATTCTTGGGAAATTATAATCAATCGACTAGTCCTCAATCCTCATGCCCTTGTGAAAAAGAACTGCTTTGTGTGCAAATTTCTCCCTCGCACATTACATTTCCCCAAACACTAACACTGATGTCATACTTGTAACAAATATAATGATTACGAGCACATCATAAAGTCATAAACAATCCAAGAGACACACAAAACGATACCAATTCATAAAAAGAATTAAAATAAGTACAATTTTATTATAAATGAAAAATACTAATTCATCTCAGTCCGCATATCAAATTTAGGCGTTTGTAATAGACCACTTTCTGATGGTAAAAAAAAAAAAAAGAAAAGAAAAAACAGACCACTTCCTCTATCCCCAACGAGGTGCAGCTAGCCTGCCATAGGCTCGAGACCATGCGGGTTGATCCTAAAAAAGACCGCTTCCTGACTGGCTCCCATTTGCCCAACTCGCCCCGCCAACCTCTGTCCTTTTTTATAAATTTTTTTAAATTAAATTATAAATTTTTATAGACCAAATTCTTCTTATTCTTATATTTTTAAATAATTATATGATTAAATTATCTCAAAAGTTGAAATATAAATATATAATTTATTTTAATAATTATTTTATTAGTATAAAAATGATAAAAAAATGAGAAATCAAATTTAGAATCAAAATCTCTAACAAAATACAAATTTTCATGTAAATTAAATGAAAATGACAAAAAAATTTTTATTAAATAAAAATAAAAATAGTGAAAAAAAAAGGGCTGGCGGGTTGACCCATAAGTTGGAGGGTTGCGAGTTGAAAAAAAACCACATCAAAATGGTTCTTTATTTTTTTTTAATCTAACCTGTCACCTTGTAGCAGCTTGGCGGATTGAGCGGCTCTAGCCCCCTTCCCCACAGCCCAATTTTATGTTAGGTCGTTTAAGGCCCAAATCCGTCGTTTTGCCATTGCCGCAGTCAGGGTCGTGGACAACTGTTGCAGTTAAGACGTCGTTTAGTGTGGCCAACAAAGTGTCGTTAGTTTGAGGGACCCCTAAAGGCTTAAACGAACCGTCGCATGGGCTGGCTGATCGCCTTCCGGATTTGGTATTTCGGTGGGAGAGAGCTGAAAACAAAAGTGGATTTCAGAAGAAGCAACTGGATGTTACTACCCACTCTACAACTTCATACATCGCCTTTAAAGATCGATCGTAGATTGAGTTCTTGATTCTGTTTCTGTAGTAGGAAATAGGCTTTTAAAGTTCCCAAACTAGTTCTTTTTTCCTCATGTCGTTTGGATCTTCCCTCATACTGCGCCACCGCGCGGTGGCGCCGCCGCCGCCGCCCCGCTTCCAGTCTTTAGCAACATTATCCGCCGCTTCTCGATTGCTGCCAGGCAGCGAAACCCTAACAATGTCTCCAAGAGCTGCAGGAAAGACAGGCACCTAACAAGAATCTTCTCAAAGCTAAAGAAAGGTTCAAGGACTATTCCTCTCTAGCTCCTGTTCTCTCCCGAGATGACCATCCCCCTCTCTCTGAATCCCAGGCCATCGGTCTAGTGGCCGCTTCTCATGCCAACATTATGCGCGTCATCGTCCCATCTCTCCCCTCATCGGAAGCTTCCGATGAGGGTCTTGAACAATCTTCTTCATCTGCTCGAATTGAGCTGCTATGTTTTGTGAGGAATTTGTTGAAGAAGATAAGAGAAGGGTGGGTTGGTGATAAGGTGCTGGTAGGTTCTATTGACTGGGTGGACCGAAGGGGCATGATTGAAAATGTGTTCGAGAGAAATTCTGAGATACTTGATCCTCCGGTTGCTAATGTGGACCATTTGCTGGTGTTTTTCTCGCTTGAACAACCTAAGCTTGAGCCGTTTTCACTCACTCGCTTTCTGGTGGAAGCTGAGTCAACTGGGTTACCTGTCACGCTAGCACTGAACAAGACTGAGCTTGTGGATAAAGAGGTTAAGTACGCATTTGTTAGATGTTATCCTTAACTTCATCTTCGTGATTAGTCTTTCTAGAAAATTCGAATCTATGTTTTTCTTACCATTTGGACGATCATTTCAATCAGAATTCTTTTAGTGTTGAAGGCTGAAGTGAAATAAATTTTTCCGCATTATCTAGGTTTTTTTTAATGTCCAGTAATCACAAGTCTGAGGAAGATTAGGTGACCGAGATGAAAATAAAAAAGGTAGGCTAGGTGATACATATCTCTAACATTTCACTTTAGCTCAACCGCCAATTTTTGTTAAAAAGCATGGCGGAAGTTTGTTCCTACTGCCTAATTACTAAATGGTAGTGGATTGGAATTTGGAAGTGAGTTTCTTGAACTGTTATGGAATTAGTGCTTTAGCCATCCTTTATCCATTGGTTTATTAAATTGCAGCCCAGCTATGATTCACTTCTTAATGGCTTTGACTCGTCTTCAGTTTTTCAAGTTTCTCGATAACATGTTTTTTAATAAATATGTAGACTCTGGGTTCATGGAAGTCTAGGCTACGCAGCTGGGGTTATGAACCACTATTTTGCAGTGTCGAATCCGGACATGGGATTGATCTTCTTGCATTCAAGTTAAGGGATCTAACAACCGTAATTGTGGGTCCAAGCGGTGTTGGGAAGTCTAGTTTGATCAATGCTCTTAGAAGCAAGAACAATCCTGTTTCGAATGGTACAGACGAGGATAATTGGTTTGAACCTGTATGTTTTGTCTCTTTAGATCTTGTTTTTGTTAGTATTTTCTACCTTTTGTTGGAGTTTGTTACTTGTATTACTTGTGTATGTGTACTGTTTTCAGATTTTAGGCAGCAAGTTGTTTGAAAGTCAGCGTGTTGGGAGGTTTCAACAAGAAGTGGCAGAGGAAGGCATACAACTCGCAATGTTTCTCTGCTTCCGTTATCTGGAGGGGGTTTTATCGCCGATACTCCTGGATTTAACCAGCCTAGCTTATTGAAAGTGACAAAGCAATCACTTGCCCAAACTTTTCCGGAAGTCTGTGTTGTGTTTATTTAATATTTGACGCACCTCAGTGTTGGCTTCGTTTCCCTGTCTAAGCTGACAGCATCTTCTTTCTTTTTCTTTCAGATTCGGAAAATGCTTAGTGCCAATGAGCCTGCAAAATGTTCATTCAACAATTGCTTGCATCTTGGTGAACCTGGATGCATCGTGAAAGGGGACTGGGAAAGATACCAATACTATTTTCAACTTGTTGATGAAATTAGAATCAGAGAAGAGTTCCAGCTAAGGACATTGGAACAAAAAGAGAAGGAGATATAAGGTATGGTAAAATTCCTGGATTCATATTTTTCTTGGGGATGTGGTGAATGGCCTCATTCCAAAATCCTTTTTGGAAGTACCTCTATACCAACAGAGATTATAATTTGGTATGATTTTCTTTTCCGGGTGATGCGTAGTAAGTAACTTCTATTTGGCCCGTGATTTCTTTTGCAGGTACAAGGTGGGAGACATGGGTGTCCAGAAAGCAGAACCACGACTAGACCCAAGAAGCATAGGAGGCAGTCTCGGAAGAGGATTAACCAATCACTTTTAGACGAGTTGGAAGAAGAGCTAGATGACGACGACAATTTGCTTGATGAAGAGAGTGATCCTGTTTTGAGGCTCTGAAGAATGAAGACCCGTAGAACATGAAACACATCGCAATAGGCATTGTAAATAGTTCTTTTTGCTTGATCAAGCTGTAAAAATGACATTAACAAAACCATTTGCAAACTCCTTTTCACTTTGCCACCTTTCTTATTCATGTGTGGCATGAGTACTGCTTTCCACATTTGGTTCTTTACCACAGAGATGTATTGTAATCATGTGTAGTTGCACTGTGATCCTTTTATTCTAATGGAAGTTGATTTCCTTAAAAAGAAGTCTGGTAGAAGTACTGTGCTATCCTTGCTTCTAAGTGCAGAAGCTTTTCCTCGCGTTTCAACCAGGGAGACTGTGTACCCGCCTCGAGCTCGACATCTTTCTTGCCAAGGCTTTCGAATGCGCGAAGAAATTGCGTGTCAAGCAAAAATCAACACTTCATGGGATAGGACATCCTCTTCGTCTAGCAGTCTATAGCGTATAAATTTAGCGTAGACACTTCAGAGGCACGAGATAGCGCCATAAAATAAAAAGAGGTGCAGATATTATATACAATACTAAGGTACATATTTCTTTCTCTGTTCCATGAGGGTTTAGCGGAGGAGAGGATCCACTTCCGGATGATGGAAATGATCAAATTCGAGAGTAGTGTGCAATATACAAAGGATAGCAATAAAAGGTAAAGTTGGAACCGCAAAAGAACATATAAAAACAGGCTACTAGAAATATCAGATATCTAAAGCAAAGAAAAATCGGGATTCTTTGGATATAGATTAGGGGTGGCAGGGGAGGAAAATAATACAGAAATCCCAGACAGCGTCAAAGCACTGGATTAAGCTCAATGGAACATCACCACACAGCGCCAACAAGAGTCTTGGTGGAATTACCTCTTTGAATTTACCTTCAAACCTTGCTGGGACTTCGGATGCTTTTCAACCTCACTTGGATCCAACCATTTAATAAGAAGATGGCGATAAGTACTTGCCAATGTAATCACTGAAAATGCCGACAGCATTATCTGCATCAGCTCTCTGCTAGGTTCTACCCTTTCCAGTATCAAAATGTAAGCCGAATACTTTTCAAAGGGTTAACATATCTCCCAGCACAAACAGAAAATTTATGTCTCACGAAGTATCTACTCCATTTATGAATTGCCAAGCTGAACAAAGGCATGCATCTCAATGACGCACGAGAATCCCCAAACAATTCAAGTAATATTTACTTCCCTGAATACCAATCAGTCAAAATGGAGACGGAGCACTCGATCTCGTACCAATACACACAACACAGGGGTATTGAACAGGAACTCGAACCCAACAAAATACAGAAGCAAAAAGATCAAAAAACTAGCATTGCAGGGCTTTACCCGGAGGGAGCCCTTCCAGAAATTCTCAAAGGCCTGGGCCAAACCCAGGCCTAAGAGGGGTTTGGAAATAGTTTTCAACCAGCAATAGACGCGCCTCGGTTAGAACCTCACTAGCTGCGTCATTGCCCCAAGCGCAAAGATGCTATAAACGTGTCTCTTCGGTTTCTTTATATACCACAGCCTCGCCTTCCTCAAAGCTGGATTTCCTCGATGTGGGACTTCTCAAGCGAACGCTATAGCTCTCGTAAAGGCAGAGTGTTGGAAAAATGCTATCCGGACGCTTCGGGCGGAAAAATGCTATCCAAAATTGGCTGCCTTCATGTTAGCACGAAAGAAACGAGGCGTCGCACCTGATACAAGGGACGAAAAAAGGCAGTGTCAACTCAAGAACAGAGGAATTTCAACATTGACAATGGCAGGTTCTGGGCCTCTAGAATTTCTATCTCCGACATTATACAAGATCTTCTAAACTATGAAAACCTAACTCAACTTGTGATTTATTTATTTAAATATATATATATATATATATGGATGTATATGTCGCAGCAATTGTTCGTATCAGCATTTGGCAAATCCTAATTATGCGTGTTCCCTTGTGTGCTCTAATTCCATGGTGTGATAGAATGGCAGGCAGTGGAGGAGTGTGAGAAGCAGATGAAAGTGAACGCACCTTATTTCACAAACCAACAAATATAGCAACATCTACTCCTACCTGATACATTTATAAAATTTTAGTATGCTAGTTGCAAACGGATCCTCGATGGTGTGGTAGAATGTGGAAGGAGGAGGAGGAGGATTGTTGGAGCATTTGGAATTTTCATTTCTGTCAGGCCAATTCGAATACGGTACAGGCGGAGCCTGATCCCAACAAGATAGAGCAGCCGCATGCCAAAGAGATTTGCCCAGGCTGTGTTTTGAACTTGGGTGATGCTCAGTCCATGATAGTGATTGAAATATTAGATTTGGTTAACTTTTCAAGACACGTTGATTTGGACATATCGCAGCGAGCTAAATCTTTTATACTTGCTAGATGTGGCTAACAAGAACTCGAATTTGAGGTGAAAGTTGAAACCAGCCAAACACATGGACGATAAAGTTATCCGAGAAAGAAAACCAAATTTGATTAAACATCGTATAAAAGAAAACATACTTGATCAAAGCTAGGAAGAACTCATACCAATGTGATAACTAAAGAGCAACAAAATTCTCAATAAACTCTAAAAATATTGGGTCTTCGATCAGATGTTACACAGGCAATTTAAGATGAAGAGCCGCTTCGAAGGGCTTAGGCTTTCTTGCTTGTGGCCAACTGGGTCTCGGGCTGCAAGACCAACAATGCATCCATGTTAGACAGGTGATGTGAAGGGGAAAACAAGACAATAACCATATTAACAATCAATACCTCCTTCCTCACAGGTTCTTCCTTCTCAGATAAAATAAGCTCAATATGGCAGGGAGATGACATATAAGCTGCCAAAAAGATATTCAAAATCAATAAAAGCACACAGTAATGTTGACACTAAGATCTCAAGATTTCTGACATACGGTTGATCCTTCCATGAGCTCGGTAGGTGCGGCGTCTCTGCTTCTGTGCTTGATTAACCTGGATATGTGAAATATAGAGGGCATCGACATCCAAACCTTTCACCTGGAAGAAAGCAGTAAGAAGTTAAAAATGTGGTAAACATTTAACACCAATAGGAAGCAACCAGATAATCATATGACGTACTTCAGCATTACTCTCAGCATTCTTAAGCAAGTCCAGAATGAATTTAGCTGATTTAACAGGCCAACGCCCTTGCCCATTAGAATGTCTATTCTTAGCCTGAGCTGTCCTACCAACTCCACCACAAAACCTTCGGAATGGAATGGCTTGTTTGTGTGCTAGAACATCCTCCAAGTACCTCTTAGCCTTTGCCAAGGGTAACTTCCTGATGGCAAAGGCAGTCTCTCGAGTATTCTGTAGACATCAAAAAGCCAATAAACCATTAGAAAATTCAAAAGTCACAGTAAGCAAATATAAAAGGACCACAAGTTTACAAGCATATTTTCATAAATAAATATATGCAACTATCATACATGTTCCATCATTTACTGAACCTTCAGTCATAAACAAGATACAGAGGTTCACCCAATAACAATGGAAATGATGTCCTGAAGTTTACGAGAGACCTGCTCATAAAATATGACAAATCCCTGCTTTTTTCATCAGGTTTCCCTATTCCCTAGCTTCCAAACAGTACACCTTTATCAAGGCTGGTACTGTCTCGTGCTAACAAAATAATCCTAATAATTTATTAATATGAAATTATACGCATCATGCCATTCATTCACAAAAGACATTTCTCCTGGTTAAAAAAAAAAAAAAAAAGGTATTTTGGGATCTTTATAGTTACTAAATTTAGATATGACTTGCGGGTGTATGCAAGTAAAGCAATGTTCCATCATTTACTGAACCTTCAGCCACGAACAAGACACAGGTTCACCCAATAACAATGGTGATGATGTCCCTGAAATCTACGAGGGACCTGCTCATAAAGGAAATCAGACCCCTGCTTTTTTAATCAGGTTTACCTATCTCCTTAATAATAGGCTTCCAGCAAATGCATTAAGCTCCATTATTTCATTGAATTGCACTTAACCATAACTGTTTGGTAAAAACTCACTCAGTAATTCAGACAACGTAATACACACTGTAACAATCATTTAGAGAAAAGTTCTGGATAAAAAATTGCTGGATGCATGAAGAATGCAAGTTGAAAAAGGCCTAACTACGTGTATGGATACCAAAGTTAAATACGATTCATAGAAGGGTGGGCGTAAAGCAGATGTTCCATCATTTACTGAACCTTAAGCCACAAACAAGACATTGGTTCACCCAATAACAACGGTGATGTTCCTGAAATCTACGAGAGACCTGCTCATAAAGGAGACCAGACCCCTGCTTTTTTTTATCAGGTTTACCTAATTCCCTAGCAATAGGCTTCTAGCAAATGGACTAAAGCTCATTTATCACATTGAGTTGAACTTAAAAGTATAACTGTTTGGTGGAAAATCACTCAATTCAGACAATAATGCGCGCTGCCACATTCATTCAAATAAGTTTTTTGGGAAGAACAAAAAACTGCTGCATGCGTGATGAAAGTAAGGTTGAAAAAGGTCTGTTCCAGCACCTTTATTAACTATGTGTATGCACACCAAAGTTAAGTATGATTCATAGATGTGTGCAAGTAAAGCAGATGTTCCATCATTTACTGAACCTTCAGCCACAAACAAGACATAGGTTCACCCAATAACAATGGTGATGATGTTCCTGAAATCTACGAGAGACCTGCTCATGACGGAAACCAGACCCCTGCTTTTTTATCAGGTTTTCCTATTTACTTAGGAATGGAAATTCTGTTTCCAAAAGCTCCATTATTTCGTTGTATTATAATTCAAGCACTATATCTGAAAAAGCCCAGTAATTAATATAACATAATACACATTGCAACATTCATTCACAGAAAATTTATGTTAAAAAAATGCTGTAACTGGAAAGGTGCAAGGTTAAGAAATAGACAGACATTCTCCTTGTAATTCATAAAAATACAATATTTGGAAATAGAAAGCTGGAATGGATCAATGATGACAAAAAAGAACTAACCCTGCATACAAATGGCACAGTAATTATACACATTCGTTCAAAATAACGTTAATAAGACAATGACCAATTAGAGATTAGTACCTTGAAATGGACTCTGAGGTCGGAGCCTCTAGCCTTGCAGGCTGCAAAAAGGAGCAAAATTGCATATCAGATTAAATGATTCAATCAAAAACCTACATCTCAAAATCATAATATTCCAAATCCCCACCAAAAGAATGCAGCTCTAATGGTATAGGAAAATGATCGCTAACAGCGGAACTTAAGCAGACAATACATCGTCATATAGCTCCATTAAAGCCCGCCCGAACAGCTTAAAACTAAAAGATAGAAGATTATCAGATATTATGAGCTTAAGAAAGCAAAAGGGCACTTACACTTGGTAGGATTGTCCGGCTCCCTTGAGTACTTCACCTAAAAAATACATTAAAAACAAACAGAAAAGAAATATCAATAAACCACAACGAGGGAATGAAGAACGAACAGATAATGAACGAGATAGAAGAAAAGCATCTTCACCATGGCGTCTGTTATGGGAGCTTCTCTCTAGCCTCGCCGATGGCCTTCGGTGTGTAGAACGAAGCTGCACCGCGATTTGTTATTCTTATATGAAAGGACTATGGGAAACCCTAGTTCGCTTCGAGCCACAACATGAACAATACCACACGAAGGCCCTCTAGTCCACCGGGCCCATAATATGAAGCCCAAACATATAAAATGTTTCGGATGGCATTTTTAAATCTTTTCTCATGAGCCTACGGGCGGCAACAAACACGCAGAGATATTAAATTTTCTTTGGATGATATTTTTAATTTGCATAACTTATCCCAAAATTTTTTTGCAAGTATTCACGAAATTAATAAGTATAAGGAATTATTTGCTCAATATATGGGGGAAATGGAAAGGAGAAAATTTTTTAATAAGCTTAATTTAAAAAATTGGAGAAGTAAAGTTTCAAAATTTTAATAAAAAAAGTTGTACGATAAAAGAGTAATAAAAATTAATTAAAAGCTTTTAACCCTATTTTTTTAAATTTTTAAATAGAGTTCATTAAAAAATTTTCTCGCCTTCCTTTCATTCTATTTTTCTCATACGAAAGCCATGGCCAGGAGGGGATATGCCGATTCGCTGGTGAACATGGAGGTTATCCCCGGTGATCTAGGAGGGCATCAGTAAGTAAAGCTTTTTGGTGTTTTATGAGACAAATCCACTCGTGTGTGTGTGTGTATTTGTAAAATATAAAATCACTTAAAATAAGTTAATCCAACATTTTTGTTTCTTTTAGTTTTGATTTTGCTGCTTTAATGGTTGGTTACACCTTTTAACTGATCATTGGACCAATTCAGAGAATGAGGTTAGCCAATTAAAAATCAGTGAATCTGTTATGAATATTGCATGAGTGGATGTCCATAACCCCTAACCCTTAGAATTCTCATAGGATTCCTCACCTTCAAGTGTCATAAACTACATAACCTCCCTAATGAATGTTTTTGGGAGGAGTTTCTTATTGTTAATGCTATTATGATGTTCTTTATTCCTTTGTAACCTTAGTATAGGACTTCAATGCTTGGAGGCCTATAAATAGAGGGCATACATGAGGCATTTGTACCTTGAACCAAAGTGAATGAGAAAAGGCCATTGTCTTCTCTACCTCTTGCTTTCTTTTCTACTCTTCATTCTCCTTATTTCTTGTAGTTTTACAACACGTTATCAGCACGACCTTGCTCTGAAAATTTGAGGTATAAACCCTTCGTAAGATGATGCACTCTTCTCATCGTCTAATTATCTCCTTACTCAATCATCACAATATATATCTATGTATTGACTACATATTAACTTTATATTATCTCCTTTCTTAATTATCATGTTTTATATTATATAATGTTACTCTATTGTTCTTTTCTTTACATTTTAATTTTTTTTTTCATTATGTTATATATATATATTTATTTTATGTTAACATTCTGTTTTATTTTAAGTCATTTTATTTTTGTTGTCACATTGTAAAATATTATGTTTGTTTCAAATAATTGATGTAATTTATGTATCATCTCCATTTGGTATCTATGGTATTTTATTATTTTATCTGTGTTGTACTAACTCTCATATACATATAATTTACAGTGTCCCATGTTGTTTTATCTATATTGTACTAACCCTTATATACATATATATATATATATATAATTTACTGTTGTTTTATCTATATTGCACTAACTCTCATATATATATATAATTTACACTGTTTATATATATATATTTTTCCTATCATTCTATTTGTTCGTATTTATTTATGTTGTTTATATAATTTATTTATAATAAGGCCTAATAATTTATATGTTGTTTATTCATTATTTATCAATTTATATTTATTTCGTTTATCTCACTGTAGCATTATTTTTATTTTTATTTTTAGTTTAATTTTTATTATATATTAGTTAGTCTATTGTAATATTTATATATTTATTTATATTACCGCATTTACATTACCCCCTTCCCCCTATATATTTATATATACATTGTCTCTATATTATTATTGTAACTAATTATTTGTGTTGTTTTTTTTTTTTTCCTCATATATGTTTATTTGTCATTGTTTATTTATTCATTTATTTTGTTTATAATTTTAAAGAATAATTTATTTATGGGTGACTTTTGAATCCTAATATTTTATTTATTGTGTTTCAGTGTGCATCAATTTTATTATAATTCTAATTTTTGTTATTATCATTTTAGTTTGATCCATGGCCAATCTTACCAAACTCGAGTTTACGGCTCTTGATATCACTGGAAAAAACTATTTGTCTTGGGTCTTAGATGCTGAAATCCACCTAGATGCCAAAGGTCTAGGAAGTACTATTTTACCTGGAAATGAAGCAACTAGCCAAGACAAGGCTAAGGCTATGATTTTCCTACGCCACCATTTGCATGAAGGGTTGAAAGCTGAATACCTGACGGTAAAAGACCCGTTAGAATTGTGGAATAATTTAAAAGAAAGGTATGATCATCAAAAAACGGTAATTTTGCCTAAAGCTCGTTATGAATGGATGCATTTGAGGCTCCAAGATTTTAAATCTGTGACTGAATATAATTCAGCAGTTTTCAAGATAAGTTCTCAATTGAAATTATGTGGTGAGAAAATAACAGATGAGGACTTATTAGAAAAAACATTTTCAACTTTTCATGCTTCAAATGTGCTCCTGCAGCAGCAATATCGTGAAAAGGGTTTTAAGAAATATTCTGAATTGATCTCATGTCTTCTTGTGGCTGAACAAAATAACGAGCTATTAATGAAAAATCATGAGATCCGTCCCACTGGATCAGCTCCATTCCCTGAAGCGAATGTGACTGTACGCAATAATCATCATACACGTGGACGCGGTCGTGGTCGTGGCCGAGACCGTGGTCGTGGTAGGGGACGCACAAATTACCGTCATTATGGTGGGGGAAGCAACAATTATAACCCAAATACCCACCAAAAGAAGAAACTTGGGGATGGGCAGAAAAAAGATAAGAATGGCCCTTCAAGAGTTGTTGAAAATCAATGTTACCGGTGTGGCATGAAAGGACATTGGTCACGTACCTGTCGTACGCCTGAGCATCTAGCAAAACTTTATCAGGCTTCTATAAAAAGAAGTTCAAATAATGTGGAAGCAAATTTGACTTTTCAAAGTGATGATGTGGAGGCAAATTTTGCATACAAAAATGATAATATCAATGAGCTAGATGATGTTAATGGCCTTGATGCTATGGCACATTTGGATGTGGCTGATTTCTTTGAGAATCATGATTAGAAGAATTTGGATAATTTTAGTTTGCTTTATTTATGCTTTTTAATTTAGTTTATGTTTATTTATTTCTCTTTTTTTTAAGAGTATTATTAATCATGATGTACTTCGAATTTATATTAATGAATGTTTTTTTTTTGGTGAAGAATATGGATGTTTCTCTTCCTTTTGTTGGGCACAAGAATGAAGATATATGCCTGATAGATAGTGCTACAACACACACCATACTCAAAGATAGAAAATATTTTTCTCATCTTACGATAAATAGTGCAAGCGTCAATACTATAGCGGGTAATACAAAACTAATTGAAGGCTCCGGAAGAGCAATTATAATATTACCCAGAGGAACAAAATTTGTTATTAATGATGCTTTATATTCCTCGAAGTCTCAAAGAAATTTATTAAGTTTTAAAGATATTCGCCAAAATGGATATCATATTGAGACTATAAATGAGAAGAACATTGAATATTTGCATGTTACAATGGTAAGAAATGGAGAAAAATATGTCATGGAAGAATTACCGACATTATCTTCTGGTTTGTACTATACAAATATTAGTACAATTGAAACAAATGCTACGGTAAACCAGAAGTTTACTGATAAAGATACGTTTATTGTTTGGCATGATCGGTTAGGCCATCCCGGATCAACTATGATGCGAAGAATTATTGAAAATTCACATGGACACCCATTGAAGAGCCAGAAGATTCTTCAATTTAAAGAATTTTCATGTGCTGCTTGTTCTCAAGGCAAATTAATTGTAAGGCCTTCATTGACAAAAATAGGAGTTGAATCTCCTGCATTTCTAGAGCGTATCCAAGGAGATATATGTGGACCTATCCATCCACCATGTGGACCATTCAAATATTTTATGGTTTTAATAGATGCATCTACAAGATGGTCCCATGTGTGTTTGTTATCAACACGTAATTTAGCATTTGCTAGATTACTTGCTCAAATAATTCGATTAAGAGCACAATTTCCAGACCATGCAATTAAGACAATTCGTCTTGATAACGCTAGTGAGTTTTCATCTCAAGTTTTTAATGATTATTGCATGGCAACTGGAATAACAGTAGAAAAATCTGTTGCTTATGTCCACACTCAAAATGGCCTAGCAGAGTCATTTATTAAACGCCTCCAATTGATTGCTAGACCAATGCTTTTGAGAACAAAACTTCCTATTTCAGCTTGGGGACATGCAATTCTGCATGCAGCAGCAATTATACGCATCAGGCCAACAAGTTATCATGAATTCTCCCCGTTACAATTGACTTTTGGTCGAGAGCCAAATATTTCCCATCTTAGAATTTTTGGATGTGCGGTATTTGTCCCTATTGCTCCACCACAACGCACAAAGATGGGACCTCAAAGAAGGTTAGGGATATATGTTGGCTATGAATCTCCTTCTATAATTAAGTATTTAGAACCATTAACAGGAGATTTGTTTACAGCACGTTTTGACGATTGTCATTTTGATGAGACAATTTTTCCAATATTAGGGGGAGATAATAAGCAGCTGGATAAAGAAATCATATGGAAAGCATTATCATTATCTCATCTAGATCCTCGTACACAACAATGTGAACTTGAAGTTCAAAGAATAATTCATTTGCAAAATATTGCAAATCAACTGCCAAATGCATTCACTGATCCTAAGAGAATTACTAAATCTCACATTCCAGCTGAAAATGCTCCAATTAGAATTGATGTCCCAGCAGGACAACTAGAAAGCGCAAGTGAAACCAAACCACGCCTGAAGCGGGGTAGACCAATCGGTTCCAAAGATAAAACTCCTAGAAAGAAAAAAGGAGCAAATAATCATGATGGTCATGATAGTCAAATTAAGGAGGCAAGTCCTATAGGAGAGGACCGAAACATAACTAATCAAAAGACCTCAGAGGAGGCTCAGGTACCTGAAAATAATGAAGAGATCTCAATAAGTTATGTTACTACAGGAAAAAGATGGAACCGAGAGAACACAGTTGTTGACAATATTTTTTCATATAATGTTGCTGTTGAAATAATTAATCAACATGAGGATCTTGAACCTACATCAGTTGAAGAATGTAGACATAGAGATGATTGGCCAAAATGGAAAGATGCAATTCAAGCAGAGTTAAATTCACTTTCAAAGCGTGAAGTTTTTGGACCTGTAGTCCATATACCAAATGGTGTGAAACCAGTTGGATACAGATGGGTCTTCGTGCGCAAACGAAATGAGAAAAATGAGATTGTTAGATATAAAGCACGGCTTGTAGCACAAGGATTTTCACAAAGACCTGGTATTGATTATGAAGAGACATATTCTCCTGTGGTGGATGCAATCACTTTAAGATATATAATTAGTTTGGCAGTCCATAGAAAACTTGAAATGCGTTTAATGGATGTTGTTACGGCATATTTATATGGTTCTTTAGATACTGAGATTTATATGAAAATCCCTGAAGGATTTAAATTGCCAGAGGCATGTAAGAATTCTCGAGAAAATTATGCAATTCGTTTGCATAAATCCTTATATGGATTAAAACAATCTGGAAGAATGTGGTATAACCGACTTAGTGAATATTTGTTGAGAGAAGGTTATAAAAATGATCCAATTTGCCCATGTGTTTTTATAAAAAGAAATGGATCAGAGTTTGTTATAATTGCTGTCTATGTGGATGATTTAAATATAATTGGAACTCCTGAAGAGCTTCAAAAAGCAGTTGATTGTTTAAAGAAAGAATTTGAAATGAAAGATCTTGGAAGAACAAAGTTTTGCCTTGGCTTGCAAATTGAGCACTTGGCAAATGGAATTTTCCTCCATCAATCAACTTATATTGAAAAAGTATTAAAGCGATTTTACATGGATAAGGCACATCCGTTATCTACTCCTATGGTTGTAAGATCACTGGATAAGGATAAAGATCCTTTTCGTCCTCAAGAAGATGAGGAAGAACTTCTTGGTCCTGAAGTACCATATCTCAGTGCCATAGGTGCATTAATGTATCTTGCTAATTCAACACGACCTGATATTGCATTTGCTGTTAGTTTATTGGCAAGATTTAGTTCTTTCCCAACAAGAAGGCATTGGAATGGAATTAAGCATATATTTCGATATCTTCGAGGGACAATTGATATGGGATTATTTTACTCTAATGAATCAGAATCACAATTAATTGGCTATGCAGATGCAGGATTTCTATCAGATCCACATAAAGGCAAGTCTCAAACAGGATATTTATTTATTTGTGGAGGTACAGCGATCTCATGGCGTTCAACAAAACAAACTTTATCAGCTACCTCATCAAATCATGCGGAAATAATTGCAATTCATGAGGCAAGTCGAGAATGCGTTTGGCTGAGGTCAGTGACTCAACATATTCAAAAAATGTGTGGTTTTTCCCTTGAACAGAAGATTCCAACAGTATTATATGAAGACAATACAGCATGCATAGCTCAATTAAATGGAGGATATATCAAAGGAGACAGAACAAAACATATTTCTCCAAAGTTCTTTTTCACTCATGATCTTTTGAAAAGTGGTGATATAGATGTTCAACAAATTCGCTCATGTGACAACCTTGCTGATTTGTTTACCAAGACACTGCCGACTAGAACATTAGAGAAGTTAGTGTATGGTATTGGAATGCGCAGGCTTAAAGACTTAAAATGATGTTATCATTAGGGGGAGTAAATATTGTGTACTCTTTTTCCTTCACTGGGTTTTTGTCCCAATGGGTTTTTCCTAGTAAGGTTTTAATGAGGCACAATACTCATTATGGACATCCAAGGGGGAGTGTTATGAATATTGCATGAGTGGATGTCCATAACCCCTAACCCTTAGAATTCTCATAGGATTCCTCACCTTCAAGTGTCATAAACTACATAACCTCCCTAATGAATGTTTTTGGGAGGAGTTTCTTATTGTTAATGCTATTATGATGTTCTTTATTCCTTTGTAACCTTAGTATAGGACTTCAATGCTTGGAGGCCTATAAATAGAGGGCATACATGAGGCATTTGTACCTTGAACCAAAGTGAATGAGAAAAGGCCATTGTCTTCTCTACCTCTTGCTTTCTTTTCTACTCTTCATTCTCCTTATTTCTTGTAGTTTTACAACAGAATCTGGTTAAAACCGGAAAAAGGGAAAAGTTTTTGATTGAATCGATCAGATTCTTTTAAAAAAAATTACTTTTCTCAAAATTTTTAAAGGGAGAATAGCTATGAAGTCCCAAAGAAAAAACATTATTAAAAGATCCTAGTGACAATAGAACAATTTTATAATGATAAGTTTAAGTGACTTTTTGGTAATTATCTCCTTTGCTTGAGATCTTATAGTAATTTTTCTATTTTTTCCAACGAGGTAAACCTGTAAGCATATTTTAAAAGAGCTTTGCATCCTCCTTTACAGTTTACACATTTTCAAAAAGACAATTGCCGGAGTATAAAGAAATGAACCCCCTGCTTGGATTGAGGGAAAATTAGGGAGGAAAGAAAACAAGAGAAGAAAACACGAGGGGAAACAACTTTTTTCTTGCTTGGGTAGGAGAGAAAATGTGGGAGGAAGGAAGTGGGGGAGAAAATAAGATGAGTCCTATGCCTCATTTTCTTTTCAAATTTTCTCTCCATATATAGAGAGATTTGGAAAGGAAAACAAGATTTTCATAACTACACCTACTATCTCTTACTTTTCATATTTATTTTCTTTTATTATATTTAAAAATTTATTCATTTTTTATTTTTTTTATCTTAAAACAATATTTTTATTAAATAATTTGGCCTTAAAATATAATAATCTGAAAATGTATATCAACCAAATAACTTGATTTTAATTATTTGATGATGCCAATGTTAGTATAATCTTTCTATCACAATATTTAATTTAATTTAATTTTAAATATGATATATTTGATAAGAATATTTTAATCATTTAGATATTTATTAATTTTCTTCTCTCTGTATTTTTTCTCATATATCTAAGCAAGAGGAATGATAACGTTTTTCCTCTAGTTTTTCCTTCTCTATTTTCTCTCCTCCCATTTTCTTCTCTCCCAACTTTTCTTTCCATCCACGCAGATCAGAAGCAAAATTTGCTGAAACATGCTTCCATTATTTGGCCCATCAAAACCACTCCCTTTCGCCAACTCTTGCAGTGTTGGGGTCTGTATGCGTGCGCTCGCGCAGCTTCTGCTCTGCACAAAGTATTTGCATCCAGCTAAAACTGTTTTTCCCTAGTTTTTTCAATGACCTCAATAATCAATCAAGATGCCTTAAGACGTACATTTAGATTGAAGAGAATGCAAGGAGGGAAAAAAGAAGGAAGAAAACAGATAAATTTTATTTTAAACATTTTATTCAAATTTAAATCCAACATTCCCTTTCCATTTGAATATTTTTAGATTTATGAAATAAATAGTTACGAAAATAAAGTAACTTCTCATTGAAATTCAATAAAACATGTCTAGAAACGTAGCTTATGTAAACCTATATTGTTTACATGTTAAATCTCACATAATTAAATGCATCTAACCCTTAAGAGCGACACCTTTCCACAAAATGGCGGGGGGGGGGGGGGAACGTAAGTTGGAACAGAGTAAGGGCAAACGGGTGAATTTCACAATTCGTACCCTTTACAAGATTATGATTCATCACCGTATACAAATCTGATCTCCAAACAGCTCTGATGCCAATAGTACACATAATGATATAGGGCTTGCCTAAATATTAAAGAATTAAAATATATAACTTGACAAAAAACTGGAATAGGCAAGAACATCAACCCACTCTGGGAAAAGACCCTTCAATTTCTTTGCTGGTTCAGCCAGTTTTTGGTCTAATACGGCAAGGTCCACTCTTAATGCTTGAGAGTTATTAGCCTGATATTACCAAGATACAAGTTAAGCAATGTGAGTTTTATCCTGAGGCTTGTCAAATGGAAATCAGCATGATCAAGTATCAAATGCCATCCAAGGGACTTATTGAAGCATCAAACTCTACTACTTAAAATTAAGAAGCAGCATCAAATCCTACCTCTAACCAGAAGTTCCAATCCTCGTCGCTGGCTCCGCTAAGTCGCAATATATATGAAGGTGGACCGCTATCAGCTGTTTCGGTTACTGTGAATTTTTGTAGACTATATGTTATACAATGAAAAGACAATATCAAATCAAAACCAAAGTGGAGGAAGTAACAATTTTTCATACCTGGAAGAACATTGTCAGCAAATGACCAACTGGATAAAGGACCAGTTATATTGAGAACAGCAACCCAGACCTCTTCTAAGGAGCTGGAAGGAAGATAGATCCAGTCAGATGCATAAATCCTAGGCTAATGTAGGTATGGTAGGTATGGAAAGACCTCAGGGGTCTATCCATGAAACTTTTTCCTTGGAACCATTTCGATTCAAAAGGTACAATGAACAGCCAGCTGTTAGATTAGGATAATAGAAGTGCAGCGAGAACATGGCTAGCAAGACATTCACTGGTTTCAGAAAAAAACCATCTCCACCAAGAAAAAGGGGAGTGCAGTGAAGGAACAGTTAAAAAATAAATTTCCTTTCCCTTGTCTGAGAGAACTTTCTCGACCAAAATCTGTATCAGAGGACTTTATAACACATAAAAGAAGGCAGCTTTGGATGTATTTAGGTTTGGAGGTATAATCTGAAAATCGTCTATTATCCTCCCCTCCCTAATTACCTCCCAGACAAGAGGAAGATTTCAATAAAGCTTTCCCTTTCTTTTCGTTCCCCTCCATTTTGTCTCATCCAAACACGTACCCTTATCCTGTGATTGCTGAAGAAGATGATCATGCATTAATCTTTCAACTTCAATTTTTTTTCTTCTTTTTGTTCCCGAAACCAATCCAGAAATGGATTCCAAACCCAGAAGACGATCACAGCTTATTTCCCAATAAGAACAAGAAAGTATATCCCAGGTAACAAGCACTAGCTCAGGAGGATCACCCAACAAAGAAATAAAAAGGAGACCAATAATCCAACCAACAGTATACCCTTGATATAATTAGTACTTCTAAGCTATTGATTTTATTCTATATTAACAACCACAACATGTATGTTCTCATGCGATTGAGAAATCATCATAATGATTTTCATTACTTTTTTTTACCAGAATGATTTTTAAGTAAACGCACTAAGAAAGAAAACAACAGGAAAGCACACAGAACACTAAAAAAATTGTGCGTCTGCGGTTTTAACTTCACAGAAGTAATTAACATACTCCACTCACCCTAAAGAAAGCTCCAAGTAAACTCTCTTCAGTCCCTTTGTAGAGTTAGAATAAGACTTCTGAACAGACAACTTGGGGAAAAATTCATACTTCTCCAATATATCATCCCCTTTAGCAGGGAACTTCAGGCTATTTGAAAAGAGAAAAGAAACAGGAAAGATCACCTGCAACAAAATTGCCACACCATTAACACACTAGCCCGAGGAAAATATCACTATCAAAAAGAAAAGAATAAAATAACGGTGGTTTTAATATATGATAAAAACATAATTCTAAAAGTCAGGTGAAGGAATGATGACAAATACTGACTAATCAACAGTCCGCTGAAGGGAGCCCCTTCAGAGTTCTGTTACTAACGTAAACAATCAAGTATTTGTTAAAATAATGATACTCCTCCAGTCCTTAATGTAAGATCTAATTAGGAAGTTGATGATATTCCTATATATAGGATTTATTTCACATGTTTAGCAGTTTTTTCCCAAATTAACCCTATTAATGTTTCTCCAACAATAATCAAGTCGAGGAGAGAGGGAGGAAGGAAGGGAGGGAATTGAGGAATGTTTAAAGTGTTTTAAAAATATATATATATCATATTAACTAATTTAACTGACATCATTAATCTAATCAAATTAGTTAATTAGGTCTTACATTAAGGATTGAATGAGTAAAAGAAAATCTTCCTTTAAGAATCTTAATACGCTCTTCAGTAAAATGACATGCAATTCCAGAAAGTTGAACTGCCTCCAGATTTTATCCCCCCCCCCCCCAAAAAAAAAAGAGGAAATTTCTGGCTTGCCCTAGAACAACATTTTATATAGGCGGTCGGAACTAATTACACCAGGTTAATAGTCTTCTTTCACTCTCCCTATGTTCTCAAGGGAATTTAAAAAACCCAGTAATCAAATATGCATAATTAAAAATTTAAAAAAAAAAAAACAATGACGAAGAAACTTGCCATCCAATTTTGGCGTTTAGACATCATGGCAGATTGAAATGAAAACTCAGAAGGAACTTCCAACTCCCTCGCTACTTCAGGCGCATGTCTGAAAAGGAAAAGTAAAGAATTGGAATCCACCACAGAAAAATCATAAGTGGCTTCCGCAATCTCACTTGAGCCTGCCACACCACAAAAGGGGAAAAAAAAAAAAAGAAGGTTAGAATGCTTTAAACAACAACAAGCCTTGTCTAACAAGGTAGGTTTTGCTACATAAATCACACAGCGTTATTGTGCTCTACACAATTGGAATATTTTAAAAGACAGAAGGAAAAAAATGAGAGATTTGCCAGCTGCATATACCTGCAGTATGAAAAGTATGTTGGAAAACAACCCTCTTAGGTGCAGAAACGCTGTAAGGAAAGAATTGAGATGACAATGCCAAGGCAACCACGCTAAGATGCAGCAAAAATTGCAAGATTGATTTTCTGGCCAGCCAATGGCCACAAATAGGCATTAGAGGGCCCAAGCACGAACCAGTTACGATTCCAATTAGTGCAGCTACAACAAGGTCAGGCACGTATTTCCCTGCAATAAAAAGTATAGAAAAGATCAAGAGCAAGCATTTTTTCTTATGAAAGCAGAAATTTTAGTTCTCTAAAAGATCTGGATAATGTCTTGCTCACGGGTTCAAAGAAAAACCACCTCAAGTAAGACAACACACCAACATACATTCATTTGGTTCAATACATAAATACTGACACATCTTTATGCATGCACCCGTAGGAGAATATATAAGCACATACAATATGTATTATATGTCAACATTAAGAAATACAAACAACTGGATTCCTATGATTAAGAAATATTTTTAAAAATAGCCCGAAGCCCAACTTACATAACACCTTGGGAATATTGGACAGAAGACTTGGATACTATAAAGTAAAGAATATGTTGTCAGATACCAGACTGCCATGACATGCTGCTGACTTGTCAAACATGCATAGGATGAGGAGATGATAACAATTCATGCCTCATTGTCTTTGGTGGAACATGAATAATATTATTTAATGTCTTGTTCTCAATACCCATAATATAGATAAATTTGGTTAAGTTTTTAGCATCACTAGATAAAAGCCTTTTTGTTTTGTTTTGTTTTGTTTTGTGTGTATATCTAAAATTTGACATGTGAACATGCTCATGTTGCATGTTAGTATCTCAGGATGACATATAATTTCAGGAATTACCCCAGGGCAGAGGAAGAGCACCCATCATTCCCATCTTTTCAATTACAAACTCAGAGAAAAAGCCGCCAAAATAAACAGAATATGCAAGGCATGGAACCAGAGGTATCATGTAAAACATTGTTGACCTGGAAAAAATGGAAAATGAAAATTGATCAGAAAGTACAAGTAGCTGCTGTAAGAAGAGATAAACATATAAAAAATGATTAGATAAACAACAAAGAAATCCAGGGTGGGAAGAAGCCAGTCAAACTTTTGTTACTGGAATGGAATTAAAGCAAACCTCCATGACAAAAGGTGAAGCAAGATATGAGAATTTAGTTGTACAAAAGTTGCAAAAGAGACTAGTTACAAATAGCAGAAAAATTCACAAGTAACCTGAGAGATTGGCGTCCATAAGATTTCACTGATAAGCAGAACGATATCCATGCAGGAAGCATGAAAGTTGATGTCACAAAAGTTAAGAAACCTCCACTCAATCCAGCTCCAAGGTAAGCCTGTTTTTAAGAAACTTGTTAAGCCATACAAAAGAAAATGAAGAGAAAATGTTATCCAGTTATAAGACCAAAATGTTTGAATTGATGCCAATTTTACGTACCACAGTTAATATAGCATAAAATCCAAATGCTCCCCAGAACCATCCTTCGTCAGATAATGCCTGCAACTCACATCACCAAGACAAACTGAAATCATCAACCAAAAACAATAGAACAAATACAGCTCTCAATTAATTCACAAGTTGTATGCCTATTTTTCCAACAATATATTTCATTAGCAAAAATGTTCAGAAGAAATTTCAAGCTCAAATAGACAAGTTTGCACACCAAGGAATAAGGTAGATAGTTGAACTTGATTTTTTTCCCCCTGACACTAAGGAAATAACTGAATTGAGCTCAACAACTCAGAAAAAAGTTTGTAGAAGAACCCACACAAAAAGATACAGACAAGGTAAAATTGCTTAGCCTAAGGGGCATCTGCCCACATATTCAAACTGCATTAATTTGCCTGAAGCATTGATATGCATCAATATTGGGGGGAAATGAATGTCACTGTCATAAGACAAAGTGCCTGTAGCACACATGCACACCCACCCAAAAAAAAAAAAATCACCGATAAAAAGGTATGAGTAAAACATAGTCTACACTCAACAGGTTTATTTACAAATAAAAATTTAAAAAAAAAACAATTCTTAACACAATAGACACGTCATCCTTCAAAATTTGGTTGAAAAAATTCAATACACCATTTACCTCTTTTGCCGCCTTGGCAACTAAATTTCCTTGAGTTAGGGGAAAGTGTCTCCAAACTATTTTGGGAATTAAAAGACCAATAAGTGAGCCGGGTATATACATCATGAAAGCCAAGTACGGACGTGCAAACCTGCATTTTACCAGTTTGTTAAAAAAGCATGGATGAAAACCAGTGTTTAATCCTATTTGAGTCACAATGTCCTTGAAAGCTATTCATCATCATAAAGTACTCTACAACGACAGATTCTAAAAAGTTATTGCCAAAAACTAAGAGTAGATCAATCATTAATATGGTGGAGTTTCCAGTTACTTCATCATATTATTTTGATCCTTCAGCAAAATTTAAATAGTGAAGTCAAAGGTTAACATTGCAGCCTCCACTATCACAAAAACGTAGCACAAAATTTTGAAAGCGAGGTTGGGAGGTAGTTTATCACCAAAAGGGGGAAATGTTTATGAAAACTGTTACTTATCAACCAAAAGTCCAAAACAAAAGAAGTTCGGAAACATGAAGGTGTTCAACAAGGGAATCACATTCCATGCTTCAAATTGTATTTAGACTATCCAGATTTAATCTTATTTTATTATTTATATTTAAAATAACTTGTATTTTTATAGATGTAAAATTTAAAGCAACTATCACTTTTAAAAAAATAAATTTATCATTTTAAAAAAACTACAGATTAATAACTCTAAATCTGAATCTTCCAAATTGAATTGCATTGAATGAGGACCCACTAACCAGAAACGAACCTACCAATTCATTGTCTGAGAAGAGAACTGAACTTTAATTAAAGAAAATATGATGGGAACAACAATCCCCAATATAATCCCTACAGTATGAATTAGAAATCCTGCAAAATCATCAAATTGAAAATGTTATGCAAAATGATCAACACGTAATTGCCTCAATAATCCTAGAGTACAGATTCAAAAGCACCAGTAGATATAAGGAGACACATAAGAACACTTACATATAAACAGAAACAAGAAGTACCCAACACTATATATGAATCAGCAGTGAACATTTACCTTTAATAAAATCACAAGACGTTGCTGACCATGGGCGTGACCGACTACGTGTCAGGAAGAAAGGCAAGATAAGGAAGATGAAGACAGGAACACTGTGAAGAATCAAAGCTACTTTTCTGGAATAGAATATCTGAAGGTCCACGATTAAAACACAAAGGAACAGAAGAGCAAAATGAGACATCACTGACGATTATATTGCCAGGTATATTATTTGATGAGCAAATAATGTGTACCATGAACCACGAAAGATAGTCAAAGAAAACTGCCCGCTCATCTTCATATGTGCTTGCAGTAACTTCACTAGAATTTGGTTGATAGATATTTCTTAGCTTAGAGGACTTAACAAAAGCTTTGATAATGCTGAACAAATTGTCACCACGCGCTTGGATGCTTCCAGGTCTGGAGACATAGGAAACCACCAAGTATGAGGTGGAAGCAACTTAATACAAAATGTCATTCGAATATCTAAATCAAAAGAGTGGATAAGATGCGTACAGTAATCTCTCTATTGTATCGTATGAGGTATGGTAATAATAACCACCAAGAAGAAAGATGATGTCAAGCCCAGGAATATTCCCATAGTCTTGGGAAAATATCCGGTAATCTGTATCTCCAGGAATAACAGGAAAAACATCCTGCATATTGATAAAAATAATTCATGTTTGAATTGTTTAAAAGGAAACATAAATTGGGGGGGGGGGGAACTAACACACAAATGCATGACTTGACAGCACAAATGTTGGAATCAGAAACATATAGAGTGAGGTAGAGGGAGCTAGGGAAAACCTGCGCTGCACTATTAGCCATAGGGTATATTGCTGCTTCAGCATAGACATTAGACGGCCAAGAACTAGGTCCAGATTGGCAAACTAAATCTGCATGTTGATATAGAAAATCCCCATTCAAATTTTAACATTATTCACTTAAGATTCTTAAATACCACACTGTGAATGTATAGAAAATACGTAGACAAATATTTCCCTCTAAAAAAGAGAATTAGTCCAAATATACCCTCTCATGTTTGTAATGCCGAGTGTCAGGCGTCAGTGAAGGACCCAAAAAAGGTTTACAGATCAATAATTCAAACGCCACGAACGGTAACATGTAAAGAGCTGATAAACTTAAAGACTTGGGAAATTGTTGAGGAATGGTTTTTACAAATCTGATTTAAAAAAATTGCATAATACTGGAATGGAAATTTGGAATACATCTTACCAGGTCCTCCAGTCCCAGATGCCTCCACATTTATAACAGCTCCAATTGTATCGTGCCACTTATGTGTCTTCATGAACCCATGTGCACCCTTTAAAATCAACATTAAAATGATACTTGATTAGCTCCAATATGGTAGAGACCAGTAAAATTTACCCTCAGAGACATGTCTTCCCATGTCAGGACTCATGAGAGCCTTTGTGTGTTTTGAAGAGCAGAGAAAGGGAGATGAAGAAAAGGGATATGTAAAAGTTATCCATATGAGACGATACTGATTACTAGACAATCTAAATATGAAAATTTTGATGCGCATATGATGAAAATAAAGCTTTGTGATGTTGTAAGAGATCGACAACTTCTAGCTAAGCTTATGCAGTGTTCCAAACCAAGTCTTATGTTATAAACAGCAAAAGATTCTATCCCCTCCTCAACATGTCATACTTTTCAATCAATACAAGACCAAGCAAATTATAAATATCACTTTTCAACTAGCCATAATATCATCACTATTTTATGGCCGTGCTTAGTCATTTGATGAAGTTATAAGCATTTAACTTTTAAATGTCATGCTTCTGCATCCATTGAACACAAGATAACAATATAATTGAGAACTAAGAAGCAAGAAGAAACTCGAAATGATAAAAATAATGACAATGAATTGTAATTTCAATATGGAACTTATATTTGTATAATGTCTTACCAACATGAAGAGTTCCTCAGCACCATTAAAGAGGAAAATAACAGGGCGGGTTGGAGCCCAACCAGAGTCCACAATTAGTCTTGCCAATTCCAGCATTGATGCTGAATGAGAATAAATAAATACAAAACACTTAGTGTGGTTGAGTAAGGATGTGCGGATACAGCCCTTCTATTCAATTAAGATTCTAATGTAGTCAATACCTACCAACACATGAACCACAATCTCCAGCGCCTGGGGAACCAAGCGGACTATCAAAATGCCCATTCACTAAAACTGATGGATCAGTGTCTTTCGAATCTTTAGATGATATCCTGTTGCAAATTGAAACAGAAACCCATGTAACACAAATACTGTATTATTAGGTCCATATACAATACAGAAAAACCAAATAGCACAACGTAAAAGGTAACAAACAATTTGTCAAATATATTGATGTGATCATTGTTGTACGGAATGAAAGTTAATTATTGTTGGTTAGTTATGAAGTAGCTATTAGCCTGTTGCTATAAAAGGGAGGAGGGATTGTTGGCTTAATGAGGATTGTTAATGTTAATGCTATATTGAAGTTTCATTCTTCCTTCTATGGCCTCTCTCTCTCTCCCCACCTTTCTGTCCTCTACCTATCTACCTGCCTATCTAAATCTTTCTATCTTTTTTCTTCTTCTTCCAACACCTATCTACATTCTTCTTCATACCATATATATAGTCTCTTGGGGTAAGAAAAGGTTTTGACTTTCCCACATACACGACTTTCCCACATACACACCGCGATCTACTTCAAGGATTAAATAACAAAGTTCTTTATGTGAGGAAAGTTATCATTCACAAATAAATATTCCAAAAGGATTGAGGAAATAATTGGAACAAAACAACATTGGTTATAGCACGTGTAATAGAGGTAAAGTCCTGCTTACCAAATGCATAGAATTCAAGGTCCTATATAAATAACAAATCAAATGCCAGGATACCTCATAATAATATTTGTATGGTTCCTGTAACCCAGAGCTATGCCGTGCCGCAAAAAAATCATAGTAAAGGAGCCATTTACAGTGGTTTCCTCAATCTCAATTCTGCAAGTGAAAGATTATGGAAACAACAGTGAACATTCAATTGTGAAAGATGGGGGGAAAAGAACATATATTGTCTTCAAATTGAAGATTGAAGTCTGCCGAGCAACACATGGGAAAAGGCAAAAGAGAAAGAGAAACAGATGGCAAGATAAAGTTTAAAAGAAAACTTCAACATCAAAGTAGCGTAGCGTCACCAGTTCACAACCTGACACTGGAACTAGCTCGCTCCTTTATTACTTCCAACTGACCCTTGATATATTCAGCAGCTTTCCTCAATCCAGGACGTCCTTCCTACAATTAATGCATCAAACAGTCAACACTCAAATAGCACGGACATTAGGAACAAGCCAGATTTAATCTGCCCGAGAAGTCGGTCACTGTGACTTTATATTGATGCCAACAGAGATGTAAAAAAATATTCTATATCCCACATGCTACTTCGTTTCAAGTTTGACCTCCTCGAAAATGATTCATGACAAACGATCAAGACCAGCGCTAAGTTTTCCTTTATACCCTACTTATCTTAACGAAGTAAACAGCAGAAATTCAAAGAAATAAAGTCGTTCAAATCCCCTGTATCTTGATTCCCATGTGCCCAAGAAAAGAAGACTTCTTCGCCCACACTCTCAGCATTCAGCACAAAAGAAAGGAGATATAGAACTGTTGGCTTACTTGACGACCATCGATCTCT
This sequence comes from Neltuma alba, assembly GCF_004799145.2. NCBI lineage: Eukaryota > Viridiplantae > Streptophyta > Magnoliopsida > Fabales > Fabaceae > Neltuma > Neltuma alba. Next base: position 280,873 of record NW_021637069.1, read on the forward strand.
TTCGACAAGACTCGTACATGTTCGATGGCTCTGGCTTCCGAAAAGCGATCGACAGGCGCGTCCAATTCAAGTGGCTTAATAAACTTCATATGAGTGACAGAATAAGCAAGCATCGACAAGAGACCGTACAATACCGCCATGACCAACAAGAATTTGAAGGCGGAGACATCATGGGAGTCCAACCCGAAAGCCATTCCAAACTCGAATTCTCAGTGGGTGAACCCAATATGCAGAATGATACAAAAGAGATGGGAAGCGCGTCTTCTATGTCTGTCCATATACCACCGCACACAGATTGAAGTTCGCCAAATAATAAAATAAAACAGAAATCGCCGGTTTCGTGAAGGAATCCTGTGAAGAAGCTGAAATTGTACTACTCAAAAGGAGCTACAACAAGACAGGCAACTTCATGAACTCCGAATACAGACAAAGCAGCTTATTAGCAAGGAGGGAACGAAGCAATTTCCATTTGGATTTTGGAGTCCGAAAAATGAATTTTAATCGATATAAGACAATGTTAAATTAGGGCTTTCTTTGTGACACACATGCCTAAATCATTCATTTTGTAAAAGTCACCTTAGGGTGTGTTTGGATAGAATCCAAACCATGGTTTCAGAAGTGCTTTTACGGATTACGAAGTAAATATGTGGAGGAGATTATCTCGTTTTGCGGAAAAGTGCTTCTGAAACCACGGTTTGGGGATACCCAAACAGGCCCTTAATGTGTGTCCCCTATGGTGAATTTAATTTATCTCCTCATTAATTCTCTTTTCCACATTTAGAATATTTCCCAGATGGTGAATTTAATTTATATTCTCCTTTCCCCATTTGGAATGTTATATTAATGTACGTCTTGATCTTACGTTTCGTTGCACGTTGAATTAAAAAAGAAATATTTCAATGAATTGCTAGCATTTTAAAATCTAGAATGGGCAAAGAAAATGTAACATTTTAGATTTTTTTTGTAACTTATTAATGTTAATGTTATTGATGTTGCACCATACATGTTTAGCATTTTTTTTAAATATCTTAATTTTTGTCAATTTTTATGCTTAATTATTACAAATGGAGAAGATGGCAAAAAAAAAGTTTATCAAATGGAAAAAAAAAAATCCGTAATTACGACTTCAGTGTATGTACTGTATGACTTTATGAGTTTGATATTTATCTTTTCAGCTTTTATTAAAAAAAATCTATGCACTGCAAATATACTTTTCGAATATCAATATAATCTAACATAATATCTAAAAATTTATGCTGATTCAAGAATTGATAAATAATTATAAAAATTGGTAAGTAAAAAGTAATAAAGAATTTTTACTTTTGTTAGGATGTCTAACTTCTTGTAGAATTTGGGCTAATTTTTCAAGTTCATGTTAAGTTGATCTCTCCACGTCACAGTGAGACTTGGCTATTAATTTCGCATTTTGCTATGGTCCCTGGCCTCCCTCAAAAAGCAAATTTTCAAATGCATTTACCCTGCCTTCAATATTGGAATCTACCTTTTTATCCTATTACATTTTGGGCGCCAAATGCCAAGGCAGCTTCGCCCAAACTACGACCAAAAGAAGTTAAAAATTCATTATTGGATGATAGTCCAGTAGTTTGAAACCTTGGCTTAATTTTTATTCAACTTTTAAAAGGGTTTACTTCTCTACAAAATTAATAATGGATTATTTATTTCAATTTTTATGATTTTTGAAAATATTTACCATATTTCTCACTGTTAAAGACAAATTTGTTCTTTTAATTAAAACTTATTTTGTAGTTTGTAAGGGTAAGTTTGAAAAAACACAGCAAATATTGGAAATAGTAAAAGTATATATTTGATCCTTTAATTTTATAAAGTTTAATTTTGTCTTTTAATTTTAAAAACTATACTTCTAGTCATTTGATTTCTGAAATTATCAATCTTAAATGATAATTTTTGTAACAATGGTTGTTTTAAAAATTAACTGAGACAATTATAATCAGGTTTTAAGGAAGATATTTAATCACTCTACAGTTTATTGACAAGTAAAAAGTAGGTAATGACAAGTTTTAAAATAGAAAATAATAATTGATTTAGGCTAATCACTTATTATTAAGACTATTTTGTAATTAAATTTTTTTTCTTAAAACTTCTTGGTAATTCTCCCAATAACTGATGAAGGCATCCATAATTATGAGGTTGAGTGGATGATACATCATAAAGGGGGAGTTTCTCATATTTTAAAAAACTTTGCTTATTCCATATTCTGGCAAACTAGCAAATTTCAAATCTGAGAAAATATTCCTTTCTTATCCCCTGATTAACAATCTCATAATGAATACAAATACAGTAATAAACTAGGTTTTAATTTGGTTTATATTTTAACTAGATGGAAGACCGCAGTTAAAATCGCGCCACCTATGAAATTCCCACTTGGAAATTTTACTTTACCCTTCCCACATCTCTCCAATCAAATGACTTATTGATTCAGAAAAACCAATAAATGAATGCATGTATTAACTTATGAGTTTTTAATCAAGCGTAATTTTATTAAAGTATGATCAACTTATTAATAATTATGGAGGTTCACAGTCTTAAACCAATTTAGTACTACTCTAATTCTTAATATAAGAACTAGCTGGAGATTGAATTTCATCATAAATATAAGATTCCAATTCACTTTGTTTTTCAAACTTATAATATTTTCTCTAAAATATTCTTATCGATTTTAGGAGTTATTATCATAATTCGGTCCTTAATATATGACCCAGTTGTTAAGTTAATTTTGGTCATAAATATAAGACTCATTTATCATATTTATCAATTTTCTCTAAATTATCCTTATGAATACTCCTTCACCTATAATCAAGTAGAAGAGGGAGAGGAAGGCATTAAAAAAGATGATCATGGTGTTTTAAAAAAAAATGTGTCATATTTCTTATAATTAACTAACTTACTTAACTTTTTTTAATTTAATCAAACTAGTTAAATGGGTCTTATATTAAGAATCAGATGAGTATTTATTATAATTAACTAAAAGACATATTTATTATAATTAACTAACTTACTAATTTTATTAATCTCTTCAAATTAGTTATTTAGCCCTTATGTATTCATTTGGTCATATTTATAAGTTATTTCTAACATGTTTTACACAGATCAAGAAAAACATTAAACTTCATTAACTCTCACTTGAAACCTAACAACTTTTTAACTTTACCCCTATTTAATATATGTTATATCTTATCTAAACAAAGTCAACACAATAATAAACGAAAAGTAAAATTATATGTTCATATAAATTTTTTCTCGGTACTCTATAAATATACTAAAAAATTTTTCTCTCTGTCCTGTAAATAAGACCAGAGGAGTAATATATACAAATATACATATATTTATGTATAACTAATAATGGATTTTTACGTTGGCAGAGCAAAAACAAGGTGTGGTTGCATATTTACATGTTACTGGTGTCGTTTTTCTTCCCCGTCACTTGTTACGGCTATTGCTGATCTTGTTCTGTCACACATTTTCGCTGTCACCGTCCGCACAACTCCGTATCAAGGGCGCTTGGACATCATGAGAAGTGAGCAAAAAGTATTTTTTTACAAATTAAAATAAATCTGTTTATATATTTATTTTGTATATTATAAAATTATTTTTAAAATTATAGTTTAATTTTTATCCAAATATTCTAGACAAATATTAATTCCCGTGACAAGGTTCGGGTCTTGTTTGCTTCAATTCCTCGTAACTTTTTTTTTTCACCTGATAATTTCTCAAAACTTCCGTAACCATAATTTAAATAAAAGTATATTTTTTAACATTGTTTTCCAATTTAATCTTGTTTGGTTGACCATAATCTATAAATGCCGAAATGATAGGTCTATCCTGTAATGAAAATTTGAGAATCATTGCTCTCCTCTTACAAAAATCTACGCATGATCATTCTCATTTTAGTTTATTCAATATTTTGTTCTTCATCACTAGACTAGTTTACTCAGAATATTTTGTTCTTCACCACCCTTATTTTATTCCGTTCCTTTCCATTTTTTTGGTCAAGACCCCATCGCTATTCTCAATATACTATAAAAATGTACATTTATGTGGAATCCGAAATAAATAACATATCATTTTATAATTTACGAATAATATCATTTTTTAATATATTTTTATGGCGTTGTCGTTCTTAGAAAAAAAGAAATTTGAATTCTCCACCACCTAGTTACGTGCAAAAGAAGACTATGGTGTTTGGATAAAAACTAATTCATGGTTTCAAAAGTGTTTTTACGGTTTACGAGATAAATATATAGAGGAGTTTGTCTCGTTTGTAAAAAAAATACTTTTGAAAGTTGCCAAATACCTCTTAAATGTGATTGAAGAATAACACAAGAGTGATAGGTATATCAAGAAAATTTGTTCAATGCATCATAAATAATATTATATCTAGTTCTTAATATAAAAGTTAGTTTATGAATTGCATTTGATTCTCACTTTATCTCTTATTTTTCTCAAAATATTCATATTAATTATAAGAAATTTCGATAAAAGATATTCTAATATACATGATTAAATGAAACAATTTAATTAAATTAATATATATTTATGATAAATAACTAACTAAATTAATTTTTTAAGTATTTTTAGATTAGTTATATATAGTTTTTATATTTAAAAAAAAAAGAAGTTTGTACACCTCTTTTTTTTAAAAAAAAAAAAAGGACCCCCGTGGGGGCAGCTACGTGTACACTTCCAGATTCCACCATCGCAGGCCATTGGCTGGCCGACCAGCACGTGCTGCTAAGGGCATGGGTGAGGCGCTTCGCATGGTAAATGCAACAAAATAGCCATGTCAGTGCAAGGGTCGATGTGGAGACTTCCCTGGATCTGGAAACAGATGGATAAAGACAAATCTCTAAGTTTGAAATCCGGAAAAATTACAATAAGATCCGCATGAGATAATTAAATATAAAAAAATCTCTTAAAATTATCAAGTTATTTTTAAGTCTCAAAAAACCTCATTATAAGATATTTTATTTATTTAATTATCAAATTATTTTTATTTTTTGAAAAAAAATATGCATTAACAACTAAAAATACAGTCGATGACAACTTAACGTGTAATAATTAACAATTATCACGACAGATATTGACATCTTATACATTATATTTTTGTGATGCGCTAAGAAAATTTATTGTTAATACCTGTCTTGATAGTTATTAATCATTACACTTTAAGTGATTAACGACTACTCTTTCAATTAACAGCATATACTAAAAAAAAGACAATTTAGTAATTAAAAAAAATCAAATCTCTTACAATGAAGTTCTTTTTTTGGGCAAAAAACAAGTCCATTTTATTAATACCTAAAAAAATGAGAGGTACACGTGTCAATAGCCGAAGTCATTAGACGAGAAAAAGACTCAAAACCTAACACACAACCTGACAACCAAATAAAACAGTCATAAACTAACTAATAGTTTAACATACAACAAGAGTCTGGAAAAAAAAAAAAAAAAAAAAGGAAAATTCTTCCGCTGAACGCTCTGGAATGAGCCATCTCGACTGTGACGGGATCCGTCATTTTAACGGTGATTGCTCACCTACTAGGGCCTCGTTTGGTATTCAAAGAATTGTCAGGTGAAAAAATGGAATTGGAAATTTTGATTCCGTACTCATGCTTGTTTGGCATGACGTGTATTTGGAATCCAAGGGAATCTGATTCCAGCAAATTTTCTAGACGCATGATTTAAATTACTCCTCCGGTCCTTATTATAAGATCCCATTTGACTTTTTATTTGGTCCTAATTATAAGACCCCAATTCATTTTATCTCTTATATTTATGCATTTTTTCCAAGATAATCCTTCTAATAATGATAGTTTTAGCCAATATACTTAATTAGCAAGGATATTTTAGGAATGACAACACTTATTTATTATAAATAACCAACTTAACTTACTTCCTTAATCTCCTCAAATAAGTCAATTGGGTCTTATAATTAGGATCGGAGGAGTATTTTAATATGTGAGTAATTTAAAATAAAAAAATCGGCAAAAGTATATATTTGATAGTTTAATTTTATACAATACTTCAGATTTGGTTTTTTAACCCCAAAGATTATTAATCTTAAATAATGACTTTTTATAATAATTATGATTGTCTTATGATAATGTTCTATTAATATTTAAGATCTCAGCATTATTATTTTTGCTAACAATTTTAAGGTTAAAGCTAAATAATCATGAAACAATACAGAAAATCACAAATTTTACAATCATGTCTGTCTATTTTTTTCAGATTAGACTGATTAAAATTTTAGTCATCTTCCCTGCATTTCTCTCAAATAAAGGAGGGTTAGTGTTTCCAAACCGTGAAACCCTTGAACATGCATCCCTCATGCTTTGTGGGTTTTATTGGCGATAAATAAGGATCGTCGCATTTTAATGTCACATCAATGGGATGACTTCGAAAGTCTTTGCAGTTTGCATGGATTTGCGCTCACGCTACAAGAGGAATCAAGAAGTGGACCCCACACCCCACTGATTTCTCCTTTTTCTTTAGTTTTTTTAATAATTGATATAACTTCATGTTTTATGTGTTATTTAGAAGTATTTAGATGAAAATCAAATTATAGTTTTAAAAATAATTTTACAATATATAAAATAAATATGTGAAAAAATTTATCTCGATTAGGAAAAAAAATGCTTTTTGAGAAGTACTTTTATAATAATAATCCAAACACTCCCTAAGAATCGCGATAAAAAATATTTAACGCATTTTATATAGGTCAAAATATAATTACTCATAAATATATATATTTTTTATAAAAGTTACATATAAGTTATTCTAAAAGAGTTTTTAATTGTTCTTTATGCTTCTTTGATTTATGCTTCTATCATTTTTTATCCAATCAAATATGAAAAGAAGAGACCACTTGACAAATATTTTATTAGATTTAAGATTGATTCTTAACTTTACATATTCCCATTTTTTTTATTCGCAGAAACAATACAATAGTATCTTAAAACTCGCTTGGTTGAACTAAGTCATTGGATTGACTTTGTATTTTATGAGAAACTATAGTTGTTTTTCAATATATATATTGATTGGAATGACGGAGACGCTAATGAAGCAGAATTTATATAAATTCTATTTAAGTTGCTTAATTGATAAGGAAGTCAGGTCTTTTAGTAAACCAAGCAAGGTCTAAGATGCACTTCTTTTCAGGACATCTCACTTCTCCACTCTATTTACCCCAATAGACAGAGAGAGAGACATTAGTTTCTGTGAGCTTTTTTCCCCCACAAATATATTTTTTTATAAACAAATTATATATATAATACTCCCTCCGTTCTTTACTATAAGAGATATTTGATGCTTATGACATGTTTCCATATATAAGAGACACTTAAAAGTTGTCTCTGTTTTTTGTATTGATTTCCTATTTTATCCCTATTTATTTTGTCTCCAACTCATATTCTCTCTTTCCCCCACTTCTCTTTCTTTTAATAATTTAATTGTTCTTTCTCATATTCTCTCTCCTTATTAATGGGGGCATTGTTGGAAAAAACATTATACTTTTTACATATTAATTGTCTTCAACTAATTTTAACTGTTTTTTTATCAACGTAATTTGGTTATTTGTCTCTTATAATAAGGAACGAAAGGAGTAATATTCAGATCATTGTAACGTGCGTTTGTGTTAATTGTTATCTATTTTAATACTACCACCTCTCGTGGTTAATATAAAAGTCAAACTAATTTAAGTAGATTAAAAAAGTTAGTTAAATTAGTTATTTGTAATAAATACATGTTGTTTTTCTATAATATTTTTGTTAATCAAATGTATTGGTTAGAACTATTATTATTACAATGACTATCTTAAAAAATAGATAAATATGAGAGATAAAGTGAATTGATGTCTTATATTTAGAATTAAAATAAAAGTTAAACAAGCTACTAGAAGATTTGACGCCCACCAATTTGATTCTGGTTGCTTGCACGCATGCTTGATTAGTGCGGAAATTAAAACTAATTAGAGATATTCAAATAATTATATTCGTATCTCCGGCCCTTTTGACCACCTAGTTTGATTTTGACAAGTGTTTGATAGGTCTGATTAAATTATTGGTTGATTTTTAATTGGTCAGCATTGTCTATGTAATTGTGTGGATATCAGATGGCTTTATTTTGGCCAAAGAAAAAAAAAAAAAAGATGGCTTAATTAATGATTTTTTCCTTAGTTTGGTGGATTGGCAAACAAGGATACAGCACAGGCCTCGCATGAATGGTCATTCAATTATGATCAATCTCGTTCCTGCGCAGTTGAGATGTAACCAGGCTAAACAAGTTTAAACCAAATAGGGGAATCCGCTAGAATCTGTGTCAGCAAGGCGATACTATGATTGCTAGAGTCAATCAGGTCAAAGAAGTCTCAATCTTTACCTCATGACATCTTTTACTTTTACCTCCGTACATAATATAAGAAGTTGGTTATAGAAAAAAAAAAAATGATTCAAAATATAAGTCACTGTTAGGATAATTATTATAATTTTTTTTTACTTTCACCCATATTAAATATTAAATACAGAGGGTAAAGATGTGAGATAATAAAATTCTAATATTATATTAAAGGCAACTCTATTATTTTCAGGAGCAAAACAGGACGTCTTTATCATTTTAGAAAACATTTAATGGCTAAATTTTTATTTATTAGTCTGTGAGAAAAATAAACCAGCTACTGAAGGAGTATCTTAACTCTTAAGTGAAGGAGTCCAAGTATTTTAATCCAACAATACACTCAAATACTACTTTCCGTTTTTAATATAAGAGTTTATTTGAATTTTAATTTGATTCTAAATGTAAGACATCAATCTACTTTGTCTCTCATATTTATCTTTTTTTTAAAAAGTTCTTGTAATAGTTACACATATTAAATATTTTGTTAATGACACTTGATTAGCAGTGATATTTTAGAGAAGAAAACATATATTTATTACAAATAACTAACTTAACTAATTGTTTTAATCTATTCAAATTAGTCTAGCTTTTATATTAACAGCCGAAATGACATTACTTCTATTTGAAAAATTCTGGCGATGTTTCTTTTCTATTTTTTTTTCTTATGACATTTCTCATTTTTTTCAGGGGTTCTCTTGGAAGGACTCTCCTGTTAAATTTATATTTTCAACATCTTATCTTTTACTTTATAATATTGTTGTTTTTTATTTAAAAAAATATTGGGTTTAATAAAATATTTTAGCTTTTCTTTTTTCCCGGAGAAAGGAAATGTGAGGTGAGGGGCATTTGGTTGGTGTGCTTTGAACGGTTGTTGATGAATGAACAACAAACATAAATGGGATGCCTAGCTATTTGCGCGGCGAATACGCAATGGATCCGTTACATGCGGCATGGTTTCGATTTCAAGAGAGGCCAGTGAGGTTTGGTGAGAATTGGCAGAGATGGGACGAGATTTTCATCCCCTGTCCAGTCCAGTTCTGAGAGCGTCTTGAGATGGGACATTCTGTCCTTTTTAAAAAAGAAAAAACTACTAGAGATTTGGGTCAATGCATTTTGAGTCCTTTTATACGTTATTTCTCCTGTTCTAAATATACGAACATTATAGTAACATGTATAAGAGTCTTATATTTAAAATTAAAAGAGTATATTATTTTCACTATTTGATATAATAATCAATTAATTAATTTAAAAACATTAGTTAAATCATTTATGTGTAATAAACATGTGTTATCTTTTTTAAAATACTCTTGCTAATTAAGTGTACTAGCTAAAACTATTATTTGATGAAATATTTAATATGTGTAACTACTATAAAAACTATTTTAAAAAAAAATAGATAAGTATGAGAGACAAAATGGATTAGGATTTTATATTTAAAACTAAATTGAAAGTTAAACTAATTTTTATATTAAGTACCGCTGTACCGGTACTATTTTTTTTTTTTTGTTGGGCTATAAATGGAAGTCCACATAGATGGTACTAAATAGCCCAATTCAGTTGGAAAAAAAAAATCTAAAAATGATTATGTATAAAGTCCAATTGAGAAACATCGTAAAAACACTGTAAAAGAATCAAGATGCAAAAAGAAAAACATGGTGAAAAAATTAGGAGGCACCATGAAAGGCATAGGAGTTGAGATTTAGGGCAAAAAATAGTAAATAATCTTCTAATAATAAGTAATATTTTTAAGAACTCCTCACTTTTTTCCCTGGTCTTGTTCTTGACCTGTCCTCAATTTTTTTATCCCGTCCCACCGATACAAGAGAAATTGAACACGCTAGAAGCCACATGGTTTTATATATATATATGGTTGAATTTCCATCGAAATATCAAGGCACGTGCTCAACAGTGAACGCCGACCGGTGGGTTATACTCGCAGCTTTCATTCTTCAAATCTTACACGAAACTCGGCTTCTTGAAAATGCAAAAGTCAGGCTTTTCACAAATACAATGTGACTGGTCGAGTTCATCGATTGACCCCAAACTTAAAAGAGTTCAATTTTTATTGAACCTCTGTGGGCCAATTTGACCTGGGACAACTTGGCAAAGCAAGCCACCAAGATAGGAAAGGAAAAATACAGCCCATTAAAAAACACGTGCATTAAACACCCATAAAACCCTTGTAAAATTTAGGGGGTGTTTGGTAACATAAAAAAATATTTTTTAAAAACATTTTTTTGTAAATCAAAATATTTTTTTTTACATATTTATTTTGTATACCGTAAAAACATTTTTAAAATCATAGTTTGGTTTTCATCTAAACACCTCTTTAAGTATCTACTCTCTATTAATTTTTATGCTACCTTTGGTTCTTCATATAAGACCTCATTTGATTTTTATTTTGGTCCTAATTATAAGATTTTAATCCACTTTGTCTCTTATATTTATATTTTTTTTCAAAGTAGTCCCTCTAATAATGATAGTTTTAGCCAATAAACATGATTAGCAACGATATTTTAAGAAAGACAATACTTATTTATTACAAATAACTAACTTAACTTATTTCTTTAATCTCCTCGAATTAGTCAACTAGTTCTTATAATTATAACCGGAAATAGTATTAAGGATTATAAAAGTAATACATTTATTTATGTTTTGTTTTTGTTTTTTGGACTAGACTTATCCTTAGCATGCTCCATGACTGTAATTGGAGGACTTAAACAAGATTGTGATTAATTTAGACCAAGTCTGATAGGACGGTAAATAGTGATAAAACTTTATGTATTTGACAAGGTTGCTTTTTTATTCATGTATCAAAATCGAGGCATTTAATTAAACTTGTGTAATCTCCTACCAATTAAACTAGTTGCTTGGTCTTTGACCAAAAAAAAAAAAAGTAGTTGCTTGGTGACTGTGGAGTAAGTTTATTGGCGCCGTTGCCTATAAAATCTGTTTAGTGATAATAACATAATTCATGTCTTGGGATTCTAATCAAATAGTGAATGCGAAGATCTCATGACTAAATAGTTTATAAATACTTTCATAAAAATTACTATTCTCTCTAATGTAATATAAGAGACTAAGATGTTGAATTCAGTGATTAATATAAAATCTCAATTTATTCCTTAATATAAGACTCATTTAATTAATTTAATCAGATTAAAAAAGTTAAATAAGTTAGTTAATTACAATAAATATGATTTTTTGTAAAATATTATAATCATCTCTATTAACATCGCTTTTTCTCTCCCATTTAATCATGGTAGTCGTGTAAGTATCAATAGGAATAATTTAAAAAATTTGATAAAGATAAGAAATAGGTCTTACATTTAGAACAAATATCAACTCAACAATTAGATCATATATTAAGCATTAGAGAAATACTTTATATCTCATATTTATTATTTTGTCCCAACTTAATTTTGCTGATATATAAATTGAGATATAATTTAATATTATGCATAAATATCATAGAAAGATTACGTCAGCGGATAGTGAAGCGCGTGAGGTAGGTGTGGATCCTGCTATCGTTCAATTAGCTGAACTAACATTCGAATCAGCCTTCTGGTGCTCTTGTTTGCGTGAGAGCCCTGAGGAGTGACATGGGGCTCTTGCCTTAAAAAAAGGAACTAGAAACTTCTCCCATATGAAGGAGTATATTCTCCATCAAAATTATTATTTACAAGTCCGTCAATTATCTTCAAGGACCGGCCCTTCCCTTTTATAATTAATCTTAAATTTAATTAATGATTTGATTAAGCGTAAAATAAAAATTTGTATAACTCACGCATGAAAATGTTATTTTAATAATTTTATAAACTGTGCTTTCTGAGAAACTGTTCAAGAAAACCTTAATCATAAAACAGTTTTTAATTTCATTAAAAAATAATTACTCATCCGGTCCTTAATATAGAATTTAATTTTTAAGTTAATTTTGTTTCTAAATGTAAGTCTTATTTCTTATATTTATCAATTTTTCCTAAATTACCCCTATGGATACTCCTTCAACTATAATCAAGTAAGTGAGGAGGGGAGGATATTAAGAAAGATGATTATGGTGTTTTAAGAAAAACATGTCATATTTTTTATAATCAGTTAATTTACCTAATTTTTTTAATTTAATCAAATTAGTTAAATAGGTCTTATATTAAAAATTAGAGGAGTATTATTTTTTAAAACGATGCTTAATTCTTACGCAACTCGTTTATTTCATTTTTTCAAGAGCAAACATCTTTTTCGTTCTTGTAACAAAAAATTTTCGCACGAATTGAAAATAACTTGAGTTTTGGACACAACTAAACTAAAATGTCTTTGCCCCCTTCAACCCAACGGCAATCATGGGCCCATGAGATATAAAATGGTCCCGTTTCCTGGCTCCAGTATATTCCGTCCATGTAGGCCGAAATATTGAGGAAGGCCCAAACTAAAGTTCAGCAGTTTGAGAAATGAATATGGAAAAAAATTAAATGTGTTGCTTGCCGAAATTACCCTTAACACACAATCAATGTAAATATTTTTAAAAAATTATAAATTTGGGAGACAAAGGGTATTAAAATCTTATATTTAAGGATAAATCTAACCCAACTAATTCTAATGTTAAAAACAAGAGATGGTAATAATGACAACAACAACCACAATGAGGACGACCTTATTATTATTTGAAATTTTTTCATTTTGTAACAGTAAAATTTTGAAGTACTCAAATACTAGGGGACAATTATGTGTCTGGGGGAGTAGTTGATACGATATAAAATGCAACCACATGAGGGAGTTAGATTGTTATTAGTTTGTTATTAGGGTGTTCATATCATTAATGTAGTCAAGGCTGACATCTTGCCAAAGTTTTTGTAACTTGGTGACATTTGTGCTTTTCTGTGAGTGAGAAATCACAGGCTTAATTTCGTTTGTAATACTCTTTCGATCCTTAATATAGGACTTAATTGTTGAGTTAGTTTTGGTTCTAAATATAAGACCCATTTCTCATGTTTGTCAATTTTCTCTAAATTACCTCTATGGATACTCCCTCAACCATAATTAAGCAGAAGAGGAATAGGGGGTATTAAGAAAGATGATTATGGTATTTTAGGAAAAATGTGTCACATTTTTTATAATTAACTAACTTACCTAACTTTCTTAATCTAATCAAATTAGTTAAATGGGTCTTATACTAAGGATCGGAGGAGTATCAAATTGCAAGTGCCTATCTCTTTAATTGAAAAATGGGGGCTGTCATCCTAGCCATCTTGTTTATAAATGAGAATATTTGTGACATAAGAACTGCTTGCTTAGGGATGTAAAGATTTTAGATTGGATAATCAAGTGAATTGCGGAGAAATGTGATGACTCAAAACGTGTAATTTAAATATGTTTTGAAATTCATTTAATTTTTTTTGAAAATACGTAGAAACATTAAAAAAAAAGGATATACTCCTGTGTTATGTGATATTTGACTCATATATTATATTGAGTATTGATTGATACTATACTCTTTTATATTTTTGCATCTAATAAAATAATTAAAAAAGTTACAACAGAGAATGGAAAAAGAAACGATATTTATCATTTTTACCATGACCCAGGACCTCATTTTTAAAGGATGATAACTCCTTTTATTACAACCAATGCATGTTTGTACAGTATTTATCATATTCATATAATTATAGGGTTAAGGTATAGCAGATAATTTTATTGTTAGAACTGCTTGTTTTCCCCCCTATCAACCAACGGACTGTATATATTCTAATTAAGCTAATTTTTCACCAATGTAATCAAAATATCATATTAATTAGTTATTTATATAATTGTAAAAATTTAAAATATATATTTGTTTTTAAAATAACAAATTTTCTTTTTTATAATACAAGTATATAAATTAATTATTTACAATTCAACAAAATTAATCAATATATAAATATGTAGTTAAATTATTTTCATGACTCTTCTTAGAATTTACGTTAAAGTAGTGTTAAGCAATAGATTTTAAATTGTTGGTTCATGCATACTCCATAATATTTTATAGACAACGAAGTTGAATAATTTATTTTATTACGTAGAAGGGTTTGAAAATGATACGAGTACTAATTTATTTTATCTCTTGTTAAACCTAAAACACCAAGAGAGGTAATTATTTATTTTTGTTACAAAAAATAGTAAAATAGAGGACATGAGGTGGTCGATCTCTCTCATGTTCTTTGATTGAATACCGAAAATGACAGAGCGAACTAGACTTTCAAAGAAAGATAAGCATCTTTCTTCTTCGTTTCTTGTTTGGTACTCGAAGAAGTCACCGAGAAATGTGCAGAGCTATTCGGTGATCGGCACTGGAAGCCTCAATTGCGAAGCGAAGGAAGTGATTGGTTGTTAAAGCATGAGGTGGAGTAGATAGCACAAGGATCATCGAGGAGGAACCATCAAGATGTATGCACGAGCGGTTCTTTCTTTCGTTTTTGTGTTTCTACTCCTATTCTCTTACTCAATTTTCATAGGGACTTTGGACATTCGATCTTACTTCAACCCTCTGTCGAAGTTGCCGGTTGTTTCACCCGGTCCATGTGCACCTGAACCGCCTCTCCGGGTTTACATGTATGATCTTCCCCGTCGATTCAATGTTGGCATGCTCAATCGCCGGAGCACGGAGGAAGCTCCGGTTACCGCCCGGGATTGGCCGCCATGGCCCAGGAATTCTGGGTTGAAAAGGCAACACAGCGTTGAGTACTGGATGATGGGCTCGCTTCTTTATGAAGGAGGAGGAGACTATAGAGAGGCGGTAAGGGTTTCGGATCCGGAAATGGCAGATGTGTTCTTCGTGCCTTTTTTCTCCTCATTGAGTTTCAATACGCATGGCCATAATATGACGGATCCGGCTACTGAGATTGATCACCAATTACAGGTACTACTTCGTTCCAACTTCGGCGACATGTTGCTTTCCTTGTTTCTGGAAGTCTTGTTATTTCTTTCAGTTAGTTCACAATAATATGTTTTTGGTATATAATGCTTGCTTACTAACTCATTGAATATGTTGTGTCCGCGAAGTGTGCATTCAGTGCCGTGGATAATTTTTGTTTTGTAATTGTATGTGGGTGATCGAGATTCTTCCAATTGTTCTGATAGGCTAGCTAATCACTTTTATCAAGTTGTTAATTATTTCTCAGCTAGTCAAATGCTAAGAGATTTTCGGCTATTAACTCTCAAGTGATTATGCCTGAGTTTATACTTTGAAACACAGGGTACTGGCAATTCGTTTGATAAATACTTCATCTTCTATTTGTCAAGTGATCTGAGTATGTGATTCTGATCTATAGATCCTTGAATGTTCTATCGATGGGAATCCACATTATTAGGAATAATGATCCAGATTATATATGACTTCTCGGTCCCCTCTCTCCCGACCTCCTGAGCCCAATGTGCATTTTTCTTTATGAATAATTCTGCGGTTGAAGTTAATAAGGGCTTGTTTCTGGTGTCAGATTGATTTAATTGACTATTTGTGGCAATCCAAGTACTGGAAAAGGTCTGGAGGTCGAGACCATGTTATTCCAATGACACACCCCAATGCATTCAGGTTCCTGCGTGATCATGTGAATGAATCTATTCAGGTTGTTGTAGATTTTGGCCGCTACCCCAAAAATGTGTCTAATTTGAGGAAAGATGTGGTTTCCCCATACGTGCATGTGGTGGATTCATTTGAGGACGATGAATCTCCAGATCCATATGAGTCTCGTACAACACTGCTTTTCTTCCGTGGGAGGTTATTCAGGAAGGATGTATGTCTGGCCTAAAACCTCATTGATAGAATAACAATCTCTCTTGAAATTCCTTGAAAAACTGATTTTGTGGGCTCTCTGATACTGCAGGAAGGCATTGTGCGCGTTAAGCTAGCAAAGATATTATCTGGCTATGATGATGTTCATTACGAGAGAAGTGTTGCTACTGGTGAAAACATTAAAGCGGTAAGCAGTTTAGTTATGCAGCATTGTTACTGAACAACACTCTTCACACTCGCTTGTCTCAACAACAACTCCCCTCCCCCCAAAAAGTAAAAGTATATAGAAGAAAAAGTTAAAGAACTCTTTAGACATTAGATCTCTTAAGTATTGTGAAATCAATGTTTTGGGCAACTGATCCGATTGTCTGTGGAGAGTTTCTTTTTTTTCTTTTTTTTTTTTGGGGGGGGGGGGTTGAGAAATTTGGATGCATGAGGTGCATTACTCTTTGTAATTGGTATATCTCTGAAACGATTCTTTTGTCATTGTTTTTTTATCTTTTTTCCTCATCTTCAGTGGGGAATGGTGTGGGTAAGCCAACCATTTCATATAGTTAAAAATTTACCAAGATGCTACCTTCTCATCTTTGTCACTCAAGGAAGAGGAACAGTGGAAAAAAACCAGATATTCTGGATTACTCAATAGGCTCCTATCAATCACATTGTTTCTCTCTGCATAATATCTCCAAAATGCTCACTGAGACTACTTCATTGTTGAGATATAATTTTCTTTTGACAAACATGTAATGTTTCCAAAGGTAATCATGCAGAACACAAAACTTACTACTGAGCAAATCTCCGATTAATGAAAGAGTAGCAAGTCTAGACATATAGATTTAAATTTTTCCTCTAGCGCTAAAAACAGTCCTGAGCAAATCTCCGATTGATGAAAGAGTAGCAAGTCTAGACATATAGATTTACATTTTTCCACTAGCGCTAAAAACAGTCATGTTATCCCAGTAGTGCATGCTACATTTTCATTTTTCAGCCAAAAAAAAAACTCCATTTTGAGGATGTAGATCTCAAAACTTTCTTGGTAATCTGACCAGATAGATTACAATATCTATTTTTTCCCCTTTTGCATCTTGTTCTCTTTCTAATTGTTCTTTATCATATGAAGATCATTGACCATAGTGCTCCTTTATGCTCTGCCTCTATTACAACAGTCATCTAAGGGGATGCGTTCTTCAAAGTTCTGTCTGAACCCAGCTGGAGATACACCTTCATCTTGTCGTCTATTTGATGCCATTGTGAGCCACTGTGTTCCTGTCATTGTGAGTGATCAAATTGAGCTCCCATTTGAGGATGAGATTGACTACACTCAATTCTCGTTGTTTTTCTCTTTCGAAGAGGCATTAGAGCCAGGCTACATGATTGATAAGCTTCGTAAATTTCCAAAGGAAAAATGGGTAGAAATGTGGAGGAAGTTGAAAAACGTATCCCATCATTATGAATTCCAGTATCCGCCCAAAAGGGAAGATGCTGTGAATATGTTGTGGAGACAGGTGAAGCACAAACTTCCCAAAGTCCAACTCTCTGTTCATAGAAGCCGGAGGTTAAAGATACCAGATTGGTGGAAGCGGAGATGATCTTTGGAGCCGGCTTTGTTGACTGTATACATTCGCATCCAAGTTAGGGACAACCCTTGGCAGGGAAGATACCATTAATACGACCCGTGTGAACTCAATTTTTTATAATGAAGATTTTGATGCCATTTTTAATCTGTGATCTATTTTGGTAATTGATCTTTGATGGGTGTGACGCATTTGCCTCGCTGAAAAGCCTAATACTCGTCAGCGTTCATCATGCCAATTTTGCAGACGTTGCTCCTCCTTCATCTTCTTTTTGAGTGTCTTAGCTGAAGGTGGACTCTGTAGTTTTTACTTTTTACAAGTGAGAGTATGCTCAATTGAATTTGAAGCTTTAACCAAATTGCAGGGCTTTCAAGTATGGGATTTCCGGCCGCAGAATGAAGCTGGCCTCTGGCTTTTTAAGTCCGAAGGTTTAAGGAAGACGCATTTCTATTGCTGAGGCTGAACGATTGAGATTTTCTATAGAATAGCAGTGACAATGGTATATCTGATTGAAGATGATTTTTTTTTCAACAGTTCGCAAGTCTATTTGTATTTGTATTTTTAAAATAGTAGAATTCTAATAAATCTAATGTACTAAAAGCTCAAGTAGAAATCGTAAAACCTTTCAAGAGTTGAATTTGGAAAGACCAATCGCGAAAAATCTCCATGAATCTGTGTGCAAGATTCAGTGGAATTTGAATTAGGAGGGGGAAAAAGGCTTATCCTTAAAAGGGGTTAGGTGGTGACTCAGCCGTGTGCAAGATCATCAAAACGCTGTGCTTTGGGGCAAGGGCCAAGGGCCAAGGAAGAAACTACATGCAAGAAACCTACAATTACAGTCGCGTCATGTAGAATGAGCACTATTTCACCATGAAAGGATCTGGTGGGCCAAAATCCCCACCAACATATTTTGTACGGTTCCCTTTGTTTTGTGTTTGAAAAGAAGGGCTTTTTTGTTTCCACCGATGTTGTGGATTGAGAAGACTGGCATATTCTACGAAGAGAAGTTACGTTGATAAGACAGAGAAATGAATCGAATAAAATGAAAATGATAGCTAACACCAGTATAAATGTCATCATAATCAGGTGTGTGGGGAAATTGGAAGAGGCCCAAAAGTCATGGAGGAAGAAGAAGCTGTGAGAGCAAGGAGTTTCAGGGAGGAGGACTACAAGAATAGAAGAGTGTTCTTAAGAAGCTACCCACTACATTGGAGGGAAGATGCTGAAGAAGAAGAACAAAAGTTGATAGCAGAGAATGGATGCAATGGAAAGAGGTTCATTAAAAAGATTATTTTACACATTATTAGAAAGACCCTCTGTTTTGAAGAAATTCAAGGGTAATATTTTAATTTATTTTCCTGCTTTTCCTACTTGAGAAGTTTTTACAATTGAAGGTGTAATATTTATTTAACTTTGTTCAACTTATCTTTAATTATTTTGTAAAACTTTTTACAATTGAAGATATATTACACATAATTAAAGAGTTTTGCCTCTTCAATATAAGTTGTATTTGTTAGAATTTAGGTCTTTTTAGCTAATACTTCTTTCATTTTAGACATAAGATTTATTTTATAGTGTAAAAATTAGCTTTACATTTAGGACATAAGGGTACAGTTTTTAAAGAAGTACTTTTAACCAATTTTTTCACCCTCCTATTGCCATCTTTCTCCCCTTTATCCCACTCTTTTTGGTGTTCACCCCTTCTCTTCAATAAAAAAATATATGGGGAATTGATCTTTCGTTATATAGACGCGCGCACGCGCGAATCTAAATGATAGTCGGGGTACTTTACTTTTTCAGCCGAGTAGAGTGCTAAATGGCGTCTGAATTCATGTATACTTTGGATGAAATCCCCCCATTTGTTAGGACTCCTTTACCAAATGATTTGATCAGGGCATGTATTTGGCTGCAGTTAGGGTTTTTTGGATTCACAGTTAAAAAAAAAAACTTATTTTCAACCTGATATTTAGAAAAGTGAGATTAAATAAAAATTATATTAGATAATGTGATTTATGTTTGGATTGACTTTTATAAAAATTAATTTATAAAGTAGAAAAATTATTTAAATTATGATTGAATAAGTAAGTTTAATTTGTAGAATGACTAAAATAAGTATGAATTTTATTAAGTAATAAAAATGATTAAAAATATGAATTTATAAAATATAATAATTTGAAATTATTATAATAGGAAGAAGTTATATTTAATGAATAAAATATATTTAAATTAGAAATTATAGTGATGTGAAATTTTTTGAACCAAATAATATTACATAATTAACTGGATAATATATTCTGCATAATTTATGTAAATACAACATGAAAAATAATATTAAAAATTAAAAATATTATAAAAACTATTAAAAATTATTTTTGCTTAAGAGAATATTCAAAATAAATAATTAAATATATAGAGGGAAGCATAAGAATAGCATAAACATAAAGGTAAAAATGTATGTTAATTTTAAAAACGGTTTTGCCTAAGTCATAAATAAGTTTTAAGTACTTTTCCAATCATAGTTTAAAAAGTAACTTTTGATCTTTAAGTCGGATTAACCAAAAACTACTATAAATAACCCCCAAATTTGTAACCTAACTTATAACACTTATAAGTTACTTTTTGCATGCTAAAACGCCTTACCAAGCAGGCATTTCATTAACTATAGCCATTTTTGTTTGGGAAATATTATTTTCTTTCATAATGAATTAATGATCATAAAATGAAATTTACAAAATAATAAAATATGGTCATAATATATTTTCATTTTTGAAATAATATTTTAGTCTGTTTGCCCTCAAAATATTCTTTCACTAGTTTGAACATATTCTCTTTTTTTTTAATATATTGAAAGAGACGCAATATTAATAAATTTTAATATTTCATTAATTTAATAAATATTTAAAAATGTTATTTTATATAATATTAATATTTATGAAGAATGAAATTTGGTTACTTTGCATAAGAATTAATAGCTTTCTAATCCCTATTTGAAAAAAAAACAGAATTATTAGTACTGAGTCTGTTTGGATTAGCGATTGGATAAGTAGCTTATTGTCAATTTTATTTTTAAACAAGTGAAGTTGGATAAAAATTAAGTTGCATAAGTTGAATGTGTCTAGATTAAAGTTTAGAGAAGTTAGTTTATAAAAGTGAGATTGATAAAAGATTGTTTGGATTATGATTGAGTAAAAGTAAGTTTGGTTGTAAAATGACTAAAATAAGTATGATTTTTAATAAATAATGAAATATGATTAAAAAAATGAATTCACATTAAAAAAATTAAAATAATTTAATATGAAGAAGTCAAATTTAACGAGTGAATTAAATTTTAAAACTTTAGAAAAATCATAAAAAATTTTGAACTAAATAATATTATGTAATTAATTATGTAATTAATTTTCAAGCCCAACATCCAAGCCCTCATTTTGGGTTCACAGATGAGAGAGGCCCAAAACTGGCGAGTGGATCATGGACCATCATTATGGTTTGCCTCAGATTGAATTTTTTTTTGGGCCAGCATTGAATATAAGGTCCATCGCTTAAAGCCATAAACTGTATATGGCTCTCCAAAAATACATAGAGGCAAATAAATAAAAGACAAGTATAAAACTATCACACACTACCAATTAACTCCCTACATATATCTAGGAGTGAGCAAAACCGAACCGGAACCGAAAACCAAACCAAACCGAACTCAATTTGGTTATTTCGGTTATCAGTGTTTGGTACGGTGTCCTAAAAAATACTCCTCCGGTCCTTAATATAGGATCCAATTCTTGAGTTGATTTTGGTCCTAAATATAAGACCCAATTCTCATATTTATCAATTTTCTCTAAATTACCCCTATAGATACTCTCTCGCCCATAATCAAGTAGAAGAGGGAGATGGGGTATTAAGAAAGATGATTATGGTAATTTGAGAAAAATGTGTCACTTTTCTTATAATTAACTAATTTACCTAACTTCCGTAATCTAATCAAATTAGTTAAATGGGTCTTATATTAAGGACCAGAGGAGTAATTCGATTAATACCGAAATAACCAAATTTGAATAAACTTTAAAAAAAAAAATATTTCTCTCCCAGTAGCCCCAGTCCCCATGGCCCACCTACTCTTTTTATTTTCTTTTGACTCCATCTGTCCAGTGATCCAGTCCACCAGCCCAGAGTTCGACTCCACCTCAGTTCACACCTTCACGGGTTGACCTTCACACTCAGTCAATACTCACTCGCTCCCTCTCTCCCATACTCTCATAGACTCCCATCTCCTCTCCAGTCTCCACACTCTAAGTCTCACAGTCACAGGTCAGCGTAGGGCGACTACGCAGCTTAAATATGAAGTTCTCAACAACTCCCTTCATCCTTGATCCCTTGAAAGTTCTGATCTACACCCCTTAGCTTAGCTATTGTCGTCACCGTCGCAAGGTTTAGAGTCTGAACTTAAGACTTCAAACTCCCTTCATTGATTGATCATCACAGATTGCCACTAGTCTTCATATAGTAGGAGCATTACAATCGCGACCTCGGATCCCTCTCCCTTCGGCCTTCTTCTTCCTCTGATCCCTCTTCCTTCGACCTTCTCCACGTGCAGCCAAGTAAAATATGGTATTCAAGTTGTAAAATAAGATATATTTGATTTTAGAATTTAAAACTTTTATTACACCTTTCAAATATCCAAATTCTTTGTATAAAAAAGGTCCAAAAAATCATTATTTCCCATTATTTAGACTTATTGTGCGTACAGGGCTAGAATAGTACCTAAAAAAAAGGCCCAATAACCGAACTGAATATATTTCAGTTATTTCGGTTCGGTTCGGTTTGCATTGTGATCATTTTGGTTATTCAGTTATTTCAGTTATTGACACTAACCGAACCGATTAGCCGTTTACTCAGCCCTGCATATATCAATATTTAATTAGAGAAAGCAATCCAAAAACAAACTTGTTTATTTTTTTAGTAAATCCCGTCTATTAATTGATCTCATAGAAAATTAATTATATTGACGTCAATTGTTTGCATAGTATGTTATTTACATTGATATAGCTTTTTGTTCCCCTCAATTCTATTAAACGAAATGTTATTTTTCATCCAAATTAAAAATCTCAACAAATTCCTCCAAAATAGGCCACCCTAATAGCCCACTTCCCAAGTAGGTCCCTTTTTACATTCCAAGTGGGCGCACGCCTATAAGCTTTCAATTCCCCCCCTCCCATCATTTTCACGCAAGTCACAAGAAACTAGGGTTCGAGTCCTTATTGTATCATAAGAAATACTCACATTTAATACTCAACAATATCTCATGCAAACTTGTCTTTTATAGGAAAATACTTATACTTAGTAAAATAAAAATTACTTGTTGGCCTTAGGAAATATCTTGAAAAAAGAGGAAATCTAGTTAGCTTCAATGATAACAAGAGAAAGTAAATAAGTGGATTTGACATCACATCTTAACTTAATACTTTAAAGATAACAAGTTTATAAGTTATTTTCATTTATATATTTTACTTTACCATACTCTATGAGACTTCTACCCACATAATTCAAATTAACTCATAAGGATTAGGGTGAAAAAAGAACGAGGATAACTTACAGAGAACAATTGGTTGAAATTAAATATGTATTTTTCAAAAAGAATAAAAATATTATAAGCACACATAAAGCAATCAAGTTTTTAATAACTAAATGTATATTCCAATCATGATAATACTTTTATTAAGATTTTAATGACAATTTTTTTTTGAAAAAAAAAAAAGCAGAGGAAAGAAGAGTTATAGGGAGTTACGTCTAACCCTTTGAACATAAAAATAAGAGGCATTTTGCCCAATGGCCGTGGGCGGTGTGGTAGCTTTCATGCAACGAACGTGGCCACTACATGAGACAATCACATGCCGTTCATGACTCCACATTTAATGGTTCCTATTGGCAGGTCATAGGTGTCCTTATTTGTAGTATTGTGGTTTTTATTTATTACTAATACTTATATTAATTATTAATGATTGAATTATAAATTATTATTATGATTATATTTTCATACTCAGGGTCAGGGGTGAGTTTTGTGGGAAACTCTTTTTCTTTTAAAGTTTTTTCCCGAATAATTTTTATAAAAAAATTAGTTATTTACAAAATTTGGAAGTCGTTCCAAATTTGAGGCTTATTCAAATTTCTTGTTTGCTTGTGGCCAGTATCTCAAGTTTGTCACAGAAAGCAACCAAAACTGTAGTCAATTCTTGTCATATTTTCTCATTTTCTCCTTTTTATTAGCCAAGCCACTCCTTTAAAAATTAATATTTTTCGAACTAAGTAAGAAGGATAAAGGATAAATCAAGTTACCATATTATTAAATTATAATTTTCACAATCATGTCAAATTCCCCAGCCATATTTTTCTATACATTGTATGAAATTTAAAATGAATTCAAATAACGTGGGATATTTTGCATTATATATATTACAAGTGAACTACTACCTTCGATCCTTAATATAAAATCCCGTTTGAATTTTATGTTAGTCCTAGATATAAGACCTCAGTCTATTTTGTCTCTCATAGTTACTTAATTTTTTCCAAGATAATCCTTCTAATAATTATAGTTTTAGCCAACATACTTGATTAGTAAGGATATTTTAGGAAAAACAACACCTATTTATTATAAATAACTAACTTAACTTCTTTTTTTAATTTTTTTAAATTAATTAACTAACTATTATAATTAGGACCGGAGGTAGTATTATTTTATGTAGTCTGCAAAAGAACACTTTTGGCATGCCGAAAATTACATTCGGTCACGTTAATGGATGTTTTTGGGCCAAGCCAGATGTAAGCCTCATTTATCGTAAAGAGTTTAAAATATAACTAGTGGATTTATGTTAATCTTAATACGACGTTAGTTTATCTCGCTTTCCAAATTTACAATTTTTATAAATTATCTGTGTTGATTGCACGTGTTAAGAGGATCTCCAGTTTTTCATATAGTTCCAATGCAAATTATTAAAAAAATATAACACACAGTTTAATAAATAATTAATTTAACTATTTTTTATAAAGTATTGTTTATTTTTACATTAAAGACCAGCCAGATTACATTTTATTAATATTAAAAGGGTTAATATTATTTTTAGTCTTAAAATTTAACCTCATTTTGATTTTGGTCCCTAAAATTTGACTTTATTTTGATTGGTCTAAAAAATTTTTGTCCTTAGAACAATGTTTTTTCCCTAAAACAAGAACCAAAACCAAAATCAAGTCAACTTTTGGATACCAAAATTATTGATCTTAAATTTCAGGAAGTAAATCTAAAATGAGATCAGAATCACTAATTTTAAATTCCTAGAGTCAAAACTAGAATGAGAATAAATTTTAGGAGTTAAAGATAATAGGACTATCTAGTTTAGCCTTTTAGAAATAATTTTACGATATTTAAAATGGGTGCATGAGTGAGGTTTTATTTCGATTTATGTGAAACTATTATTTTTTAAGTGCTCCTATGTATTCCAAAGACGCCTAATATTAACCTAATGCTATTAAAGAAATAGTTGGATGAAAATCAAATCATAATTTTAAAAATAATTTAACGATATTTATAATAAGTATATAAGAAGAATTTTGTCTCGATTTACATGAAAATACTTCTAAAAAATGTTTCTTAATATTCATTTGGTCCTATTTAAAAAGCAATTTTAACGTGTTTCACACAATAAAAAAAATCTTAAACTACATCAACTCTCAATTAAAATATAATAAATTTCTAATTTTACTCATATTTAATATATATATCTTTTAAATACATTCATTCAAAAAATTTAATAAAATAACTTGTAAATAGGACTAAAAAATTTTTCTTTCTTTATCTTATAAATAGCATGAGAGGAGGATTTCCAAACACTTCTTAATTTTTTTTATTTTGGGACCAGAAACAAACACCCCCTAAATGAAACGTTGATATTTGACAGGGAGGAAGTGGAAAGGACAGGCGAATGGGGACCGCTTTGTTTCGAGTTAAAGCAAAAGAAAGAGAAACGGTCAACCTTGTGTGGGGTCCCCTCTCTCTCATGATGCCTCCTTCCTTGCGTCCCCCCCCCCCGGATGGGGAAGCCTTCCATAATTACTCGCCCTTCGCCGCCATCATTGTTTCCTTTCAACTCTTATCTCTAGCTTTTCCTTTTTCCTTTTTTTTAAATATTATTATGAATAAAGTTTCAGTTCGTAAGCCTAAAAAAATCGTTTCTTGTCGGCTTCCAATCAAATGCCAGAATAATTCAAATTTCGATGGATATTCTGTTTTAAGTGTGTACACAATGGCCAGCCTAACCGACGTTCTTGTCTGAATTTTTGCGAGATCTGTTTTGCCCGTTTAATTTTAATATTCTCTGTGATGCTCCAACTTTTCACATGTTTTTCCTGTCAATAATTTCGATATAAAATGAATAACATTGTGATTGTGATTTTGAATTTTTTTTTAACAATTTTTTAAAGAAAGACACTCTAAAATTATGCATTTTTTATTTCTTTGTTAAAAAATTATAAGAATTCGATATTATCAAAATATCATTCATCTTATCTAAAATCTAGTTATAAAAAAGATATACAAAAATCTATTTGACAAGTTGAGACTAATGTTATTAAACTTACGAATTGACTTTTTGACTCGAGACATTCTCAAAACTATCAGGAGACATTAAATAAAATATCACCCGAAAAAAAGAAGAAGACATTAATTAGAAGTGTATATAAAAGGCCCGACCCATCATTTTGCCTAACAAAGTGCTTTGACATACCCATCATTTAGCCTAACAAAGTGCTTTGACATGTGGGTGGAAGTGGATTTGGCTTGATTTTATAGAGCCGGGAGTGGTCTAGCAAAGAGCAAAAATAGTTTTAAGGCAAAGTCTTAAATAAATTTTACTACCTTTGATTTTAATTATAAGATCTTGTTTTTAAACTATAAATGAAACCTTATAATTAGAACAGGAGGTAGTAATAATTTTGTCTTGTGATTTTAAATAAATTATAATAATTTTGTCTTGTGATGAAGTCACTTTGACTATATTAAAGTCTAATAATATGCGGGATGAATGTGATTACACCAAGTGAAGCACTTCATAGTTCATATGAACCAAAAGAGTCATCTATATCTTGTGTCCCTCCTCTGTCATCCCCTGCCCTTGCGGCTGCGTCTCATGGGGCTCAACAAGTTCCTCCTTCTTTATTATAAGCTAACTTTTTAAAAAAGAATGAATTATAAGTCACAAGTAGTGTGTTCATTATATTTTTAAAATTTGATGCAATTTTCTATTATAATTCATTGGAATTTGGAATGCAACTCATAGGTTCAAAAATGGATTAGATTTAAAAATTTATTTCATTAAATTTAATAATTTAATAAACACCTCTCCTTATGTGATTAGAGGTGCCTTAATGAGAACGGGGCGAAGCACATTGTTATTAACCTCCATTTACCGAAGGAGCTTTTTAATCTTCTTCTTCTTTTTTTTTTTTTGCAACCCTTGTATGTGAATGGGAAAGAATGATTATTTGTCGTCTTTTAAGTCTCAAGAATCTCTTGCTATTATTATTTTAATGCATATTTTCCTATTATAAAAAAGGCAGAGTATATTTGACAATTATTTTTGTTTTTATTTGACGATTAACAACCGTTAAATAAGGGATCGTTTGAATAATTATTTGCATATTTTACTATTACAAAAAGTGTATGTGATTTGTAGCCTTTAAATAAGGGATCATTTATCCAATGGTTAAATCAAACACTTAAAAAAACCAATAATAAGGTTATAATGTTAGCCTGAGATGTTACTCTATTGAGACTTACTTGATGATTTTATTATACCATCAAATATATTACTCCTCCGATCTTAAATATAATACCTATTTTATAGTATAATTTTTTATTCTAAATATAAGATTTATTTTTATAATGTAATAGGATTACAATTAATTGATGCCTAAACAAGCAAGAGCGTCAAATAATAAAGAGTCATTTTAGTCATTTTATTGCGTTAACTAAAAGTGCCAAGTAATAAGATAATTTACTACTAAAAAATGGATGAATTAGATATATTTAAATTTTTCTGCAAAATTGGGGAGAAAAAAAAAAGAATCTTATTGACTATGAAGGCAAACTAATGGAGAAACGTACACTTTAATGACAAAGTTTGTGATAAACTTAACACTTCTCACGGCATTATTTTTATCCTACATATAAAATTTAGTTTGCAGCGTAATTTATATTATAAAGTAAATTTTATATTTAGGGTCTAAGATAATGATTATTATTTTCGTACTACGAGTTCACATAAATTCAGAAGTGAATCATTTAGACAAATATAGTATACACATTTGATGACTAAGCAAAAGCATAAAACACATAAAGACTCAACAGAACTACAGCACAAGACATTGTCATGTTGATTGGAGTTATAGACTCATAGTGTCTAGTTTGCTGTCCTCCATGATGGTTACAGTGGTGGTAGTCCTAGCTGGCTAGGATTTAATCCAGCAAGCCCAACTCTTTTTAAAGATACATTTCCATGTTGGGCGACAAAAGCTAAAAAGCCTGAATATCAGTATATTCCCAATTCAGAAATTTAAAAGTTACAAACGACAGAAAGAGAAATAAACCTAAATTAGAATTTTAAAATTTAAATGAAATGACAAAAATGTCTTTTTATTTTTTTTTTATTTTAAAAACTTAAACCCCTTTCCGAACACCTACGTCGGCCATCTTTCGACGCCACACCGGCTGCCGACATACTGGCTGCTAGCAGGTTTTTTTTTTTCCTGATAGCAACTTTTTTTTTTTTGCCATCGGAAATTATCTTAAGAAAGTGGTGGGGGGATCCACTACCCTATGATCATTTGACCAACCAAAAGAGAAGTGACCATTAGGCCACCAATGACATCTTAACATTAGAAGGGAAAACATATATAAATATATATATAAGTTAACATCTTTACTTTGGCTCCAGCTTGTGATAATAATTTATCTGAAAATGATAAGTCTTGATTAACTAATTACAAGTCTTAACTCGAGATTGACAAAGCGTTTTTTCTTGATACATAATATGAAATAATATTTGAATTCATTAAAAATAACAACAATTTACCTGGAAATAATAAATTAAAACTTGCTATTTTTCAATCAAAACTTGTTATTTCCATATAAATGGTTGTCACGAGTTGGAGTAAGAGTAAAAAATATAACTTATATTTTTTTTGCCTTGTAATGTTGAGATGTCATTGGTGTCCCAATGGTCACCCTTTTTTTTTTGGGTGAAAAAAGGGGCTTAGCCTGAAACTAAACAGACAAGACTACAAGAAAAAAAAAACAAACGAAAACAAAAGGACAAATCAGCATCCGGAAGTCCTATCTACATTGGCTTCCTCTCTAAGAATATTCTCCAAAATACTGGGTGGGGAGGGCCAGTTTCTCCACCATTCAGGTAATTCCAGACTCAATGAGGCTAAACGATCTGCACATTTGTTCCCTTCTCGGTAGATATGGGTGATCTTCACTTGCCACTCCTTCAACGGCATACCGCGGATTTGAGCAAATAGCAAGAAGTCCCCGTCGACCGTCTTCCAATCGTTTATAGCTTCCACTAATTGCATGGCATCGCACTCCACAGCGACCTTCCTAAAAAAATGGTCACCTATTTCTTGGTTGGTCCAAATGAGTATGGGGTGGTGGGATTTGCCACTTTTATAAAATAATTTCTTATGGAAACAAAAAGTTGCTGCCAGACCAAAAGATAAAAACCTATCATTAGCAGCCCTCACACTGGCAATGGCCTCCAACAAGGGGTTGGAGTTTTTAAAATAAAAAAATAAAAAAATATTTTTGTTATTTCACTTAAATTTCAAAATTCCAATCTAAGTTTGTTTTCTTCTTTGTTGTATGCAACTCTTAGGTTCTTGAATTGGAAATATACATATTCAAGCTTCTTTTACTGTTATTTTTCCAAAACCCAAAGTCCTGAACACTAATAAATACAAATGTGATCTCATTAAATACGGTTAGATCCAATGACTACATAAGATACTGTTCCCTATTAAAAATTATTTTTTGAAGACACTCCTCTAATATATGAGGCAGAAAGCCAGAAAGAGTTTTTTGTTGTCCTTAGTATGCTCCTCTGGCACTATTCAGGGAGAAGAAATATTTTTTTTCCCCAGCTTATAGGTTACATACATCACAAAATATTATTTTTATGATTATACAATTTTATTTTATTTTATTATTTTGTTAACGTTGCTCTTAGTATAATATAATATATATTGAATAGGGATAAAGTTAAAAAGTTATTAAATTTTAAGATAGAATTAATAATGTTTTCAAAAATTTTATGTGTGAAATATATTAAAAATGACTTATACAAAAGATCAGACGAGTAAGCTGTATCATTAAATTTACTATAGTTCTTCCTATTTACAATATAAGTTGCTTCTAGAAAAACGAGTTGTTTAAAATATAAATGATTTGAAGAGTAATTAATACTTATTCGTTAATTTTATCCTTGTATTTAATGATTAAATATAACCTATTGTATTTTTCTATCTCCTTCTTAACCTCATTTAATATAGGTAAAATGGAAAAAATTTCAATTTAAAAGATTGAATAAGTTAACTATCATTTTTTTTTATCTTGATGAATTCATTAAAGTGACTTATATTATGAAATATAAATGTACAATTTTACCTCTAATTTATTATTTCTTGGAAGACACATAACAGGGTAAAGCCAGAAAATTATTAAAATTTTAAGACAGAGGTAATAACATTTGAGATTTTTCTTAATTTTAATAAAATATATTAAAAGTATTGTATAAATTGAATAAGATGAGTATTGTTTAATAAAGAATAATTTTATTGAATGTATTTTCTACAGTTTCCTCGACCTCTGCCTTTCTTGACAATCATTAACACTATGTTCACCTCTTCTCACCAATATTTCTATGAGCCTTTCTTTGTGTAAAAGCCCGAACAAAAAGAAGTAACATTTTAAAAAGTCTGTTTGAAATAGTTTATAAATAGTTTTTTAATAATGATTTACGGAAGATAAAATAAATATGTAAAAAGAGTTTTATATCGATTTACGTGAAACGTGCTTATAAAGGATTTTTACTGATATCCCAGACAACTACAAAGTCTTTGCAACCTTCCAAATCATCACGGTGAGTGCAACAGAGCTGAAAAAAAATCACATAAATAAATATGTGATGAAAGAATCACATAACTTTCAAGCTCGACAAGTTAGTGTACATGATTTTTTTTTCCCTTGTAATTTTCTTTTATTTGTTTAATCTTTCACCATATTATATCATATGAGGCTTCGGAAAAATGATCTCCACGAAGATGCCCATAATTCGTGTGGATGAGGATGAACTCTGGTAAAGCATGGACCAGTTCATTTTATTTTTTTTTAAGATTTGAAGTAATAGTAATTATTATCTTCTCAGCACCATATGCGGGGAAAGAAATATCTAATTCGCAACGCAAAAAGTGAAGCGGATGATGCAAATTGCGTGAGAAGATTTGCTTCCTTTTTTCCATTTCTTTTGGCCAAACTTCGCTTTACTATCTGAGTTTTAATATTTTTTTACCAACGAGATAAAATACTATACACTCTTGGCATGAAAAAGAAAAAAGAAGATAAAATACACATTTTTCAGGTCATCCTCTATTTATGGGTATGTTACGAATATCTTGGCTCGTGCCTCTATATTTCATCTTATTTTTATTATCAGAGCAACAATGAAGTGACAGAAAACCGTTTGGAATGAGTTTTATATATATATATATATATATATAGTTTTTTAATTATAATTTATAAAATACGACATAAATATATAAAAAGAGCTTTGTTTAAACCTACATGAAATGTTTTTGTAAGTGATTTAGGATCAGTTTAGAATAGTTTATAAATAACTTTTTAATTATAATTTATAAAATATATGGCAAATATATATATACACACAAAAAATTTGTTTTTACTTGCGTAAAAATGCTTATGATCGTCAATCCAGGCGCTTAAACGTGATTCACCTTGTCTTTTTCTCAATTGATTGTATTGACAACTTTTTCAATGAAAAATTCACTGTTTGCGCAGCATCGGCAACCCGTGCGCTTTTGTTTTGTGAGTTGTGATAATTAAGTAATTTTTTTAACTGATCACTACTCCTCTGATCTTATAAATAAAGTAGTGAGTGAATGTTTTTTTTTTTATCTTATTTACAAATCATTTCATTAAAGTTCTAGCATGAATATATTATTTTATCCTTCATTTTATTATAATATAAATAATTATTTTTTAAAAACATATATATATATTAAATAAAGATAAAATTAAGAAAAACATATAATATAAATTCTCTCTCTCTTTTATTATAATATAAATAATTATTTTTTAAAAACATATATATCCTTCAAGTACTGTCTTATTCACTTCTGCAAGTGTACACGAGTGGGTATTAATAAACAACCCTCCTCACATCTGTTAACTGACAGCTAAGCGTGAGCCTACGCGGCACGTGATTACTAACTGATTCTGTTCACGTGATTACTAACTAATTTCTGTTAGCTAATTTCCCTCCCACATATCAATATGCCCCCCCATTAAAAAACATCCTTGTCCGCAAGGATAGTGCGAGAAGGTGGTACTGTTGTCGGAAAAGAAGGAAATTGAGACTGAATAAAGGAAAGGTCCTCCTAGGTTGCGTCCTCGGGTCGGGAGTGACGCCATTGAATCAGAACTTGTGTAATGGGGAGGTTTCCTCGCTTAACGATCCGCCTGTTCAAAATCGCAGTGGGTTCGACACGAAACTGACCATCATCATCGACTAATGGCAGAGTCGAGGAAACAGGGGCACCAGCGCGAGGTGAGCGTTTGAGCAGTGAGACATGGAAAACAGGGTGTATCCGAGAGCCCTCTGGTAACTTCAACTCATAAGCAACCTGCCCTACACGTTTCAGCACCTCGAAGGGACCAAAGTATCGTGCGGCGAGCTTGTGCAAGGAAGAATTATTGATTAGATTTTTCCGAAAAGGGTGAAGCTTGAGTAAGACCATGTCCCCGACTTCGAAGGTGCGTTCGGTCCTGTGCTTATTAGCCTGGTGAACCATACGATGCTGGGCCTTCATCAAATTCGCTTTGAGCAGTTGAATCGTAAGTTCACGGGATAAGCAAACCCGGTCAACCATGTCGTTGTTGGAGTCCCCAGGCAAATAAGGCAAATGAAGTGGAGGTTCAACACCGTAAACAGCTTGAAATGGGGTCATACCAATGGCCGAGTGATAGTTGGTGTTATACCAGAGCTCTGCTAGAGACAACCAACGGGCCCACTGCTTGGGAAAATCCCCTGTCATACACCGAAGGTAGCATTCAAGGCATCTGTTCAGGACTTCGGTTTGTCCATCGGATTGTGGATGGTAAGCAGAAGAGTACTGCAATTTGACGCCATAGAGCCTAAACAGCTCCTGCCAAAACTTGCCACAAAAAATAGGGTCCCGATCACTCACGATGGATTTCGGGAATCCGTGAAGCTTGACGACATTGTCCATGAAGAGTTGAGCAACATCAACGGCAGTAAATGGGTGCTTCAAGGCGATAAAATGGGCAGCCTTGCTCAAACGATCTACCACAACAAGAATGGTAGTTTTGCCGTATGACTTAGGTAACCCACCTATAAAGTCCATCGATAGCTCTGTCCAGATATGCTCCGGAATAGGCAACGGTTGAAGAAGACCCGGAGTAGCAATGGTTTCATACTTAAAACGCTGGCAGGTGTCACAATTTCGTACGAACTCGCGGACGTCCTTCTCTAAGCCACGCCAATAGAAAACAGAGGCAAGCCGTCGATACGTAGGGGTAACTCCTGAGTGACCTCCCACAGAATCACCATGAAAATAAGACAGGAGCTCGTCCCTGAGACGGCGATCGGCTCCTACCACGAGACGGCCCTTATGTTTGAGCACGTTGTTGGACCACGAATAGTAGCGATGTAGAGTAGGGTCACGCTCCAATTCGAGAATAATGGTTTGGAGGGCAGAGTCCGTGGTCCACGATTGGTAAACTCTACCATAGAGATCCGTGAGGGGGGCAGTAATGGCCGACACAGATGCCTCATATTGTCGGGAAAGAGCATCGGCTGCAACGTTTTCCTTACCCTTTCGATATTCGATTTCATATGAAAGCCCCCACAGCTTATTAAGCCATTTGAGTTGATCAGGGGAAACTGTTTTCTGCTCCAAGAGGTGCTTCAAGGGAAGATGATCGGTACGTATGGTAAATGTACGGCCAACTAGGTAGGATCTCCACTGCTTGACGGCGAAGATAATAGCCATTAGTTCACGTTCGTATGCCGACAGTGTGCGCTTCCTACTGCTGAGGGTCTTGCTCACAAAGGCTAGGGGATGTCCATTTTGAACTAAGACGGCGCCCATACCAAAACCGGATGCGTCAGCCTCCACGATAAATTTGTCATTGAAATTAGGCAATGCCAAAACCGGGGCCGAGGTAAGAGCTTGTTTAAGTACTGAGAAGGCATGGTCAGCCTCGGAAGTCCATTCAAGTCTGGTGTCCTTGTGTAATAATGCTGTCAGGGGCTGGCAAATGGTGCCAAAATGCCGTACAAACCGTCGATAATACCCTGCCAACCCGAGGAATGCTCGTAAGGCCTTTAGCGTTGTCGGAACCGGCCAAGAGGAAATGGCGTCAATTTTCTTGGGGTCAGCTTCAACCCCCCTTGCTGAAATAATATGGCCCAGATAATGCACTTGATTAGTTCCAAAGACACACTTACTGGCGTTTGCATACAGTTGATGGTGACGCAAAACAGAGAGAGTTTGAGTCAGATGTTGCATATGGTCATCCCATGATTTGCTGTATACCAATATATCGTCGAAAAAAACGAGGATGAACCTACGTAGATAGTCCTTAAAGACCGAATTCATTAGGCCTTGGAACGTTGCCGGGGCGTTACTGAGGCCGAAGGGCATAACTAAGAACTCGTATAAACCTTCGTGGGTACGGAAGGCTGTCTTATGAACATCGTTTGGGTGCATTCGAATTTGATGGTATCCTGCGCGTAAATCCAGCTTTGAAAAATAAGAGGCCCCTTGCAGTTCATTCAACAAATCTTCAATGAGAGGGATTGGAAATTTGTCCTTGACAGTCTCTTCATTCAAGCGCCGGTAATCAACGCAAAAACGCCACGTGCCGTCCTTTTTGTGAACCAGTACTACCGGAGCAGCAAACGGGCTATGGCTCTGGCGAATAACTCCAGTGCGCAACATTTGCTGTACTTGTCGCTCAATCTCATCCTTTTGTACAGGGCCGTATCGATAAGGACGACAACTAATAGGACGCGACTGTTTGAGATGTATCTGGTGGTCAAAGGGGCGTGATGGTGGTAAGGCTTGGGGTTCAGCGAACACATCTGCAAAGGAGTCTAGCAACTGTGATAAACACTGCTGCTGATCAGCAGGAAGAGGCCCGGCGTTCAAACTGAAGGCACAAGGTTCAGACAGGGAAACCCAGAGAAGAAATACATGTTGGGCCTTGCGAATATCATTATCGGCAATAGTTACCTCAGACAACCCCACTTGAGATGACCCAATTCCGTGTAATTCGTGATATTGACCCTGAAGAGAGAAGGCCATAAACTGTTGGTCCATGTCCAGTATTATGCGGCCCAGCTTACGAAGCCACTGTGCTCCAAGAATTACATCGAATGCCCCTATATCCATCACCAAGAAGTCATCAGAGAATGTTGATCCCGCCATAATCCATTGAAGGTTTTTGCAGTATCGGTCAATAACCATGGTCCCGCCGCCAGCAACTCCCACCCTGAGGCCGTCACCATGCTGAACGGGTAATCGTAGTCGCTTCGCCAGTGATGAATGCACCACATTGTGAGTGCTTCCCGTATCAATCAAGATCAACAGTCTCTGCTTCTTAATGCCTCCCCTAATTTTTAACGTCGAGTAACCCGTCACCCCTTCCAGTGCATTAATCGTGGCCTGAGGTGTGGGTGAAAGGTCGAGCGAATCCAGCGTCTCTACTGCATCAACAAAATCATCATCATCAGTATTCTGAACAATAAGCATCATTACCCGAGACTCCTTGCATTTATGAGAACTGCTGTATTTATCGTTGCACCAGTAGCAGAGTCCCTTTCGACGTTTGTCTTCCATCTCTTTTTTTGAGAGGGACAGAGTAGGACGCTTGTTGTTTTGCACTGATGAAGAGCCCACTATACTCTGGGCAGTAGATCCTGCGGCCTTCGAACCGTGAGACGCAGAGTTTCGGCCCTGAGAAGCAGTGGATGAATAAGTCGATGAAGGCGAAGAACGATAATACGGTTGAGGTACATTCTCATAGAGAGCTCGTAAGGAACGCTCCTGTATGCGCGCCATCTTCATCATTCTTGCTAGGCTCGTTGGCTTAAAGGCATCTACGGACGATTGAATGTCCGGTCGTAACCCACCGAGGAAGCAATCCATCGCGACTTCTTCGGGAATATCAGTTTCAGTCAATAAATCATCGAAGGTTTCAATGTATTCGTCAACAGTGGACGATAGCTGTTGCAGTTGCTTGATTTGCACCATCGGATTGATGTGCTTGATCTCAGAAAAACGAGCTTGCATCTCTTTAAAATATTGATCCCATGAGATCTCCTCCTCGCTGCGCTTCCTCATGAAATTAAGGTGCCATTTCAATGCCTTGCCCTCAAGGTTGATACTCAAGAGGCGAATTCGCTGTTCCACTGGTGTTTCATCGACAGAGAAAAATTGGTGGCAGCGGTAGGCCCAACCTCGAAAATCTTCACCATCGAAACGAGGAAATTCGACTCGCGTATGCCTTGTAGGTGCCGAGTAAGAGTGTGTCGTGTTGTTGAATGTGCCGAACTGAACATTACGGTTCCGCTGGAAGTTACTGGTTGATCCACCAGCCTGTTCGCTCTGACCGTGATGTAATAAGCTAGAGATTGCATTGGTTAACTCTTGGAGGTTCGCATCAATTCGACCCACCACTTGTTTCAGTTCGCCGATATCAGATGAATGGGCTCCCAACAGGGCCGTTGTGACCTCCAAACGTTGCTCTAGTTCCCCAATCCGTTCGGACGATCGTGTCTCCGGCGGTGCCATGGCTGGAGAGAGAGAGGCTCTGATACCAGAATTGGTACAGAGGAAAGGAGCGAGAGAAGAAAAGAGAGAGAGAATTCAAGTACTGTCTTATTCACTTCTGCAAGTGTACACGAGTGGGTATTAATAAACAACCCTCCTCACATCTGTTAACTGACAGCTAAGCGTGAGCCTACGCGGCACGTGATTACTAACTGATTCTGTTCACGTGATTACTAACTAATTTCTGTTAGCTAATTTCCCTCCCACATATCAGATCACTACTCCTCTGATCTTATAAATAAAGTAGTGAGTGAATGTTTTTTTTTTTATCTTATTTACAAATCATTTCATTAAAGTTCTAGCATGAATATATTATTTTATCCTTCATTTTATTATAATATAAATAATTATTTTTTAAAAACATATAT
The DNA here is from genome assembly GCF_004799145.2 of Neltuma alba. Taxonomy (NCBI): domain Eukaryota; kingdom Viridiplantae; phylum Streptophyta; class Magnoliopsida; order Fabales; family Fabaceae; genus Neltuma; species Neltuma alba. The sequence goes on from NW_021637069.1 coordinate 318,204, forward strand.
ATATTAAATAAAGATAAAATTAAAAAATTATTATATTTTAATAAAAATTAATATGATTTAAGATTTTTTTAAACCTGTATAAAATATATTAAAAATGTTTTAGAAATAAGACTAGATTTTTTTTTTTTTGATCAGAGAAATAAGACTAGATGGACACTACATATATAATAGGGTTGGAGGCAGACAGATTACCAGCATGGTGATTGCGTTTGGAAGCCGCGTGTTGGTGAGATGAGAGGTAGGAATCTGCAAGGTGTTGGGTCCAAAATCAGGGCTTTGACTAACAGAAGACACTCTTTTTGTCACGTAACGCAACTTTTAATCCCTTTGGTTCATGATAGCGATTGCTGACGTCACCCCCTCTCTCCCTCTCTGTGTGGTCCCTCTCTGGCATTTTTATGATTTCGTTCAATTAATCAGAATCACACACACACACACTACCCTAACTACCGAGAGCTAGCTTCCATCTCTTCCCCAATCACAGCCCCCGCCCTTCCTCCTGTTCCCATATCCCTCGCTAATCTCGGCATCATTGCTTCCTCCTTTCCTTTGCTTTCTATTTTTTCTTTCCAAAAACGAACACTTGCTTAAAATATCTGGTGCCACTTTTCTTAAGCTTTATAGCATGCAAATAGAATTTATTTGCCATTACTTGAAGATATATCACATATACTAAAGAAGAGTTCCATTCCATTAAAAAAAATTACACCCCCTTAAATTTAAATCTCTCTGATCAATAAAATTTCTAAGGAAATATTCTCAATCAATTTTTCAATAGAAGGAGAAGGAGCTGAAGAGGAAGACGGGACTCCACTATTCATTTAAACAGGATTTTTTTTAAATTTAAACAGGGTATTTATTGGCAATATGTATGTGAATGAAATTAAATGATTTAACTTCCACAGCAATACTTTAGTTTTTTTTTAAAAACAAAATATAGGTCTTATAATTCTTTCTGACAAGCCAAACACAAGTTTGAATTTAAAAAGTAAACCGGAGAGATGTGTCGATGTGGCGGCAGACCAAAAAAAGGAGAGGTGAGGCAGAAAACAACATTTCAATTTGGTCCCTTGAATCAAGGGGTTGGAAAGTTAAAACTCGAGATTAAAAACGTGACCACGTGGAGTGGTACAGAGCCCACCATCATTTCAATTATTAGGAGGACTCCCATTTGATTCTCTCGGCAAAAAAAACATATATTCATAATTATTATTCAATTATTTTTTTGAATTCTCACCTCAACTTTTATGTGGTAAATAGTAATGTAGTATAAGGATGTTCAATTTCTTTATTTATTTATGGGCTTGAATGTAAATTTACCCTTTTACTACTATTACAATGAGACAGATTTTTTGGAGACATCCACTGGTACCAAAACCTATTCCCTCTTTTTCTATCTCCCTGCATTATTTTAATCATGAAGGAGAATGATTGATTTTTTTTTTTGGCCAAAGGTTTTCTTTTTGGTGCTCATTTCTTTCATGGCATTTGTAACAGAAGAAATTTTTTTAAATTAAAATTTCTTTTTGAATGAGAATTAATAATTGAGCTTAAATCACTTTTTTAATAAATGAGTAAAAACTCCTACTACTTATATTCCTCTCGTGCTTAATGTATAACTTAATTAACTAATATAAGTAAATTAAAGGTGTTAGTTAAATTAATTAATATGATATATTCTTTTAAATACCCCTAAGCATTTTTCTTAATTTTCTCCCTCCTTTTTCTACTTTATTTTTATTAGAAGAATATCAATAAAATTAATTTAAAAAATTAATAAACATATAAAAAATGCCTTAAATATAGGATTAATATTAACTCCCTTATTAGATGATACATCAAGGACAATAAGAGTATTAATCTTTTTTTCTGGCCAATTTCGCTTTTAACTATAGAAACTAATTAAAAAGCTAGTTCTTATTATTTTTTAAATTAATTTATCTAATTTATAAAGTGAGATACTACTATAATCTAATATTATTACTTTAAAGAGATTATGCCATGCTTATAAAAATTAAATAATTTATTTAATTTATCTAATTTATAAAGTGAGATACTGCTATCATCTAATATTACTTGTGACTATTTTAAAGAGATTATGTCATATTCATAAGAATTAAATAATTTATTTAGTTCATTTACTCAAGTAAGCCTTTTTTTTTTTTTTACCAGCACTCTAGTAAGCCTTACACTAACTCATAAGAATAGTATATATGTACCGATATATCATCATCTTGATATTTTTAATGTGCTTATTTAGCCTCTCTCTCTTTTCCATTCATTGCCACTACTTGTAGCATCAATTTATAACTGTTAAGTCTCTGTACAGCTCCTGTACCATCTACGTATATAAAGTTACCAAAGCGATATTTTTCAATATCAAGTTTTTCTTTTTGCCAGACTCAATATCGAGTTATCCAGTCTGCATTTAGCCATGGAATCATCAATATAACTGAAATTCATATTAATTATTATTAGCATAAATAAATAAAGGTCAAAATATTAATAATAAGTTATAAATTACTCCTCCGGTCCTTAATATAAGACTCATTTAACTAATTTGATTAGATTAAGAAAGTTAGGCAAGTTAGTTAATTATAAGAAATGTGACACATTTTTCCTAAAACACCATAGTCATCTTTCTTAACACCTCATCTCCCTCTTTTATTGTGGTTGAGGGAGTGTCTATAAGAATAATTTAAAGAAAATTGATAAATATGATAAATAAGTTCTATATTTAAGATTAAAATCAACTCAATAATTAGGTTTTATATTAAGGACCGGAAGAATATTAGCTAATATTTCAAGCTAAAATTATTTCCGGGAGACATCTGATTGCTATTTTATTTTTGATTAAATCATGAATATTCCAATGATCCCTCTTCTTTCTGTACTGACAGTGATGGGAGATTGTGCAAAATCCTCTCCGTTGAGTAGTGCGTAGCCTTATCCGCACGCACTGTCTGCCCATAATAATAGATTTATTTATGCCTGCAAGGGTCGGGTCCGACTGGTTGCAAACGAGAACGCAAGGCGCCTTCCCTATCATGTCATGGGCTCGATACCTACGAGTGCACCTGGGATTAGTCTGGCCGGTTGTGCTGGGATACCCTGAGGCAGCGATACCATCCTACTCAAAAAAAATAGATTTATTTATTTAATACGACAAGATTGATGGTCGTTTTCAAAGTTCTACTTGACAGTTTTATTAAGGCAAATTGCCTGCTGACACACGCTGGGCTTTTGCTTCCACTACCTCAATTTCTTTGTGCCTCACTTTATTTTACTTTGAATTATATTATCCTCTTAAACATTTTCTTAAATCTTACTAGTTTAAATAAGAGATTGCTAGTTTGATTTTTGGTGAATATAATGAGTACATGAGTTTTTTTGGTTGGATGAATAATAAAAAAAATTCTCTTAAATCCTAATTATAAGAACTGACTAAGATGTTTATTTTAATCTTAAATATAATATCTCAATTTATTTTTTTTTAAATTTTTAATTTTATCCCAATCTACTACTAAGAATTTCCAATAACGGGATAATGATAAAGAGGTATTTTTAAAAAGGTCATTATACATTTATTATAAAGAACCAATTTAATCTTTTTTTAAATATTTAGAAATTAATTATTTCGTTTCTATATTCATCACATAAAGGAGCATATATCCATCGAATCAGATTGTTGGAACTTAAACAATAATAATTAAATATTATACTTTCTGCGGGCCAATGAAATGCTTGTTTTCAGTCATGTAAATAATATTTTTGCCCTTGCAATTCCGTTTCACCTAACTTTGGATTTAATTTTATATTTAAATTCCGTTATCTGTTTATTTTTCTCCCACCTGTGATTAGGCAAGTATATTTAATTGGTTTTCCGTAATACTGGTAATAACTTAACGAATCTTTCAATATGCTTCCTAATAAATGCATATACTTTTAACTATATAATTGCTTCTTATGATCTTATCCATCGAAAACTTAAACTTAAAGAAATTGCACTTTGTGCCTAAAAATTTGTCCTTGTTTTTATTTTTAAATCATTGTTGCTATTCAGTGCTGTGTATTTGTGTGTATTTTAAATTTTTTGTAATTTTTTAAAACATATATTATTCAACAACAAAAATATTCAATATCTTTACATAAAGTTAAGGATGTAAACTTTGTAAATGAAAAGTTTAATGTTATGAGCGCTGTTGCCTACCTGGACATGATGGTATTTAAATTTGGGCCATCAGGTAATGTTAAATATTATATTATTTTTTAGCATAAATATAATTAATAAAGTCAATTTCTGAATTTCTCATTCGTTAGCAGTGCTTTAGAAAGATTTTAAATTTATAAAAATACCGACCAAAATCTGTGTCTGTTTACGGGTTGGATTCGTGGTTTCATATTTCGCCATCAATCTTTGGCCCTTTTAATTAAAAAATACACAAGACATCGTTATTATGTATTCTCGTGTTGCCTAAATGTAGAGCAAGTTAATTAGGCAATCTGTACTTTATAATTAAGCCGTGTATGATTACTTTTATATCATATATACAATTAACTGTAGATAATTAAACATTTTCCTAGTATAACTCGAGAAATAATTGCTTTGACCTAATAATCATTCGTGTCTGCGACAGTAAACAAATTAAATAAAATAAAATAATGTCAATAAATGTCTCTGCAAGCATGCTTGGTTCATTATACGCACGTCGTGCATATACACTTACACGCAATAAATCATGCAGGTATATTAGCCAATATTCCCGCATATATAAACATTAATTAATGATAAATCATCCATGCGATGCTTGAAATTACAGGGGAAGACATTGACTTTCCAAACACCAATGATAGCCTTTTTTTTAAAAAATAATAATAATAATTCATAGTATCCTTAAGCCAGTTTAAGTTTGAAATTAATCTTTATCGGGTTGAGAGCGTTAAAGTTAAAACTCTCTCAACGAATATGCTTTCCGGTATTCAAACTTACGTTCTCCGTTTTACGAATGTGAGACCGCTTACTATGTCAACTAATATTTTGTTGATATAGCTATTTTAATATATGAAGAAGATGAGGGGATCATTCAATCATATAAAAGTAATGAGTTGATTTCGATAGACATTAGATCAGAAAATAATACCCTTTGATTATTATTACAAGCTTATAAATAGGACTAGAGAAAGTAATTAACGACAAGTTTATGTCAAAAAATGAAAATTTAAGGATTTATATTTAAATTTTAAAATGTCAACGCAAGTGGCTTAAAGTTTAAGAGGCTTTGTATATTATACTCTAAATTTTTTAATTCATATAGATGCTTTTTTTTTGGGGGGGGGGACCGATGCCATTTAATCCTTATTACCCTGACATAACTATTTTTGTTAACTACTTAATGGCGAAAGGAACGACTTGTGGGCTTGAGAAGTTTAACTTTAATTAAACATTGAGGTGTTATATATAATTGATTTGAAATTCTGGGACTTTTGTGGAATTTCAACTTTTTTAAAATAATTTCTTATTTGATTGCAAATTACCGTTAAAAACTGACTTGCGTTAGCGCAATCAGCAATTGTCATCATAATATAAATCCCGGCGGTCAAAATAGAGCATATATTGTCTTTTATTAAGAAATAATTGTAAAATACTCCTCCGGTCTTAAATGTAAGACCCTTATACACACTAGTATAAGGGTTTTATATTTAGGACCGGAGGAGTAGTTAACAAGCCTGTTTTGTGGCAATTAAAAAGCGAAAAGACAAACGTATTTTGTTAATGCATAGGATTATTACTCAATCGTTAAAATAAAATAAAATTCTACGAAGGAACCAATGACCCTCGCCAACTAATTTTTTTCTTAGACGAGCAAGAGCAGTGCACGCTTCAAGCTTTCACCCTGCTTTATTCATCTTCCAATGCGCGACACAAGGCAAATGATTGAACAAGAAACGAATCAAGTGATTTATTAGTAATATTATTCAAAATTTAAAAGTTAAGTTAATGATTAAAAGCAGCTAAAATTGACTCATTTGGGCTTATTTATAAGGGAAAAATAGAATATTTTTGTTATTGTATTTACAAGTCACTTGGCTAAATTTTTAGCATGAATATTTTATCCTTATTTTATTATTGTAGAGATTACTTTTTCCCCCATAAGTGTATATATTAATTACAAGTAAAATTAAAAGGTTACTAAATTTTAAGATATAATTAATGAGATTTAATGTTTTTCTTGATTTTGATAAAAATATGCTTGAAGTAGCTTATCAACAGGATTAGATGAGTAATAATTTTTCAACTTACACCAATTTAATGTGTACTCTTTAAGAAAATAATAGTTTATATAATAATAAATGAAAAGCCACGTAAAAAAAAATTTTAGTAATACAACTTATGACAAAAAGTCTGAAAAAATCTTCTTTATCTCGCTTATAAATAAGATTAGAGGAGTAATTATTAATTGGATTAATATAATTTTTGGTCTCTCAAGTTTGTTCTCTTTTTGGTTTTATTCTTTCAAATTTCAAACAATAGGTTTTGATTCTTAAAGGGGCAAAATGATCCAAGTATTTATTGAATTATAAGGATTAATATTTTAAATAAAAAGAAATTTGACAGACCAAAATATATAGTTTGAAACTTGAGAGACCAAAACCAAAATAAAAATAAAATTAAAGAAACAAAATTTGTATTAACCCTTATTAATTTATCTTAGACAGGAACAACCTTACATGCATTTATGGTCCGACTTAGGAGTCAGAGGGGTATTTATGAACGCACCAATGAAGTCTCAGATCAACTCCACTTGTTCTAACGTTATTTTCCTTTGTGTGGCTAAGGGCAACAGATTATGCCGATGACAATAATTAATGAGGATGGTTGTCGGGCAGGATCCACATGACGCACTTTTTCTTCCCCTTAGAAGAAATAAAAACTTCGTTTCTTTTTAAATTCTTCAATGTTTTTGAATTTATACTTTTAGCAACTACTCCTCTGCTCCTATTTACAGGGTAGGGAGAGAAGATAATTTTTAGTTATATTTATAGGGTATTAAGAAATTTTTTTTTGTATATATATATAATTTTACCCATAATTTATTATTGTATTGATTTTATTTACACGAGATATAATATATATTAAATAGGGATAAAGTTGGAAAGTTATTAAATTTTAAATGAAAGTTAATAAAGTTTAAGATTTTTCTTGGCCTGTGTGAAATACGTTCTTAAATTCCGTCCGGGAAATATGAATATCCTTTGCCATTGCCAAGTACCGAAGGCAAAAAGTAAATTCATCTTAATTAGGTTTGCTTCACACGAGTTATGAATTGAATCTTCAATATGCTTATTTAACGGACAAGAGCTCACATTGCTCTCTTTATTACTTCCTTTCGATTTTACTTTTTAACTTTACATCAAGTTAATTTTTTCCCCTAAATTTTTTTTTCAATGTTATGTATATTTTTTTTTAATTTTTTTTCGCAATATTTATTCTGTTACTTCAATTCAATCATTAACTTTCGCAACTAATTCGCATGTTTATTTTTGTTAAATATTGTCAAATGAAAATGCTTCTGACCTCTTTTTTCCAAAAAAAAAAAACCAGATAAATTATTGTTTTTATGATTGTACTAAAAAATAAACCAAGCAATAACTTTGATATTTTTTCTCTTACTGTGTATATTTGTTTTTCATAGCTTTAAATATTTCAATGCAGCGAGTATTAGGTAAGGGGGGTAGTTATTAGTTATTACAGTTAATAATTAACGTGAATCTATATATAAAATTCCAAAAAAGAATTATTCTTCAAAACTATAAACATTACTACTTCTCTTTGAAGTCATCATAAAATCTGTGTTAAACTTTGTGCTTTTAGTTATTGCTATTTATAGCTATTATTTTTATTTAATGTTTTGCGTAGTATTAATTTTTCAATTTCTTACATAAATTTGTTTAAATTAATACATTTTTTCCAAAAAAATAAATTAATTTTTTATAACAACATATTTTCATTGGTTGCCATGCCCAGCAAATGAGATAATGATACGTAGGAGCGGAGCGGAGCTAATCTTTCTTAAAAGAGATTTTTTTAATTGGGCTAAACAATTATTAATCTGATATGAAAAATAGTGGACACTACGTCCAGTCTTGGTATAAAACAGAGTGGGCTAATGTAAGAAATTCAAAAAACTTACTAAATTATTTAATTATAGCAGAGTTTATATAATCTCTTTAAAATATTAATGCACCAATATATCATTAATTATATTTAAAAATGATAAATATAAATATTTTAAAATAATTTAATAAATTTTTAATTTTTTTAAATTAGTTAATTAAATCTTATATTAAAGAGAGGATGTAGTATAAGATAGTACCTCCAATTCTAATTATAAGAGCTAGTTAACTAATTTGAGAAAATTAAAAAAATAAGTTAATTTAGTTATTTATAATAAATTGGTGTTGTCTTTCTTAAAATATCCTTGCTGATCAAGTGTGTCGGCTAAAACTATAATTACTAGAAAGATTATCTTGAAAAAAATTACATAAATATGAAAGACAAAATGAATTAGAATTTTATATTTAGAATTAAAATAAAAATTAAATAAGATTTTATATTAAGAATCGGAGGTAGTACTAACATGAATCTAGCATAAAATGATAATATAAATAAAATGCAAGTAGGGTTGACATAAGAAATTCAGGCAAAATACATTTAACCAAAAATTTGATTTTTAGAAAAGATAATTGGCGAGGACAAAGTTGTCAATCGGAAATACACATGACAGGTCTGCTAAGCGACAAACGAGGAGGTCGGCAACTGTCGGCCGGGGAAGCGGAGAGAAAAAAGCGGCGAAAATTCTAACTTTCTCTTTCAATTTTTTTTTTTATAAAAAATGTAGCAATTATTCGTTCCCTTAAATTAGCCAGTTCAAAACCCACCAGCACTTTGAACTTCATCTCCAGTAAAAAACCTCGAAAAACAAAAAAAGAAAGCACCTTCATTCTCGAGTCATTTGTTTAAATGAAATAAATCTTTTTTAAATTTAATTATTAATTATTTTTCCCTTCCTACATTTCTCTTCCCATCCAGGGAAATATCAAGTGAATAATAACCAAAACCACCATCTCCCTCCCATTTCTCCTCTTCTCCTTCTCTCTTCTGTCTGCGCGTGGGAGCTCCGATAAATTCGCTCCCCGATTCGAAATGAACATCACTATTCGGATTGCTAGTGCTTTGCGATAGTCACAGATCTTTCAAATCCTAATACTGTGGTTTTAGAAACTGTCATTTTTATGAAACCTCCTTGGCTGATTGCATTTTTTGTTGGTACGTCTTCGCTTCTAAACCCTAATCCTGTCTCTGAAACTGTTCTTCTGCTCCTCTACTTCACTTCATATGGTTTTCCTCTGTTCAATGGTTCTCCTCACCTCTTTCCGTTCATCATTTCATTGTCCTGTTTGGGCTTTTCTTGTCTTTGTTCCTGAATCAGATTACATAGTTAGCTAATGTTTTTGCTGTGATTAGTGGTCTCTTTGTGCTATTGAGTGAAGGTCTCAGTTTGGAACTCATTATAAGTCTGTTGAAGATGTATTTTATTTGAATCATTTAATTTTTTTTCCTTTTGGAGTTGTTGAACAAGTGTCGACTAAATTGCTCTTTCTTATCGTTTATTTGATCAATATCTTGCTTTCCATGGAGTAGTGAACTCTCTGAATTGGTTTGTCAAACTTTTCTCTAGTCATGAAGTCTCTTATGTGTTGCCATTTCTGGACTAATATCTTTATCTTTTTTTTTTTTTTAAGATTGTCGTGTAATAAAATCTTCCTCTTTCACCTTATTCCTCCCCTTTTTAATTACGCATACAAACTGGACATACTATTCTTTCTTGCAATTTTTCCTTACTTCTTGTCTGTTAGGTTTGTGAAAAAAATGCTTACAGGAGATTCTTAATTTCTTATGTCTTAATTAATAATTAGGGGCTTGAAATACCTTATGTCCTGCTGGATTGACTTTAAATGATCCGGCTTTGTTGTTTCTGTTTACTTCAAATAATCATATATAAGATACAATTTTCAATCGTTCACGTAAAACAAGATGAAAATATGCATATTTTTCCTCCATTGGTGTGAACCTGTTAAAGAACCGAAATGATGCTTTATATATTCAACGCAATTAAAAATTTTTCTGCATAGTAATGCTAGGTGTAAATAATTACACAAGTTTAGTGACAGCGGCTCTATGAGCTTTTCTGTTTATAATCGCACACATGACATAACACACAATTTTCTCCCTTAGCTAACTTCTTCCTTTCCCATTTTTTATGCCATTTAATGCAGTTGAGATCATTTAGGCCCTAAATATCAACACTGAAAGTGAACGATGGATATTGCGGAGGTTGAAGAAAATATGTTCGCAGCAAGTGATGCAAAGGTATGGCCATGTATTTTGAATATATGTTGCTTTCGAAATTCTGATACTTCAATTATATTAAGTCGGGGAATGGAGATCACTTTAAGACTATGCCAGCCCTGGCCCCAACATACGAGGACTCAAATCTCCGTATGAACATTTTCTTTGTCTGTTCCATTCAATAAGCTATGCAGTGAGATATGCAATGTCTAATTATTTATTTGTGTATGTTTAAGACTACTATTTCTCTTAAAGAGATTTTGTATTCTTCTTGCTTTTTCTGGCTCATTGTTTCCCTTTGTTGGGCAAGTTTGTTTGTGCGTTCTCTATAATATTATTTAATTAATTAATAATTATCCGGTTACTTATGCAGTTACATGGAGAATTGTGCAAGGCTCTTTCAGCAACATATTGCAAAGTATTGTCAATATTTCCATCTTTGGAAGCAGCTAGGCCCAGGAGCAAATCTGGGATCCAGGCACTATGTTCATTGCATGTGGCGTTAGAGAAGGCCAAGAATGTTCTTCAACATTGTTCCGAGTGTAGTAAGCTTTATTTGGTATGATTTTTTTCTGTAACAGTTTTTCTTGTTCTTTTTGTCTGGCAGCAAGTAAAGTGAATTTAAGTTTACCTTAGCCTGTGGATTTACATGAATTGCAGGCTATAACTGGGGATTCTGTTGTTCTAAAATTTGAGAGAGCTAAATGTGCTCTTGAAAATAGTCTTAAAAGGGTGGAAGATATCGTCCCACAATCTATTGGATGTCAGGTAATGGACTCCGACGTTGGTTATATGTCATGTGTTTCATGTGTAAAATGCTCTTTGCTTTTGCGGTTTATGATCCTGCTGCAGTACTTCTGTGGATATTATTACAAGGCCTCATGATTGCTTTTTTAAACATATGAGTGAATGGGGGCTCTTTTAGATCCTTGGATTGATTATGCATACATGTTGCCATTTCCTTGTTACTTTAAATAGTCAGTGTGAACTAATATTAAGATATTTTCCATGGATGGTGTCTGTGCAGATTCAAGAGATTGTGAGTGAACTTGAAAGTATGGAATTGGCACTTGACCCAATGGAGAAGCAAATTGGTGATAATTTAATTGCTTTGCTCCAGCAGGGGAGAAAGTTTAACGACTCTACTGATAGTAGTGAGCTTGAATGTTTTCACCAGGCTGCTACTAGACTAGGAATCACATCTTCTAGAGCAGCTCTTACTGAAAGAAGAGCTCTCAAGAAACATATTGAAAGAGCTCGGGCTGAAGATGACAAGCGAAAGGAATCAATTGTCGCATATCTTTTACACCTCATGAGGAAATACTCTAAGTTATTTAGAAGTGAGTTTTCTGACGATAATGATTCTCAGGGTTCTACTCCTTGTTCTCCCACTGTTATGGGCTCCACGGAAGAATGTGTTGCTGGTGGTCATTCCCAAGCCTTTGACCGACAGCTCTCAAAACTTAGTTCTTTTAATTTTAAGCCAAATAATAGAAAATCAGGGCAAATGCCCCTTCCACCAGAGGAGTTAAGGTGTCCGATATCTCTGCAACTCATGTATGATCCTGTTATAATTGCTTCTGGGCAAACTTATGAGAGGGTTTGCATAGAGAAATGGTTGTGCGATGGGCACAACACCTGCCCAAAGACTCAACAGAAACTTGCACATGTATCATTGACCCCTAATTACTGTGTTAAGGGTCTTGTTTCTAGTTGGTGTGAACAAAATGGAGTTCCTATTCCTGATGGCCCTCCAGAATCTCTAGATTTTAACTACTGGAGATTAGCATTATCTGAGTCTGAATCAACAAATTCGAGATCTGTGAACAGTGTCAACTCTTGCAAATTGAAGGGTGTCAAAGTGGTTCCTTTAGAAGAGACGGGGGTCTCACAGGAAGCTGGAGAAAATGGAACTGAAATTTTGTCTGCACAAGAGGAAGATACTGAGCAGTATCTTGGTTTTCTGAAAGTCTTGACTGAAGGGAACAGTTGGAAAAGGAAATGTAAGGTGGTTGAAAGGTTAAGGCTTTTGCTGAGGGATGATGAAGAAGCCAGGATTTTTATGGGGGCAAATGGGTTTGTTGAAGCACTTCTGCAGTTTCTGCAATCAGCAGTGTCTGAAGGGAATGTGACAGCTCAAGAAAGTGGAGCAATGGCCCTCTTTAACCTTGCTGTAAATAACAACAGGTGGGCATTGCTTTTTCAATCTTGACAGTTTTAAATTATTGCGTAGAACTGCTTTTCATGTGATTACAGAATCAAACCACTAGTAGATCTAAGATATTTTCATTATCATATTGATCTGCTCGTCTTTCGGCCAATTATTATTTTTCATGGGGCTCTTTTTATGTAAAATTCTAGACCACGGTCAACTTGTGAATAACTTGTTTCAAGTGCATTATATCTGCTCATTTTGTTGATTTGCCTCCTGCATTTCATCTTGTAATGGGAGTGCTGCTCTACTTGATGGTGAAGATGAACAGCACATCATGGGGCTTGTCTGGTGTGGTAGTTCTAGAATGGAGCGATGCCCCTTTCTTCCTCAATAAATAAACAGGAGAAGAAGTAAAGAGATGACATGCATAAAGTAAATTGGTGTTGAAAACTGATCATTCATGGTCAATGTTGACAATGATATGGTTATAAACATGGCTCAAGTTTTACTTATGTTATTTTTCAGCATTAGTTTTTGGTTTAGATATTTCACAATAAAGTTATTGTTTATAACTTAAAAAGGTATTGGCTTATCGTCAATATAGACTTAATCCTGTTTCTGTCCAACAGGAATAAGCAGATCATGTTAGCGGCAGGACTATTATCATTGCTAGAGGAAATGATCTCTAATTCCTCCTCCTGTGGCTGTGCAACGGCCCTCTATCTGAATCTCTCTTGCCTTGAAGAAGCCAAGCGTATGATTGGCATGAGTCAAGCTGTTCAGTTCCTCATCCAGCTTCTGTGTCAGCCTGACATTGAAGTCCTGTGCAAGCAAGATTCCCTTCATGCATTGTATAATCTATCTACTGTACCCTCCAATATTCCAAACCTCCTTTCATCAGGCATCATCAATGGCCTTCAATCCCTCCTTGCAGGCCAGGGTGATAGTGTGGGGACGGAAAAATGCATAGCTATTTTGATCAATTTGGCTCATTCTCAGTTGGGAAGGGAGGAAATGATATCATCTCCGGGGCTCATAGGCGCATTGGCTACCATACTGGACACGGGTGAGCTCGTTGAGCAAGAGCAAGCTCTATCTTGTCTATTAATTCTATGTAACAGGAATGAAATATGTAGCCAGATGGTCCTGCAAGAAGGTGTAATACCTGCATTGGTTTCATTATCAGTGAATGGTTCCTCAAGAGGAAGAGAGAAAGCTCAGAAACTCTTGATGCTGTTCAGGGAGCAGCGACAGCGAGACAATTCACCTCCCAAGACACACCAGTTTCCGCCAGAAACTGATGACATAGAGATGCCGCCTCCCGAAGCAAAACCGTTGTGTAAGTCAATGTCTAGGAGAAAAATGGGGAGGGCGCTTAGCTTTTTATGGAAAACCAAGAGCTATTCTGTTTACCAGTGTTAGGATCCTTGTGTTGTAAATTTCTGCTTGTATCTCTAGTTTTCTTCCCTGCGCTGATCCCACGCCACTAGTGCCTTTTTTTCTTTACTTTTCCTTCCTTTTTTGGGGTCTTCCTAGCGAAGAAGAGATGTACAGTCCTGTGTAATTTATGGATTTTGTTTTCTTCTGTTCCTCTGTTCATTGTAATATTAAAAAGTGATAGATTCAAAAATGGAGAGGTAGTTTGTGATTGTGAATGGTGTGTCGCGTAAGGAGTTGTCAAGCGCGATAGGATTTAGTAACTTGGACGGCCAGGTTTGGAGGGAGGCGGTCCAAGCGTGCGTGGCCATGTCATTTTCCTCCCGCAAATTAATTACGACGTGTGGGCGTCATCTTCGGTCCATGTTACTCGCCTCGTATTGCGCGTGGTGCCGTCATGATCGGTATTTCGTCTTAATGCAGTAATGCTTGCGTCGAATTCTTCTGAAGTTGACTCGTAGAAATATCCAAGCCCATATTTGTGAAGAGTAGTTGAGGCTGGAGTTAAAGCATTTGCCTATTCGCAAAGTTGCTTCGATTTTGAACCAACTGATTTACTTTTATATTTTGATTCTCAAATACCTTTCCCTCAAAAGGATAAGATCAATGAGTAAAAAGTAATGGAGATACGCCTTGCATCATTAGTTTTGGCTTGTAAACATATTTAAGGCAAATCATGGGAAGGTCACCCAGCAAACGGTCATATGTGATCAAAGGCCTTATGCTCGTGCGCAAGTGGAAGGTTGTGGGTTTGGTTCTGCTTGTTTGTTTAGTGTCTATTATTTCAATTTGAAAAAAAAGTCAGATGTGAAAATAACGAGTTTTGATTTTTGAATGCATGCGAATCCTCTCCTATGAAGAAGCCTAACAAGAACTTTTGTGCGGGAGACTCTTGGCCTACCAAGATCCTTAGCTGGTTTCCAAAAGCTAATTACTCTTCCGGTCCTTAATATAAGACCTAATTATTGAGCTGATTTTGATTCTAAATATAAGATCTATTTCTCATATTTATCAGTTTTCTCTAAATTACCCTTATGGATACTCCCTCAACCATAATCAAGTAGAAGAGGAAGATTGGGTATTAAGAAAGATAATTATGGTATTTTAGGAAAAATGTGTTATATTTCTTATAATTAACTAACTTACCTAACTTTCTTAATCCAATCAAATTAGTTAAATGGGTCTTATATTAAGAACATGAGGAGTATTATCAAATCAATACCAATTTCAACCAGTGTGTCCGTGTGTGTAATTTGTGGGAGTGATGATAATAAGAAATTGCCATATATGAGACCTTTTATTTCTTTGCCAACAATTTGAATTATTGATCGCGATGGAACAATATTTTGCTTAAAAGGTAGTAGTGAATTTTAAAATTAAATGATAACTTTATTTTTCAATGATTATAAATGAAAAAAAATTCTATTATGCATACTGGAAAATTTGGATCCATAATCTTCCCTCGTTATAGGAGATAATGGCATGCACTAGATAACAGTAGACGTGCTTTATTTTCTAGTGTATCAAAAAAAGAAAAAAAAAGAAAGGACATGATGGCATGGTGTCATACTAGGGTAGTAATCAATCGGCTTCTTTTGTGTGCGTATATATTTCTTGTGTCTTTAAGCAAATCAAGGCGCCAGAGATAACAAGCATAACAAATGAATCTCTTAAAAAGGAAAAAAATTATTGTCATAATTCTCATAGAACTCGGAGTATTTGATTCTAGTTAAGCGTCTACAATGTACAGAACAGAAATACAAGATAAAGCTATTCATTCAAAACACTTGAACAATAAAAAAAATAAAAATTGAATAATATGGTTGCCCTAATAATTAACATGAATTGTTAGTAGCAGTGCCATTAGTCTGTACATGGAACCTAAGAACCATAACGGCCAAAACCCACAGACAATGAGGCCGCATTTTCTTGTTCGTATTATCATCATCAATCACCACGAACAGAATCCGTCCAATTTTCTTTTCAAATAACATGTTTCATGCTTCATAGAGTCCATCCAGATTCAAACAATCCCAGAATTTGATCTTCTTTCTTCATCCTTCCTTCATCCTCATCTTTCATCAATGCTTCCTTGTATGAGCCTATCTTCTGGACACCACCGTTCACACCCTCATCCTCATCTTTCATTAATGCTTCCTTGTATGAGCCTCTTTTCTGGGTTGAAGCTTCCATGGCGTCCCTTTTGCTTGCAGCTTCAGAAGGCTCTGGTGATGATTCTAATACAGAAAAAAACCTAATTCCCTCATGATTACTCTCATCGTTGTCGGTTCTCTCTGAGTAATCCAATCCACAAGGGATCGATATAGAAACCAAACAATTCAACCACGAGATTAGATAGAGCAATGTGCACTCCAGAGCCGGGAATTGGTGGATAATTTCAGGAATTTTGTTCAGAGCATCATCGAATTTTTCTGGCAGGGACATTATCACAAGCACAAGATCGTCATTCTTGACGAACAAATGCGATGAAGGCGGAAACAATGTCCTCGATTATCTTTTGAACTACTACAAATTGATCATCCAGAAAGGACAGGATCGTTAACCATTGACATTGAACAGCGTGGATGATAGGATTTGCAGGCTCTGCAAGATTTACGATGCTTCTCCAGGCTGAACCTAATGGTCCATCAAATTCTAGGGTTTTTCTGTAGGCAATGTCAGCCATTGCTAAGATCGAAACTCCAGAGGCATGTAAGAGTCGATTTCCAGTTTTCGTGCTTCTGGTTACGGCTTTCTGCTGAAAAATCAAAATCCAAATCAAAAGAGAAGAACATCCTAGTGTTCATATATCATCTGAACTGTTGCATTGTATTGAATGCTCGTGACATCTATCAAGTCCAATATGAATTGTTTATAAATGATCCGTTCTTCTTCATATATTACAGAATTTCCATTGAAATAGAGAACTCACTTGCAAAGAAACATTGGCTGATGACATTTTGGAAGATTGAAGCAGAGTACGCCAACTTGGTAAGAATGAAACGAGAATAGAATATCTATGAATTACCAGAATATTTCAGTTCTTATAGATTATACTGATATCTATGAATTGGTGGGTGATGTAATGGAAAGATTGAAGCATAAGAAGGCCAAATTGCTTGAAACCAAGATTCTGCGGCAAACCTTACCCTTCCGACAACTCAAAGATTTCTGATCTTTTTTTGGGAATGTAAAAGCTAAAGAAGGGCCTTTCTAAAATTCAAGAATTGGATGGCCCTACGATAGACAGTGTTACGAGAATAGTTCATGGAAACATTTTGCGTAATGGGTTCATAGCGACAAATGAACTGTAATGCATTGCCTTTCATCTCATGACATCACCATGAATTGCAGGATCGTGCCCCAAAAATATTTTAGGCACCCGAGTTATATTAATATTTTGGAGAAATTGATCTCCTTTTTTTTTTTTGGCCAAAAAGAAATTGATCTCCTAACGCCTGTGAATTGGACTCATTTGTGATTTTGTTCGTAATATTTAATTCATGTAATTCAATTCTTATAATTTTGACTTGTTATTGGTCTCTAAAACTTTGACTTAGCAATTAAGTTATAATTAAGTCAAAATTATATGCATTAAGTTATACTACTTCCCGTCCTAAATATAAGAGTTAGTTGACTAATTTGAATAAACTAAGGAAACAAGTTAAGTTAGTTTTTTTATAACAAATATGTATTATTTTTTAAAAAATATTCTTACTAATCAAGTGTATTGATTAGAACTATTATTATTAGAAGGATTATCTTAAAAAAAAAATAGATAAATATGAGAGACAAAATAGATCGGGGTCTTATATTTAAGATCAAAATAAAAGTCAAACAGTGTCTTATATTAAGGACCGGAGGTAGTATCAAGTTAGAATGAATTACAATTGAGTCAAAACTATAAGAATTCAAAATTTAATTTTTTATGATATTTATTTAATTGACTAATCTTATTAGTTAAAAAAAGGAGCAGCTCTTATTAAAGTGATTGTTTAAGGAAAATTAAAACATATTTTTCTAAATAACCAACTTAACTTATTTTCATAAATTAGTTATTTTATCTCATACAATACACATCAATTATATATATAATCATATATTATTCATAAAATGCATGGGATTTAAATTTGAACATTATACAGTAATATTGACTTTCAGACAGACAACCCAAAAAAAGGGGAAAAGATAACACCCCAAGAGGGAGTAAAACCTTTTGCCTGATTTATCAGTTTCTTGTGGCGTGGCAAGGCATCACCCATTCCCTCCCAAAGAAATTATGACTGTATGATAGAGTTGAACCACACACACAAACCCACAAACTAAAGAATAAAGAAAGCACTATATATATATATATATGTATGTATGGCATCGGATTCGATCCTCCCCAGCAAAATGAAGCTAGCAGGAATTAGCCATCAACTTCACCTCAAACCCCAAAAGAGACATCTCCAACCTGGTGATTCTCTCTTCCTTATCATCCTCTCTTTGTTCTTGTTTTGTTCTCTCTATGGCATTTATCAAACTTTGTTTCTGCAAATTAATGTTCCTCATTTCCTCTTTCTCTATCATGTCAAAACCAGAAAAATCATCGCATCCTGTCAACGACGACCCTTCTCGCCTTTCTGTGATTCGTACGTTTCGCTTTTACTACTTTTATATCCTTTTACTTTCCTGCAGTTTACTAGTGCTATATTTATTTAACTGAATTTAATTACGAATATAGCGATTATTATTATTATTAGTAGTAGAAGTGAAATTGAATTGGAAGGATTTGTATAGAGCAGGAGTACCTGGAGATGGAAGGTGTCTGTTTAGATCAGTTGTGTACGGAGCCTGTCTCAGATCTGGAGACCCATCTCCAAGTCAATCCAAGCAAAAACAACTCGCTGATGATCTCAGAAACAAGTACAGTAAGATGTACATTTTTTACTTTTTGACCTTTTGTTGAAGAATACTTTAAGCTTTTAATCTTAGAATATATATATATATATATATATATATATCTCCAACATACACATGAGATCTCTCATTAGCTAGTGTTCTGCTTCCTTCTAAAGCTACATGCATAGTGTAACCTATCTGTCTCACGGGAGAAACATTAAATTAATGTTTGTATTTCAGGTAGTGGATGAATTCATCAAGAGGAGAGCTGACACTGAGTGGTATTTATGATTCATAACTTTTTTTTAAAAAAAAAATTATCTTTTTAGAGAAAAATGTCAATAAAGAAATAATCAAACCTGTTTATAAATAATTACTATATCTTCTTTCTTTGTTTTTTTTTCGCTTCCATTGGACGACGACTTTGTAATGCTTATATATTATACAGGTTTCTAGAGGGTGACTTTGAAACCTACACAGGGCAAATGAGAAAGCCTCACATATGGGGAGGAGAGCCTGAACTTCTCATGTCCTCTCATGTTTTACAGTAAAAATCACTTTACCTTTCCAAAGCCTCTCTCTCTCTCTCTGATTTTCTGGGCTAGCTTTTATGTTATAATTCTAAGGATAAGGATTTGGAAGATCTCTTATGAAAATCTTACTGTTCTATTTTGTTCAAAACTTGGTATTTTGGAAGCATAGTTAATAAGGTGTATGTGTGTAATGAAATGTGTAGGATGCCAATAAGAGTGGTGATGCAAGACAAGAAAAATGGAGGGGTGAAGGTAATAGCAGAATATGGGCAAGAGTATGGGAAGGAGAGCCCAATCCAACTGATGTATCATGGCTATGGTCACTATGATGTACTCAAGACTCCTCCTCCTTCTTCTTCCTTCTCTCACTCCTAAACTAACATCTTCTTCTATAAGGATTAACTTTACAACATCTATATTGGTAGGATTCTACATCACTCTCTCTTTAACATGCACTCTCACTTCAAATTCTCTTCTCTGTTTCTATCAATTTGTATCTAGCTATCAAGCAAATTGGTTCTAATCTAATTTATGATTAGTTTAATTTCATTGCTTTTTTTTTAATTCTAAATGTAAGAGTTAGTTGACAGTTTTGATTTGATCTTAAATGTAAAACTTTAATATACTTTTATCTTTCAAATTTATAATTTTGTTTTGAATGATTGCATATATAAGAAGAGTTCTCTTCAGTAGAAGTAATTTCCTGTGTAATTGATCAAAGGGAGTACTTTAAGAAAAATAATAACACATTTTTCTAAGTAACTAACTCAACTAATATAATAAATAAAATAGTTTTATAGCTCCTATATTTAGGATTGAAGGGAGTAATTTCAATTTCTTTCAACATTTGGTCAATGAATTCTATGTCTGATGTGATATGTAGTTTTTTTATTTTATGCCTGAGTAATGAAATCAATTTCTTCTACCATTCATCAAGCAATGAGTCCTATATCAAAAGTGACAATGATAATCACTTCAACTCTTGGGATTTGTTTGTTACGAAAAAATGAAGAGGAGGGGAGGGAGGGGAGGAGGAATTTTTTTTTATATTATAGCTTCATTTATAAAATTAAAGAAGGGGGTTTTAAAATTTTAATAAGAGAAATGTAATATAAAAGAGTATAAGAATTAATTAAAATCTTTTAAACTCACTTTTTTAATTTTCTAAATTGAATTACTCCTCCTTCTCTCCCTCCGTTCTTTCATACCAAATGAGCCTTTAAGGGATAATAATTCCCTTATTATTATGCTCTCTATTTATGATCATCAGAGGGTTCTATATATATATTGATATTACGCTCTCATTTCATTTGTTTCTCATCCATCACAACTGTTTGTAGGTGATGAAATGAGCAGAGAAGGAAGTTCCTCGTAAGAGGCAACACTTTACTGATATTGATGGATATTATGGATAAACAAAATTTTGTTTATCCTTATTCTGTATGATCATGAGTTCATGAGCCCTCATATATCATATGCCTCTTACTTTCAAGTACAAATAATTGCTTCATTTTGTACAATATCAACACCTCAGAGTGGCACATTAATGACGGCTGAAATTAAAATCAAAGAGGGAGAAACAGAACAAGTTTCATAAATGGAAAAATAAAAATAAAAATGCACATTGTTGAATAATAATAATCAATCTATTTAGTAAATGCCTGATATGTAGCTTTGTACTATAAAACAAGCTTTCCTTTGTCTCTGCCTTCCTGGTTTTCCCCTGAGAAAGCCACAGAGGCTTCAAAGCTTCTTAAAAATGGCGATTCTTATGAACTCTTCCTCAGTTCACGCATCAAATTCCTTCTTTGATAGCCAAAAAGAGGCCTTGCAAACGACAATACAGACTCTGCGTTTCTTTCTCCAAACAAATGTCTCCTTCATACGCCTCACTATTGTACTCCTAAATCCCAATGCAGATTCTGAAGCAGCAATTCAAACAAATGAATAAACCTTTGTTCTTCCAAGTCACATGGCTGCAAAGCTTGGATTATGCAACACTCTTAGATGTCAGATCAATAATGCTAATTGTAACTTCAACTCTGTGACAAAATCTGGAGATTTCTGCTCAAATGATTTTAGTAAATGCATATGGCGATTCTGCAACTTCCATTGCAAGCTCTGTTCAGTGGAGTGAGGTGTTCGAGAAGGCAAATTTGGAGGATATTGGAGTTGAAAGTGTCATCAAATCTACCAATACGTCGATATTGGCGACTGGTGCAAAAGATAGAAAGGCATTAAAGAAGCTCATTGAAAAGAAGGAAATAAACAGAGGTGAGCAAGATGATAATGGATTCTCGGGTTGCTTCCAGCATTTGTCGTTGTAGTCTTGTTGGTGCCTCTAGTCTCATCAAGACCCAACCATAATCTTGAAACTGTTCATCCATATTCTAACTCTAGACAATGCAAAAACATTTGAAATGTTGGGATATTACAAAGACATTAGAAAAGGGTAACAAGTCATAACAACAACAAACGGCATTCTTCTTTCCTTCTCTCATGCCAAACAAAATTGAGAGAATTGTAATAAAGTTTTAAGGAATAAATATAATTATTAAAAATTCCAAGCAGTCTGTAATGATAAATTTCAGGATAAAAAATAACAAATTCTCACTTGTTACTAAGAATTTTTTAGAATTATTTTTTTTTTTTAGTCCATGGTAATTCTCCCAACAAAATTTGTGTCTCCCTCTTCAATTTCCTTCTAACCATGAAAAAAAAAAAGAAGAAAAATCCTCAAACAAAAGCCCTTATATAATACTACCTCCAGTGCTATTTATTAAATTATTTTACATTATTTATATTTTTTTAAACTAATTTATTCCTTTATAAATTAATATATAATTTAGTTATTTTTAATTTCTTCACATTATTCATTAGTTAGTACAGATGGTATAATTTAAAGTTCAATGCCCGAGTAAGAAACCCGGACCGCGAGAAAATATTGCAATTATAGTCCCAATTTCCATATTAATTGCAGAAGCCCTTACATAATACTCCTCCGGTCCTAATTATAAGACCCAATTGACTTATTTGAGGAGATTAAGGAAGTAAGTTAAGTTGGTTATTTATAATAAATAAGTGTTGTTATTCCTAAAATATTTGCTAATTAAGTATATTGGCTAAACTATCATTATTAGAAGGTTATCTTGGAAAAAAAAACTAAATAAAAAGAGAAATGGATTGGGTCTTATAATTAGGACCAAATAAAAAGTCAAATTGGGTCTTAAATAAGGATCGGAGGAGTACTACCTCCGGTCCTCCACTCCTATTTACTAAATTACTTTACTTATTTTATATTTTTTTAAACTAATTTATTTCGTTTATATTAATATGTAGTTTAATAATATAATTAAATATTTTAAAAATATACTACTTTCTTAATATAAATTTAGTTTGATTTTTATTTTAATTCTAAATAGGACCACAATCCATTTTGTCTATCATATTTATTATTTTCTTAAAAGATAATTCTTCTAATAATAGTAGTTCTAATCATAAACTTGATTAACAAGTATATTTTAGAAAGACAATACCTATTTATTATAAATAACTAAATTAACTTATTTTTTTTAATATACTCAAATTGGTAAAGTATTTTTTATATTTAAGAACGAAGGTAGTATGATATTACTAAAATTAAATAATTAAGTAATATTACTTCAGGTTTTAATATAAGAACTTGTTTGAATTTTATTTTGATTCTAAATATAAGATTTTAATATATTTTGTCTCTATATATATATATATTTTTAAAGATAATCTTTGTAATAATAGCAGTTCTGGATTTTTAAGAAATACTACTACAATATTTATTTATTACAAATAACTAACTTAATTAATATTATAAAAAAACTAACTAAACTATTTTTTTTAATCTATTTAATTAGTGAACTAATTTTTATATTAAGAACTAGTATTACTGATTTTTAACTCACATTGTTCAATTAGTTGCACTGTAATTTACTCCCTCCGTTCCTTATTATAAGAGACAAATAACCGAAGTACGTTGATCAAAAAAACAGTTAAAGTTAGTTAAGAACAATTAATGTTAAAAAGTATAATTTTTTTCCAAAAATGCCCTCATTAATAAGGAGAGAGAGCACGAGAGAGAACAATTAAATTATTAAAGAAAGAGAAGTGGGAGGGAGAGAGAGTGTGAGTTGGAAATAATAATATGGGTAAAATAGTAAATCAACACAAAAATAGAGACAATTGTAGTGTCTTTATTATAGGAACATGGCATAAGCATCAAGTTCTAAGGAACGGAGGGAGTAAAGTTCAATGCCCGAGTAAGAAAACCGCGGCCGCGACAACATGCTGCGATTATAGTCCCAATTTCCAAATCCTGAACTAGTTACACTCTCAAAGCTTGAGTGGAATTTGTGTCAGGTTGGAGCTTTCGGTTTTCTTTGTCAATGGCAAACCTTCCGATAGTCCAATACGAAGAGAAAATCATAGAGACGGTTGAGCAGAATCCGGTTGTGGTAGTAATTGGTGAGACCGGTTCCGGAAAGAGCACTCAACTCTCTCATGCTTCACCGGCGAGGCTACAGCAAATCTGGTATCATCGGCGTCACGCAGCCCCGGCGGGTCGCCGCTGTCTCTGTCTCCAGGTATGGGCTGCTCAAAAGTTTGTGTCCAATGTTATGGTGACCCAACAATTGATGACCAAAGTTTTTGTTTGATGTCCGTAGACGAGTTGCACAAGAGCTTGGCGTTCAGCTTGGTGACGAAGTTGGATATGCCATTCGATTTGAGGACAGAACTTCAGATAACACACGTATTAAGTAATGTCATCTAGCTTGCTTTGGTGGCCTTTGAGTTCTGTATTACTTTTTTTAAAAAATATATATTATTGGGTTTCTAAATTTATGGTTGTGATCTGCTTAGATACCTTACTGATGGAGTTCTTCTTCGCGAAAGTCTAGCTAATCCCGAGCTAAATCAATATTCTGTAATTATATTGGATGAAGCTCATGAAAGGAGCCTAAATACGTAAGATTACTTTTACTTTCGAATTTTTTAAAAATCCTTATAGAATTCTCACGTGTAAATGTTGGACAATGTTGTCTCTAAACTCTAATTGATTCATTTTTTTTTTTTTTCCATGCAATTGGTGGTTTGAATGACTATTGTCAGGGATATTTTGCTGGGGCTCATGAAACGTTTAGTTAGGCTTCGTGCTTCTAATCTAAAAGTTTTGGTCACGTCAGCAACTCTTGATGGTGACAAAGTATCAAAGTTCTTCTCAGATTGCCCCATATTGACCATTCCAGGAAAGTTGTACCCGGTGGAGATATTTTATAGCACTGAACGTCCTTCAAGCTATCTCGAGTCTTCTCTGAAAAAAGCAATTGGTATGACATAAATTTCAATCGGTATGCAGCCAAAATGCATCTTCATGGTTCTTAAAATTTATAAAGAGGGCAATGGTAGTTAAAATTGTTCTAAATGGACTAATGGACCAGCTAAGAGGGATATGTTTTACATTTGAATGTGAAATTTCCATATTCATATGGATGCGGAAAAACTATGTTCCCTCCTTTTAGCTTCTTTACTGATTGAATAATCAGTAGCTTCTCGAGTAAAAGGTTAGAAGACAATGTCATTTTGTGTTGATTTGACTTGTACACATTCCATTTCAGCTTTATTATTTCCTAAAATCGTAATTTCTATTTTCAGTTGATAATGCGGTGTTGGTGTTACAGATATACATGTTAGGCAACCAGAAGGTGATATTTTGATATTCATGACTGGGCAGGTAGTTTTCTTTTATGTGGATTTCACCCTTTAACTTGCTGTTCTACAGTTTAATTTTATGATATATCATGTAGCGATTGAACTAGTCTTCATGATCCTTGTGCAGGATGATATAGAAAAGTTAGTATCCAAGTTAGAAGATAAAGTTCGGTCCCTTGAGGAGGGTTCTTGCATGGATGCTATAATCCTTCCCCTACATGGTTCTTTGCCACCTGAAATGCAGGCAAGTTTTTTTGCATTTTTAATCTTTCTAGTTGAAAAACATGCTTGGGAGTGAAGAATGCCATCGCTAATTACTGAATCAAATTCCTAAGAGATTTTTTTTTCCCCAAACGAATGCATGTTTTAATTGAAGGTGGGATAAAATAATACATTAAATTAAATCTCAAGCTCCTATAAAGTGAATATCAGTGTTGGAAATAAACAGATATTCTTCCATAGAGTATCTCTGCTGTTGGGACTTGTGTGACGTGCTCTATCTCTTTCTCTGCAGCAGCAAACTTGACTGATCAAACCTGCAACTATTTCTAGAATAATTTATTCTTCTCATTTTTTCGTCTTTGTTTTTATCTTGTTTTCCTCACAATAATTCATCAGATATATTCTCTTAGCATGCAATTGAGGTTGAAAAACATTTAAGTTTCTTAATCTGGGAAAAATATCACATATAATCGAACATTTTTGAGGTCTGGTACACTTTAATGGCTGATTATCTGTGGTGTGATGTTGCAGGTGCGTGTGTTTAGTTCTCCACCCCCAAATTGCAGGCGAATTATTGTTGCAACAAATATTGCTGAAACTTCCTTGACTGTTGATGGTGTAGTGTATGGATACTGTTACTTAAACTGTTTGACTATTAATGCTTAACTAATGACATGCATACTTTGATGACTATCCACATATGACTTTCAAGGTGAATTCAATGATGATGATAACAATACAGATGCTTTTATTTTTCTGTAGGCCATTTGTTTTCATCTCGGCCACAATGGTAGAAATGTTTGGAATGCCTCCATTATAATTCACTGGTCACTTTAATTTTTTTTTATTCCAACAATTTTTTATATTTTAAAATCACATAATTAAAATGTAGTTGGGAGTTAATTAAATTCTCACTCTTCCTAATACATTTTAACTTCTCTTCCAAATCATACTTTATTTTCAATTTTTGTATATTGAAGCTTTCAAATATTATTTCATTTGTTGGCTAACTTTAGAACCAAATAGCTCAAAGCTACATTTTTATGAGACGACAATAACAGCACTTTCCTCTTTTATTTACATCAGGCACATAAATTTACTATGGTTGGTTTCTTATGTAATCTTGTGGATTTTAGGTATGTTATCGATGCTGGGTATGTAAAGCAAAGGCAGTACAATCCATCAACTGGCATGTATTCGCTTGATGTCGTCCAGATTAGCAAGTAAGCAGCCAATAATTGCATATCTCGTTGTAGCTCAAATAATGGATATAATACATCTGATCTCAAAAAAATGGATGTAATACTTCACGTTAGAAAGAAATTGGATTTTTATTATTTTTTTAAGAAGATTGTTCATGCTTACTAGGTGCATAAGAGCCATTAGATTAATTCGAAGCTGCTAGAGAAAAACATTTTGTGTTAATCATTGCCACTTTTCTTTAAAAGTTGACACAAATTTCATGAACTTAATAATGATTTAAAGTAATTTGTGACATTGCAGAGTGCAGGCTAGTCAGCGTGCAGGACGGGCTGGACGAACACGTCCAGGGAAATGCTACCGCCTGTACCCTTCTAGAGTTTATGACGATGAATTCTTAGATGTTACAGTTCCTGAAATACAGCGGTCTTCTCTTGCTGGCTGTGTTCTTTACTTGAAGTCATTGGACCTCCCAGATATTGACATCCTCAAATTTGATTTTCTTGATTCCCCTTCAGGTGAGGAAATTTTTTTGTTAAAAATATTATAAATTTTTGGTGTAAGGACAGTTAAACTCCTTCAAGACTGAAATTCAGAACCTGCTCCCTGAAAGTCTTCTCATCTTCCGGTTATGTGAAAAGATTCAGTTCTTTTTTCTTTTGGCTTTCTGTTTTTTTGTCGTCGTCGTCTTCTCCTTCTTCTTGTTTTTTTTTTTTAATCTCAACTGAGCTGTTTATCATTATGTCGCAATTTTGGTTATATCAATCTACCAGAAATAGCAAACCCAACTAATTTCTAAAAATGTTTCTAAGTACCAAGAATTTTCGGATTTTGACTTGCAAAATTCTCAGTTATAATGTATTCTTATTGGGTCTCATCTTTGGTCTTATGATCTCAAACTTTTAAGCATGTCGTGTTCATTAGATGGTTCTCAACTTCTGATATTCTTGATCCTTGAAGTTAGTTAATTGAACGGGCTTTGCTCTGATTTGTTGATTGGATTTGTTGCAGCTGAGGCTTTAGAAGATGCCTTGAAGCAGTTATATCTGATTGATGCTATTGATGAAAATGGAGAAATAACAAACGTTGGACAAAAAATGGCCGGTACTAGATTTCTTTCGTTGAATTTTAGATGTTTATATTGAGGTTTTGCATGAATAATCTTGAAGTTTTATGCCATGTCAACTTGAACAGTATCTTGATATCCAATTCCATTTATGTAATTCTTTTCTGCATATATTGTCAGTTATTACCAGTATTGTTATCTACGTGTGTTTCAGTTATTCTTGGCAATGGAAAATGTGCTTAGTGCAAACAAAATATCATCCTTCCTTCTCCATCATTTTGCTCAAATATTCTTATTATTCTATATGCTCTGAACTCGGTGATTTTTCCTCTTTCATTATACAGAGCTTCCGTTAGAGCCTTCTCTGTCAAGAACTTTAATGGAGGCAAATAATTGTGGTTGCTTATCCCAAGCTTTGACGGTTGCTGCCATGTTATCAGCTGAAACATCATTGTTATCAGGGCGGAGGTTGAGTTATCTGAAATTTCTTTTATATATGATCATATCATTTAGAAAATATTTTCACTCTATTCTTTGTAAACATTGAAAAAAAATTTTACTGGTGGGTTTAGCAGATATGCTAAGAAAAATCTAGTCTGTATTCCTCTGTTTCTATGATTTATTCAATCATGAATTAATAAGGACTTAATAACTGAGCTTTCATATCTTTCCATTTATGCGCAGCAAGACTGAGAAAAAGAGGAAACACACCATGCCCAGCCTTCCTGATGGTTCTGGCTTTGGTGACCACATTCAGTTGTTGCAGATCTTTGAGTGCTGGGATCGGACTGATTATGACATTGGTTGGTGCAAAGACAATGACTTGCAGGTACCCTTAATAGATTCCGGCACGCCTAAAATGACTGATGGGTTCAGTGTTAGGCTCTTGCAATAAACTCCAGTAGTTAAGTAATATTTATTGGGAAGGCTAGTGCTCCCCTTGTTTTGTGTGTTATATTTTGACCATTCGATAAACATAGTAGTAGCATTTAAAAGAAAAAACATATTGCATTTCTCAGAGAGAGGTTCTTCTGTAGTGCTTCATGTAAGTGCATATTCAGATTTCATTAGGGCAATGCAATACAGAGGAGGTTGAGCTCTTCCGCTGTTGGATCTTCAAAATATGTAACATAATTCATTTTGAGATGATTAAACAGTGGATAGCGCAACCTTTTCCGAAGTCCAGCTCTCTTGAGCAAAATCCTTTCCATTAAAGAAGAAACGCATTCTAGACATGTTTCCTTGTCACGCTTGTTTTAATAATTATCAGAAGTAACTGATTACAGGTGCGAGGGATGGTGTTTGTCAAAGATGTTCGTAAACAGTTATCCCAGATAATGCAGAAAATAGCGAAGGGTTTGTATTCTATATTCTTGGGGAGTTATACTAGAATCTCTTTGTTCTTGCATGTCAACGGATGTATTTCTCTGGCACTCTCAACTTGAGAAAAGGAAATTATTATTCTTGCTTGATTTCAAACACAATGCACAGGCTCTATTTGTACTAGTCCTAGAGGGCACTTTTGTCCAGAAGATCATCAGACAGACCATTAAAAGCTAAATGAGGGATTATTGGGTTATATAATTTATTATGGAAGTTACAAGAGTTGTCAAAAAACATTGTTTGTTCCCTAACTCATGTAACTTTAGGTGTTGTATGGGAGGGGGTTTATTGCTTGAGTAGTTTTGCAGCATGGTTAACAAATTCGGCCCTTGTTTTGACTTGCGAATCCATTGTATCCTTTTGTCTTTTGAATGTTACTGAGTGAAATTTATTTCCCGGTGAAAGTAGGAGAAAAAAGAAAAAGAGATGCACGATGTTTTGTGGTTCCAGCTGTACTCTCCTTTTGTCTTTTTTTTTTTTTATAAAAAAATTAGTCAATTCTTAGTTGTTAGCAATTGCGTTTTTCCTGTTGATATTATTCTGCAACAGGACCACTGGATGTACGAGCACATGGAAAAAGTGAAGAGAAGCGGTTATAAAAATTTGAGGAAGTCCTTGTGTGTAGGCTATGCTAATCAGCTGGCTGAAAGGAAGCTTCATCATAATGGTTATCGAACTCTGGGTTTTAAAGCCCAAGTAGTTCAGGTATTAATGCTGTTTAGACTGAGTTGTTGTTGCGACTTGCGAGCTTGCGATACATATCACTTGTTTTCCTTTGCCATTTCATCTATTTCCGTTGATGTTATTTCTTCTTCAACACCTGCACTTGAAATCCATCTTCTAATAATCAACCCTGCTAGGTGAAATGGTATCCTCCTACTCGGTAATTTTCGACCTCATACTGAATACATAGACACATCAATGACCCAAAACTTTCTTTGTAGGTGCATCCATCCTCTGTGCTTAAATCGGATGATCTGGGAAAGTTCCCAGACTACGTTGTGTACCATGAGCTAATTGCAACTCCACGTCCATACATGAGAAATGTGTGTTCTGTTGAGATGAGATGGGTTATGCCAATTATCAACAAGCTCAAGACCTTGGATGTGCGCAAACTAAGGTTAGTTTGTTCGTTGAAATTGCAACCTTTTTTTTTTTTTTAACAAAAAAAAAAATTGACAGGTTTGCATGTGATTATTGTTGGTTCCTTTTCCTACGGACCATGCTCACAGTTGATTCTACTTGTAATCTTTTATGTGAAGCAGTGGTGGACTTGGTCATATCGAGGAGGAAACTGAGGAAAAAGCCCCAGATTTGCCCAAGAAGGATGCCGATGTTGCTGCAGTTCCTGATGACCGTGAAAGCAGAATCCAAGCTGCTAGAGAACGATTTCTTGCTCGCAAAGGCAAGAAATGATTGCCAGGAGATGGTGGTGATTTTGACATGATTGGCAGTTTGATCATTTGTTTGAGAAACAGATTAGCTGTTATACTGACCCAGTATGATCTGAGATCCTGAGTTCTGAGACTGGTGAATCCATTTCTGTGCTCTGTCATGTCTATCATCCTCAAGCAGCTTCCTATCTCTTGTAAGCCTTGGAAGATTATGCACAGTATGCATAAGGGGGCTTAATGCTACTCAGGTAAATTGGTTCAAGTGGCTCATCTCTTTTTAGTCCCCTTGAAGAGGAAGCAATGAAGAAGATAGCGGAGAATGATTGAAGTTATCTGTTAGTCCATTTTTCAAGTACGTGAAACTAAGATGGACTACATTTGCTGGTGAATTTGAGATGGTTAGCTTGAACTAAGATCAGGAAGCGTTGCACAGGCGTGGTCCCTTTGAAGCAAATTGGAAATGAAAAGGTCCGACGAATGGACCAATCATTGCACAATAGTTCTTTTTAGAAAAATGCAAATTTTGCTTCGCCTGTCTGAGATACCCTCTATATGATTGCAAGGAGTTCATTTTGCTGTTTAATTATAATGTGATACATTGTTGACGCATTTTAAGGGAAGTAGTGAACATAGCAAAAAATCGTACTTCCCCTTATTTATAAATTACGCCGTTATATTTTTAAAATATTGCATTATTTTATTTTTATTTATTATCATGTAGATTGTTATTTTTTTGGAAAGTGTATAAATCAAATAAAGATAAAATTGAGAAGTTATTAAATTTTAAATGTTTAAGTATTTTCTTAAATTTAGTATGATATATTGAAAGTAATTTATAAATAGGATTGGGAAACACTTTTTAGGAAAAATAAAAATTATTGCTTCTCTGATTTTTAATATAAGATCCAATTGATCAATTTGGAAAATTAAAAAAACCAAATAAATTATTGAAAGAATTTATATTTATTGTTGTTTTCAAACTAATTTGTTAACTTATAAATTGATATATAATCTAACAGTATAATATAAATATTTTTAAAAGATCATATATATAATTATAATTATTTTATTTTTAATTTTTTTTAATTAATCAATGCACTGATTATTATTTTGTTTTTTAGGCTCGGTAACGAGATACACGTTAAAAAAAAAATATTTCGCAATTTGCAGAATTTTCTGTTTTTTTAATGCCTTTGGTATGGTAGCTGTTAGCTGTCGGTATGTCAGCCGAATTTTAAATTTCCAATCCTTGTCCTTACATGTTTGGTGTTGGAATGATATAGAATTTATATTTTATATTAGCTATTTTCATATGCGTATAGTCATTTTCACGCATCTCATAATTTTATTTATTTATTTTATTTTGTCGACCGTAATCCGGACTGGTCTATTTCTTTCCCCTTTTTTTCGGCCAAGTATGTTTTGCCAATTGCCATACTGAAGTCATTTGCTTGGGGTGGTATAATGTTGGTTTTGACCGATGAGATTGAGCAGTGAGGAAGTGGGGAACCAATAATTCCTCTATTCTCCTGTGGAATAGATCTTACGGCTGTCGCATTTACTCGTAAGTGGGACCCGACTATTATTATGAAGGCATTAAAAAATTAAAAAATAATTTTTTTTACCAAGAAAAAAACTAATTGGATGAAGGCATATTATCAAATTAAAACGACAGCACATGAGGCCAACTTGCCAAAAAAATAAAAGGAAAAATTCCAAGATATTCATTTCACTCGATAGGACAAATCATTCTTCAAATGTCTCTTTTGTGATTTTGTTGAAGTCCAAAGTTTTGTGAGCAAGGGATTCGAAGTACATAACATTTTCCAGCCGCTTTTATTTCCCACAAAAGATGCGAAAGGGAGTCTACCCAAACAGTCAATTTTTGCATGTTTCCCTCAAGTTTTATAATCCTCCGACTCTATATTTCAAGAACGTAAGTGTTGGTTTTGATCTTAAATATAAAATATTAATATTTTTATTTTTTAAATTATTATCTAATTTTTAGATTAATATATAAATATTCTAAAGATATCATGTCATATTTGTCAGAATTAAATAATTTATATATATTTTCTAATCTCAACAAATTAATGAAACAGGCAAACAACTCTTATATTAAGAGTGAGAGAGGTACAATAATAATTAGTTGCAAAGTTCAAGCATGTTAATTAGCCCCCATAAAAAGATGTATATTTATAATTTCCAAATTCATAAGTATTTATTTAGAATTAGAATTTGCTGGCAAAAAAAATTAGGATTTTATGGAACATAGATACCCCAACGATTATAATATAAATATATAGGTTTACATGTGATATTCATTTTTAGGAGAATTACAATGAGGTCCTTAAAAAAAGAAAAATAATTACAAAACAAATTTTAGATGTTATTATTGCTTGCTCTAAAATTTGTCATTACAAACAGGATTTGTTAGTAATTATTTTCTTTTTTTAGACTTGATTGTAATTTTTTTATTTTTATTGAATCACTATGTCTAGTTCTATTTATAAAATCTTTATTTATAGATTATAAATAACTCTTATAATTATAATAGAGACGTATTTTATTACCTATTGGATTATGGGGCTGATACATCAGGAAGGTCGGCCAGGCTCGCCAATTACAACGAACGAGACCTCACCATCAAAATCGCCGCTGTCCCCTGCTATTTATACTTACTTTAGTGCTCATGTGAATACTGTGCTCTGTTTCGGAGTCTCTATTTTTTCCAAAACATTTTTCATGTACTATACCAAATACTGAACATATTTTTAAAAGAAAATCTCAAAAAAAATGATAGTTAATTTTAAAATTCTGAACAGTATTGATTACTACACTCATAAAAAAATTGATATATTTGAAAAGCAAATGACAACACATTTTTATAATAATTCATGATTTGAAATTTTGAAATTTAACAATATTTTTTTGGGATTTTTCCTGTTTTTAATTCCTATCATGTTTTTGTTAATAAAAGATAATTAATAATAAATAAATAAATATTTTATTAAAATCATAAGTAATATATAGTTTGAAATTAAAATGCTAAATAATATTAAACAAGTAAAAATCCAAAGTAAACACATTTTCTAATCATGTATATTAAGACAAATATTCCTATCCCTGGCGCCAGGAGTAGAATTTTAATTGCTCATAAAAACACTCGGAGTGTATCAAACCAAAAAAAGGAAAACTATATAACATTTGTATTCTTCAATAGAATCAACTTTTTTCTGAGTTTAAAGAGATCCTAGACATCTCCGGTCAAAAAAAAAAAAAAAAGAGAGATCCTAGACATGATGACAAAAGCAACGGATTATGTCACTCGCACATTATCATCCATATAATATCCCACTGCAAAATTTATCAAATTATTAAATCAGAAAAGTTATTTTTCTGAAGTACACTACAATACATGAGATAAAAACATACTTAAACGAAAAATAAGAATACCCCTCAGTTCTAAATATAAAATCTTTTTTTAGTGTAAATTATTCATAAAAATAATTTTATATTTAGATCCGAAAGAGAATAATTCGGACAACATCAGGAAAATAAATTTGAAGTGCCACGCGTCGTGAATTAAAAATGATGAAAGATCGCAATCTTGTGATTTCCGATTCCGCAAGCATCTTATAATTTCTTTTATTTTCTTTCTTTTTTCCTGTGTGAAAATCGGGGTTCGTCTTATGGTTAGTTTCTTTCCTTTTCCATGATTAAGACTTCCTCACTACGCTTATTTGTTCTCGTTATCGTTCAAGAAACGCAATCCGAAGAAGGAAATCAATCAGTTTAGCGAATTCTGGTGCGTTTGACCTTGAGAATATCGATAAGCTATCAATTTAATTCAGCGCTAGCACATTTCACCCTTTTTCCTCCGAATCGCTGACTGATTTGGAAATGCCTTAAACACAGTAAATCCATGGCTTCTGATCTCCTTGTCCGAACGGAGCAATCTCATGCTCAAACTCCACTAGTCACCCCAAAGTCGAATCGAAACGACGTCGAAGCAGGACAAAGCGGCCAGAGGCAAGGAGATGATCAACGAACCGGAAGAGACTCAGCTGGATCGGATGCTTAGTCGCATAGAAACGTTTCTCGCATTGATTGGATTCGAGCAGTCGTCGTGGTTGAGTTTTGCTCTGTCTTGGACCTCTTTCCTGGTGGTCGGCGTGGTAGTTCCGCTGGTGGTGCTCTTCGTTGGCGACTGCACCGATTGCGAGGAGTATCAACGGAAGAATTTCGAGGTAGAAATCGTTGCCTTTCAGGCGTGTCTCGCTGCCGTCTCCTTGCTCTGCCTCTCTCACAATCTGCGCAAGTATGGTTTAAGGAGGTTCCTCTTTGTTGATCGGTACAGTGGAAGATTGATGAGCTTACACGAACGTTACATCAAACAAGTTTCGGTGAGCAAATTCAAGCTTCTAAGCTATTTGCTATTTTCGTGCTGTCATTTTATTTGGAATCTTGAATTTCTTATTCATTGTCTCCAGCGGAGGTGTATTGAAATCGCTTTAAATTATTTAAATAGAAAGCATAATTCAATAGCTAATACCGCTGCGAGTATCTGAATTGATGAATTCCATATGAACATTTAATATCTGAAGAAGCATAAATCATGATCTGATTAGTCGATTATCCCTAGTTTTGTTATCGGTATCAGCATACCACTGTATCAGTTTCTGTGTTATGTTACTATGCTTGCGACTTGAAGAAGACCAAGTCGTTGTCAGATTTTGATCAACTAAGTGTCACCCAGTTTGTTTGCTAAACGTATCGCCTAAATCATGTGAATAACCGTCATTTTTCGATTTCACGTTCTTAGAGTTTCTAGATATGGTAAAAACCAGAGCTCAATTTCTAATTCTCTTTCACTTCGATGCCCTTCTGTTGTTTCTTAGCCTTGTCAGGCAATGCTAAAAATGCTTTCTCTGGCCTTAGGAATCTTTTCGGTTGCTTGCTCTGTGGGGTTCGACATGTTTCTTTCTGAAGACTATCAGAGAAATCATTCGCCTTTCACACGTAAATCACGAGTCATGGTGGCCTTCGTTTGCTGTTTCAGTAGCTTTGATCATATCCTGGACTTATGTGAGTACAATCTCTCTATTGGCCAGCATTTTGTTTCACTTGATCTGCAACTTGCAAGTTATCCACTTCGATGATTACGCGAAGCTCATACAAAGGGATGCTAATGTGCTCATTTTCATGGAGGAGCACATTCGGTTACGCTATCATCTCTCCAAGATAAGCCATAGGTTTAGAATCTATCTCCTTCTAGGATTCTTCGTTGTTACAGTTAGCCAAATTGTCACTCTGATACAAGTCACGGCATTTAGTGGATTAATTACTTTCGCGAATGGTGGAGATTTTGCTGTAAGTTCAAGCTTTAACGTTCCCATCAATTTCCATGTAGTTTGAAGAACTTCAAATTTCGTGGTTATTTTAACCAGCCATACTTCAGTCATTTGTTTCTTTCTTCTTTGACTAAAGACCTCGAGCTTTCCACCTGAATTTTATGTTTCATTTTCTTTTAGGTGTCTACAATTGTTCAGGTTGTTGGAATCATTATTTGTCTGCACGCAGCAACAAGGATTTCTCATAGAGCTCAAAACATTGTTTCACTTGCGAGCAGATGGCATGCTCTAGCCACATGCACTACTTCTGATGCGTCTCCACTGAGAAGTTATGCTAGTGCGGGGAGCCTGGAGCCTGCAAACCATTTAAATTCTTTACATTTCAATTCCTCTGAAAGTGATCTAGAATCTTTGGAATTCAACGTGGTGCCTACGAATAGCCAACTTGCTTCTTACATGTCCTCGCATCACAAGAGACAAGCTTTTGGTAAGTAACTTAACCACAGCCTATATCTGTAGTGTTGAATTTCTCTAGTCAGTTATTTTCATTAGTGAGTTGAGGGACACGTCATACAACCCCCAAGCAGTGAAGATTAGTATTGCAAATGCTAATTAGTTGATAATTTTACATAATCACTGCTGCGAAAGTACTACTTCTGATCCTTTTTACCTCTTTAACTCCTTCGCGAAAGTTTCTTTTACGTAGTCATGCTTGATCTTCTATCAGACTTGCCTCTATGCTGTTTTCCGCATCTATTTTGAAATTGGCAAATTCTCTTCTCTAGCGTGATTAAAAACTGTCAATGACTTTTAAGAGGCTTCATGTTGTACCCTTAATATGCAGTGATGTATCTACAAACGAATCCTGGAGGAATCACTATATTTGGATGGGTAGTTGATCGGTCCCTTGTCAACACAATATTTTTCCTGGAACTTACGCGGTGGTTACATTCTTGGCAAGACCATATTATGATGCATATTGTAAACATGTATCAGCGGGCGGGCATCGTTTGTCATCTTTTGGTCGAGAATCACTTCGTGTGAAAAAGTGATTTCCACAGTCAAAACTGAGGCAGGGGCAGACTGCCAAAAGGATATCACAGGAAGCCCACTGGAAAAAAAAAAAAAAAAGTTTTGCAGGTCTTCGACTTCGGATAGGGGTGAAGTGTAGTCCAATTGGTTTCCAGTTATTCCATAAAAGACGAAGCGTGGACCAGGCGACCTACCACACCGGACCACATATTGGAGAGAGCATCTAGGCCCACCAAGGATTTTTTTTTTTTATTTTTTATTATTCGCATTTTTTGTAGACTTTAGTTGATTCCATGCTTTTGAAAAAAATTTTCCGTGTACTAAATTTAATATGGAGACTTTTAATAGTATTATTTTAATTTTATGTAAAATTTTAAATTAAACTAAATGTTTCTGATATTTCATTTCCGAATTAATTCTTGGGCCAAAACTGGAGACCAAATTATACCCAAGTTCAAATTACAATAACCATCATTCGTTGGAGTTGCAATCTACCGTCGTTAAAAGTAGCTGTGAAGAAGAGGAAAGTGAAGTCATTCCTTTAGGCACAAGGCAACTGGAGGGAAAAGAAAAGGTTTTAATACTGAATTTAAATAAATTAGACAAAAGCTTTTAATTATACTTTAAATTTCTTAATAGAGCTCGCAAAAATTTTCCTGCCTTCCCTTCATTTCCCCCTTACTAACGGACCCTTGTCATCTTTCCATTTCACTGGGCCGGCCCCACCCTCGTTGTGGAATGAGTTCATTTAGCATACATCAAATTCATATAGGTTGTTTAAATCAATGATACATTAGCCGCCAGTTCTTGCCGACGAGAAATTTTACTTGAGATCACCTCAAAATCCTACACACGGCAAATATCACTCGCTCCAGTTCAGTTTAATTGGTACGTAAGCCCCTCTGCATATATGTTAGAATTCCCATATTGGTTTTTTATATCCATAAAGGCAAAACAAAGCCATTTATTCTCCTCATCCAAAACAAACCCCATGATGTCGGGACCATGAACAAAATAAACTTCAGCGTCTCTCGACATTTCAACTTTCATTGTATGTTTGATTGTTGGTGCGGCAATATAGTAAGTATACATTCAATTGACCGACCAAAAACTGACAATTATGTACAACTGCGAGTCATCAACCTACCTCGCATGAACCATGTTACGCGCTGACATGCTAGGAAGAATGTTCGTAATAAAGCGGGTCAAGCTCTCATTGGAATTTGGCATCACATGCAGATGGATTGCACCTCATCCCAATAGCAACAGCAAAATGTTAGAACCAAAAATAAGTTTTAAAAAAAAAAACGAACCACCAATTAATAAAATCAAAACTATACATATTAGCAGTAAGACTTCAGAAAGTTGACGTTATTTAAAAAAAACTTCTCTGCGAATTGTCCCGTTATTCTCAACTTGATCTACCTGAACAATTAACAGTCATGACACTAATTGCAATGCACCTGCATTGTCATGCAATCATTTCTGACTGGGGAGGTAAATTAAGGTCACTCCCAATAATAGCCTAAATCAAGGCATTGTGAGTTCAGGAAAGAGGCAACTAGAAGTTGAAATCATATTAATGAGAAACTAATCCCTGAATGCTTTGAATCTCTACCATAACCCAGCTCACAGGTGTGCAACATCCCACACAATTATGCATATGCACAACGCAAGAGATGTGCATGATACCCAAAGGTACACAAAGTTTAGACAAGACATCATCATTCGTCAAAGCAACAAGTCCTCTTTAATGTATGTATCCCTTTAAACATGATTCTAAGCATGATTGATAGCTAAATATTTTTACATTTTATTTCTACACTACAAAAACAATGTCCTCAAAATTTCAGTAAAAAAGAACAATCTGGATATCGGCTCCTTTTATTAAAAACATGAAAAATACTTCAAGCATCTAAAATGATATATTACAGATATCAACCACAATTTGATTGACAAGACTCTGCTTCCCAAGATAATTAGTCCTAGCGGCGAGATTCATCGACAGGAAAAAAAAAAAAAAACATTTTTCACTATATCAGCACCATCAAACCAAACAAAGATGGAACTTTGTTTTGAAGGATGCATATAAAAGAGGAGCAGTTATATAATAAGTGGGTCTATTAATTGTGAGGACGCTCTTCTATCATTCCATATATTTTGTTCTGCACAAATTGCAGGGTACAGACGGATCACCATCTTCTATTTTAAACAATGAATATTACCATCATGTTCCTAAATTGAATTAAATAAGTACAACGAGGATGCTTTGGAGCTAGAAAAAAATGTTCCAACCCTCCCTCACCTCACCATATATAGCCAGGATAAGGCAACATAGCTCATTCCATACGAATCAACCAACCCTCCCCCACCCTACCATCTTCAAAGTTTTAAACCACAGTACGATCACAAGAGACCTCAAAGCGATAGCGATACTATTTAAACAATGCGACTGATAGGGCATGCACAGAAAAAGGAGCAATTCTAATCTCAAGATTATACAAGAACTTCATAAATATATTATGACAAACCAAAGTTCGTATAGTACCTCTGAGAGCCTGAAGGAACAACTAATTGATGTTCTATATATCCAGGGTATACGAGTAACTTCCTCAACCTGCGTGCTTTGATACTGCAGTGACATCCGCAGACAAATGTCATAAAATAATTCTTATAGTAGCCAAAGCTTCAATTTTCCATTACTATAAATGACAACAGTTTCTTTCTTTTCATTTCATTTCAATTCTTCTAAGAATATTCCAATCAATTTATTCTTTGACATGCAATACACATGGATGATATACTCCAAAGAAGCGGCAATTTTGTTTGGTCTTAGGGAAGGAAGATGAAAACCAATGTAGTTAAAGGATCCTGAATGGATGGGGAAAAAACTAATCAAACAACAGACAAATAACAGGCAACAACTGGGGAGTAGCAAATTCAAGAAATTCATAGTATAGGCGCTTCATTTAGATGAAGACCTCACTTAAGGCTAAACTGCCAACAAAAGTTGCAATTTTATATCCAGGCAAAGCGCCAAAGAACAAAAATGAGTGAAAAGGCTCATGACTGGTCCAATTAAAACAAAATTATGATAAAGATTAACGATTAAAAAAAAAAGGAAATAAAAAAATTCAGTAAAATGATCATTATGATCTTCACATCACATTCAATCAGCAACACCATGTATAAATAGTTCAGCTCCATGTAACTGATTAAATATTATACAACCCCACAATTATTTTTCTTTTTTCCCAGGAGGATATTAGAGGCCAAGAACAAGGGAGCCAGAAATCCAATATCCCTCGCTCCCGGTTAGAAGACTTAAAAGTGACTTTCTCTACAGGGTTTTCTTATTTGCTGTTTGGGTGGACTCAACTGACTTTGTATAATGGAAATTTTAACCCGAAATTTTGGGTTGCAAATGGAATAAAAGTTACTTTCAGGAAACTAGACTTTACAAATGGAAAAACGGGTTTTGGAATCTGGTAGCCAACCACACTTAAAATTCCAAACAAGTCATAACTGAAGAATTAATTTCATTTTTTATCCATTCCATAGAGTGCAAAAATAAGTCATATCTGAAGAATTAATTTCATTGTTTATCCGATTCCAAGAATGCAATATTTCTCGAAGCAAAAGCCACTTGAAGGCATTGTTTAAAATATAACAGACAATAGACAGTAGACAATAGCATGACACAATTTGAAACAGCTGTCCTCCATAAATATCCTAGTCAGCAAATTCTCTTGACAGGAGAAAAAGGGGAAAGTGCACCACACAGAA
The DNA here is from genome assembly GCF_004799145.2 of Neltuma alba. Lineage (NCBI taxonomy): Eukaryota > Viridiplantae > Streptophyta > Magnoliopsida > Fabales > Fabaceae > Neltuma > Neltuma alba. The sequence continues at coordinate 358,803 of NW_021637069.1, forward strand.
GCTCAAAACCGAAGGCCCCCAGTAGCACACATAAGAAAGCCCAACTCAGTCCTTCTTGCATTGTCTTAAATTTTCAAACGTTCTGTATGCATATAAACTTTTCCCCCCCCATCAACTCATCTCACAATGTTGCCTGCTAATGTATCATCAGTTTGCGCACAAAAGAAATAAAATTGATGGCCAGTCATAGTTTCCAGAAAGGAAACTCAGGAATAGGATCCAAAGGAGCTGGCCTTTTCTTCTACATAACAATAAAAATTGTATTACACAGAACCAAATCCATGATATCATGCCATATACAATTAGTGACTTCGGCACAAATAGCAGTCTTGTGACATTGACAATCCTCAGCCAGATTGTTACACATAAAAGATAAGAAAAATTCTAGGTACCAAGCCAGTTTTACATTGTACAGAGCCAACGACCCACACTTCTCAGACAGAACTGTAATCATCAACCAATATGGTTCGTTGTTTGAGTACCATCACTCAATTAAACAACATTACCAGGTGCCCATGCAAACAACAAGCGCACGTGGGCGTTATATACCTCATCGACAAAAATAATACCCCCATCCCTTAATATCCGAGATATTAAAGGAATAAATTACCTTTCAGGCACAATGTTACTGTCAATTTCTTCTTCAGTGAAATGCAAGAAGGCGCTCTTCCACTTCACACACCAACCGTCTCTTGCAAACACAATATTGATATTAAAAAAAGAAAGAAAAGACAAGCTAGAAATTCCATACTGTTTTAATACTAAAATCAGCACATATTAATATTGAAGACAGAAAAGACAGAAGCTAGAAATTCCATACTGTTTTAATACTCACAAAATCAGATAAAAACCGTTTACAATGAGAATGGAAACGAATATGGTTACATACACAAGTTTCAGCAAAAACTGACTTTTCCTATTTTAAAATAAGGCAGCTATGCCACACCTTGTGCTGCTGGCAGTGCTCCAAGTGCATATATATGATGGCCAAATCAGGAGGGTAATTGACCTGAAAGAAATCTGGATCCCAGGATGTATCTTTGGCCATCAATCCCAAGAGGTAAAGAAACACAAATTCTCCGCATAACCCAAGTGCCTGCTAAAAAATAGCACAAGTGATTGTTTAACATGTTTGCAACTTCCGCTCAGTACACACTCTCACCTCATCCATGCAAACGTCAGCAGCGGAGCATGTTAGAATGATTATCAAGGCCATAGCTTTACAGTGCATGATTCTCAGCCAAAAATACCACCAGTCCCTAATTCACCCTGCTGTAACTCCTTTCGACGCTGCTCCTCAACCAGGATCAGGACTCGTTAATAGTCTCCGAGTCCGCCTAATTGAAGCATAACAAGCATCTACTAGTCAAAATGAGTTTAGTTAAGGGAGGGAAAGGTACTATTAATACAAGGAGTCCTTACCTCTCTTGAGCATGTCGAGCAGGAAAAGTAGGCATAAATCTTTAGACTTCGGAAGAGGAACTTCACGAAACCACTCATGATTGAGAGCTTCTTCAGACCGTGATCCTCTGCACGTAGTAGAAAGTGTTGCCAAGTCCATGAAAGTATAGAAATATTTGCCAAATAAAACTGGGAAGTTATTGTACAAGACCCTTTTACCTTCTCAGGGTCATAAGTAAGGAGCTTGTTCAACAAATCAAATCCAGAATCAGAGAGAACTGGAGATCCAGTGAATGATGTGGCAGGAAATTTTTTGCGCAGAGGAAGACCTGAACCACGGGAACATTGGGCAGTTAATACAAACTAGCAAAGTCGTTTAACTTTTAAATGCACACCAAGGGAGGCCAGATAGCCAGACCAGAACCACCCAAAGTTCGAAGCCTGGGAAAACAGTGGCAAAAAATAAAAGGAAGATAATATAACAGCAAGAACTTGGCAGGCACAAATGGAAATTAACTAGGAAAGCATACCTTGTCAATTTGATCAAATTCAGTCTTCCCATTGAATAGTGCTTCTTTGGACAATAGCTCAGCCATTATACAACCCAAAGACCACATATCAATGGCTGTTGAATACTGTCTTGCTCCCAGAAGAAGTTCAGGTGCCCTGAGAGAAACAGATAGAGCATCATTAAGTAGATGAACTCTAAAAGAGAACACGGCAACAGACGCGTTAAATCAGACAGCAATAAAACCGGTAACAGAAAAATAATAACAGGATATCCTCATCAGCGTGAGATGTGACAGACATAACAAAATGGCAATGGTCTCAACATTCAGTAGCAAACAACAATATGGGAACCAAGAAATTCCACACCAAACATGTGAAAATTAAAGGAACAAGTAACAAATTTAAGCAAGAATACTCACCTGTACCAAAGAGTAACAACCATATGTGTGTATGTTTTCAATGGACTTCCATACTGACGAGCCAACCCAAAATCACAAATTTTTAACTCACCCCTATTATTCATAAGCAGGTTAGAAGTCTTCAAATCCCTATGAAGCACCCAGTTGTCATGAAGATACTTTACACCTTCTATAAGCTGCAGCATAAGGCACTTCACTTCGCTCTGGCTGAATGGCTGCTTCATTGCCTCCATTAGTCCTTTAAGATCATGTTCCATGTATTCCATCACCATAAAAATACTATCAAGGTTGCTACCTACTACTACTACTCTTTAACATCAACATATTGATGGGTGGTGAAAAGAAAGTAGAACGTTTATTTCCCTTAGAGAAGTCAGCGGAAAACCCTCTTTTTCCTTCTCCATCTTCACCTTCTTCAATGCTACAATTTCCCCAGTCTTCTTATCTTTGGCCCTATACACAACACCATATGTACCCTCATCTATCTTGTTCAGTCTCTCAAACTCATCAACACTTCTACAACCCTGGAGCATGTTGACAACTCTTTGTGGTGGACCTGGAGGCTCTGGAGTCTCCCGTCCATCATCTTCATCTTCAGAAGCAGTATCTGAGTGGCTAACAGTAGTTTCACTTTTCACACCTTGAACATCAATTTCCATATAGTCATCCTTATCAGATCCAATACCAGCATGATCATCCCCAGTGGAGATTTTTCCATGGCTATCTCTTTCTTCAGACTCAGATGATTTAGCTCTAGCTCCTTCATAACCATCTCTTTTTGATTCCTCTGGGCTCAACAGCTTGTTTCGCACTCTGGCATTCACTAACTCAGGTGACAACCTCTTCCTCTTTCTAGAAAATTCATCACCATCATCTATAATTTCACCTTCATCCCCGGGAGAGTTATCCCCAGCTGCCCATCTTGAAGACGATATATTATGCATAGGCACATAGTCATCACCGTCTGGCTGCTCACCTTCCCGATCATTGCCCAAATTTTGATCTGGTGACGAAGTAAGCGCTCTCACAGTAGACTCAGTACCAACATCCTGAACTGACTCAGAGGACAGAGGAGGTTTAACTGCCGTAGGCAACTCACGAGTCTCAGTTTCTCTATTGTTAACAGGATGGATCTCCACTCCCCCATATGGAGCATTAGGTGACTGGCGGAATGCTTTTGGTAGTGGTGGTGGAGGAGGAAGACTAGTCAAAGTCGTGGACACCTTAAGTTTGGGTGAATCACTGACTTCTTTGTCATCCTGATCCCACACTATGGGTGAAAATTTTCTTTTCCTCTCCAATGGAGACTGAGTCCCATTCCTTTCAACCTTTGTAACCTCAAAGCCTTTCCCCTGTGGTTCTGATTCAATAGCTTCATCAGAGCCGCTGTCACTGGAAAGCTCACCTGGCTCCCTATCCGCTGCCTTGACAGAAAAACCACATTTTCTGGGACCAAGGCCACACTGCTGCTCCCCGAGTCACTCCTACTAGAAGATGAGCGGTAGCGGTAGCTGCCATTCATCGCTTCTCTCTCCCTAATATCCTTCTGTCTCACTCTAATCCTATCTCTTGCATCCCTGTTCACAACTCTCACACCATCGCGGTTACCAGTCCTAATCCGATCGTAATCTTCTTCAGAACTAGCATAATCCCGCCTTGAGACGTCAATACTGGACTCACGATCCCTAAATTCGTTGTCGCGATAGCCTCCATGCCTCCCAGCAGCCATATATATACCTAAATGCTAACTTGCACAGAAAACCGCTAATCCCTCTCCTACCAGACGTAGATGTTCTGCTTATAAACCTAAACCCAGAGCACAGAGAATTCAGCCTGGAATTCCTAATTTGAGGAACGCGAATACGCGTAAATCAAATAGAAACCCTAACTTCGAACGAAGTCATATCCGACAACAATTCGATATCAGACAACCACGCCCTTGAAGATAATCAGAAGTTATGTGATGGCGCTACTGTGCAGTTAAAATCGACAGGGATAGACAGGATCAGATCGAAACCCTAGAAATTCAAGCTATCCAGGGAAAGAGGACGAAAAATGAAAGAAATTAAACTGTAGAATTAACAGGGTGGAGCCAGAATCATCGATACTCACACTCGACAAGGAATGATTATCGAATTGAAACGGCTTACAAATTGATGGATAAAGAGCGACAAAGGCAAGCGACGGGGAGATAGGGAGAGCGACCTTCGTCCGGAAAAGAGTGAAAAGGGGGCGTGACCACGCAAAGAAAGGAGGCACGCGGTCCGGCGCAAAATGGAAAATCCTTTTTTTTTTCTTAATTATTATGCGTTGTAAAAATCGGGCGTCATATGACATTTGGGCCCCTCAAAGAGCCCATCCCTTTAATTGGGCGTGCGAGGACCTCCTTGGCCCAACGACTTACGCCCGAGACCGAGGGCTATCAGCTGAGGGTTTTTGTTTTATTTCTTTTCTTAGTTCTCAATTTGTATCTGTAATTTTCTGATTTCTGAGCAAAGGTCTCTTTGATATAAGAAAAATGGACCGAAGGGGAGGAGAGAAATAATTTTAATGAACCCAATTTAAAAAATTGGAAAAATGTGGTTGTAAAATTTTTTACTTCAAGCTCATTAAAATTTTTCCTTCATTCTCCTCCCATCTGATTCCCTTATACCAAACATTGAGTTAGAAATGTTGATGCCATTTATAAAGATTTTATGTCTAATTTTTATACCTCAAGCCCCATTTGTCATTATGGGAGAAATAAAGAATGAAACATGTAATCAAACAACATTGCTTCAAATAAAGAATACCTAACCAACAAAATTCTACATATAAAATTCTATTCTGCCCACCAAACAAACCTCAATAAAATAGTTTTTATTTTTCTTTTTGGTCAAAAGCAACTATCATAACATAAAATTGGATATCTTGGATTTGAAAGACACTACAATCATTCTATTCAATTCTCCATAGTTTGTCTGAATTCAGAATTAATGTCACAACAACTAGTCTGCGGTGGGTTCAGAAGAAATACCCAAGAATGTCAGCTAATGCGTCAATTTTCACTTAACACCAATAGGCATAACATATGGAACATGTGAAAATATGAATGAATCTTGTCTCTTTTGCCGACAACAGATTCATTTGCACCGCTACCTTAACATGCACTTGCATATTTTCCATCTATTTTTTCATGAGAAGAAAGCTGTAATATCATCCGTGCTCTAATTATAAGACCTTATTTATAGTTTATAAACAAAATCTTATTAGTTATACAATACAAACGACCACGTAATATCATCCGTGCATCGCTCAGGTCTTGTAATGTTTTAACAATAATAATGATTATAACAGGTTTCCACGCTAGACATACAAGTTGCGGAGAGAGAAGAATAAATGGACATGAATTTAGTGTTTTTGCATTAAAAATAAACAAAAGAAAAGAGTGAGAGATTATTATGTGCAATTAATTTGAGTGTAAAATTAAGATGAGCAATGATACACAAAAGTAGCTAGTAGTGGTAGGAGTAGCTAGTTGATATTGATATTAATAGAATACAATAGAATGCTACCAGCAAAGGGAAGGGAACTTAAAGTGGAGAGAGAAAGAAGAAGGGACATGTCCTGTCCTTCTGATGTAGTCAGCTCTTTCGGAAGTCCTCAAAGCTTTTTCATTAAGCTTAGCTTCTGCGTTAGCTCTCTTCTCTTCTGCCACCCTCCTTGTTGCCGCTACTTTGTTTGCTAGCCTCTCTTGTGCCCGAGCTTTCATTCTCTCAGCTTTCACCTATATATATATGTGTGTGTGTGTTGTATATATGTATATGAGATGGAGAGAGAGAAGAGAGAGACTGATCATAATTCATAAGGCTGCAAATAAACATGCATGCTTCTGTGTCTACTAAGTTCTGAATCTGACCTATGGGTCTTCCATGCATCTTATAAGATATAGAGAAAATGACATCGCATATTGCAAAACTTGGACAGCGCTAGTTCATAACTTATCTCAGAACAACAACAAAAAAAAAATTGTTAGCTATCACTACTTTAGAAAACATTATTATAACCACATAATTTTTCACCTTTAAAAAGTTGTGTGCTAAATGTAAGCACGTCTTTCAAAAGGATTCGAATTCCAGTTTGTCGTGTTGCAAGAAACTAGCTCCTTCTGTTAGAACTAACCTTATTGTTATAAACCTTAAGTCTTTTTAATTAGCGCCTTATTTTCCCAACATACAACGATGTGTAGAATTGTGTGAGCTGCAAAAGAAATTTTTTATGTGCATACTAGATAGTCATATATTATTCCAAACTATTTTTAAATAAAAGCTCATCACGAAGTTGTAGAATAAACCAGTAATTTTATTAAACCCAATAATCTTATCTTGAAAAATCTCAAACATTTCATATACTAATTTCTTTTATCTTGTCATTCTTAGCGTTAGTGGAGTTCACAAAAAATTCTATGTATCAAGGTAAAAATTCTGTGATGCCTCCAAGGTTGGTTTTAGTATAAGGGATTTTCAAACTAAACACAAGGTGTGGTGATATTCAAGTTCATGTGAATATAAACAATGTTTGAGAGAATTATCTCAATTCAGTCTAACAATACTCGAATAAGAAACTATATATATACATATATAAAAGGAATTCTTTAATACCAATTTACGAAGCAGTTTATGAATATCCACGTGAAATTAATATTTGAAGCTAATATACATGTGTGTGTACACACACTAGTATTACTACTCTTCCGGTCCTAAATATAAAAATTTTATATACACTAATATAAAGGTCATATATTTAGGACCGGAAGAATATATACAAACACTTGGAACCGTGACCACTCATTGGGAAAGATCTCTGCCATGGCATGATTCATTTCAAGAATTCTCTCTGTCACTTCATGTTTGGAAATTGAAACTCTCTAAAGCCACTCATAACAACATACCCATAGCAGAGAAGCACACGTTAAAAGGCGAGCCATTTCTGATTTTTATGGCCCCTTTATATATTTTTCATAACTATCTGAACATCATTCTTAGTCCCTTAAATCTAATCTTAACCCTCCTTAAGTTTATTTGGTCACCAAACAGCCTCTAACTTTAATCCTAACCCAATCATTCAATCTTTAAAACTTCCCATTATATCTATTCTATTACTTTTCATCGCCTGCAGTAGTTTCAACGATATGACCAATCACTGCCCAGAAATCTTTTTAATAAGTTTACACACACACAAGAGTATTCAAGATATTAACTCATCAGATACGATATTTTAGAAGAAAAACTAGAAGAAATTGAAAATAATTCCATTATTACCTCCATTTTCTTTATTTCCATCTCAGCTTTTCTTATCTGATGGTTTTCCCAGGCCTGAATCTTTACCTCCTCACGCTTGAACCTACAATGCAAGCTTCCCATTCTTAGAATCAGTGCAGAATAATCCAATATAATCTAAGTCCATTCCTATAGAATCATCACCAGAATTAATTTAATATCTAACCATATTTGTTATAATAATATAATTAATTAATTAAAGATTCCTACAAATATTGGAACTGATTCTGTTTTTTTTTAAAAAAAAAAAAAACAAAGGTGATGATACTGATATTGCAGCGACAAATTCATATACCATATCTAATCACGTCTGAATGACAAAAGTATACAATTATAGAAAGCAATAATATGAATAACAGTCCTTATTTATTAAGGAGGAAATTATAATTACTTAAAAGTTCTTAAACATATATGGGATTCATAGATCACGTTACCTTGCCATGTATTTGGCTCTTTCTGCTTCATCCCATGCCAATGCTCTGCTTTCGAGAGGGCTTAATTTCTTAGCTGGATTCTCCGTCTTCTTGGAGGGGCTTGATTGTTCTGCCACATAACTTCTCGTATTTCCACTATTACCCCCATTTGAACTCCTCAATGGCGTAGAAGTCCCTGAATGAACGGGGCTTCGACTCGCCGGAGTTGTGGCTCTGATCGGCGTCGCCGTTCTCGAAGGCTCTTGGCTAGCTATAGGCGTCATCTCCGTCCCCATATCTCTCACACATATCGATCGAACACATGATGCGTTTTGGCTCGCCGGCCTGTTGATTCGCCAAAACGACTCGTCGCATTCTACCTTCTTTGTTTCCTCTGCTTCGTGCTGGCAAGTTGTGCTGCGTTCTTCTTCGTCTTCCTCTTCTTTCTCATCAAAATCTTGCTCTTTCTGTGGAACAGGAGCTATTAATCTCAAGTCATCTGCGTTTGAGTTCCTGGGTTTGTTCTTAGACTGGCTTTTCTCGCCTCCTCTTGACAAAGACGACAACCCTACGAGCCACTTTTGAGCGTCGTCCCACTTAGACGGTGTGGGTTTTCCCAGAGTGGTACGGTTGGTCCCCTTGTGAAATTCGAAATAAACGGCACTTGGATTTGAAGTCTCCTGCGTTTGATGGCCATAGCACCCTTTTTCTTCCACAGATCTCATTCTCAAGTATGATTCACAGAGAATAATATCACAAAACTTCAAGTCTACACACAATGTTTTTTTTAAAAAAAAAAAAATCAGATCCTATATTTGCCAAAAGTTCAAGTTCCTGAGACTTTCTTGTGGACTCAGGAATAGATGACTGGTTTCAAAAAGTTGGAATCTTCAAGTACTTTTTTTTTTTTGAGGGGGGGAGGAGTTTATAACAAGAAGAAAGAAGAAAACAAAAGGAAGCTAGAAACAGATTCGCAACAGAGCCATTTGTGAAGAGAGTGAAGTTGTATCTGAGGAATGAAGTGTGTTGGAAGGAAGAATAAGAAGAGGTTTCTGCATCAAACCATAGAATTCTGAGAAGTGCAGAGAGAGAGAGAGGAGTGAATTAGAGATCCATGGAACATTAAAATACTAACAAAATAGTTGCATGTTGCATTAAGGAATCACCCAGATATGACAGAAAGAGAGAGTTTAAGAGGAAAATTAAAAAGAGAAAAGAAGGGGGGGGGGGGGGAGATGATAATAATAACATGATGATGATAAGAAAAGTATAATAATTTACCTAGGGAATTGTGTGAGTTCAGAAATGAGGAATGCATGTGACAGAAAGGGTGCAATTCACAAATTCATCTTATATTTGGACTGTGATGGAATCTTTGGACGGAGTTTTCTGAGTGTTTCTTGGGGGCACAAAGCCTGTATTCTGCTGCTCCTTCCAAGGTTCAATTTATCTTTTGTCCATTTTAACGGTTACTTACTTTCATCGAGGCATACGAAGGGTGGCTTCAGTGAAATTTTACCATATACTTTATTTATAGATCTTATCTGAGAAATCTGACATATAGATGGTAGGGACAATGATGTGCGGGAAAATTACATAAAAAAGGAAAAAAAAAATTAAAAATTAGAGTATTCTAATTTAGATATTTACCATTTCAAAATTTCAAAACAAAATGATATTGGATTGTGCAGTTTACAAACGTGGTTAAATAACAAAAATATCTTTGTATCAAAAAATTTATTAATAAGTTATAAATTGACAATAACAAATATTAAACAGTAAATAATAAGAAATATCTGACCATGAAAAACTTGATAACTTTTTTTGAAAAAAAATTGATATAAAAGCGTTTTAGTCATTTTATTATATTTGCAAAATACCAGATCAGGCACCACTTCCTCTTCTGGAATTTTTAATTCTTAGGTGTCTGAATCAGAATATTACAATTTTCAACTTCTTTTTATGTCATTTTTCCCGAACTATATTATGGTATTGTTAGGTCAATTAAGAATGGAAAAATTGAAGGAAAAAAAGACCGTCAAGTAAAAAAAAATTATAAATAGGAACTCATAACAATATTAATATAAGTTTTAACAGCGATAATATAGATTTTGACAATAATTTTTACGAACAAGTCCCCTATGTACAATTTTTCAATTTTCAAAGTTTTTTTTATGATTTTTTTCCGTTAAGAATAGCTTTTTTAAGTACTTTTTCAGCATTTATACATATTTAAACTCGAGACTTTAATTTGTACTTAAACAGCCAAAACCAATGCTTCTTGATCAGTGAAATGATATTTGATCCTCATAGGTCGTGAGAAAAATAATTAGAGAAAAAGTTAGGTCAAACTCCTTAAATTTACTGTGTCGATATATATGACCATGTGTGCTTTTTTTTTCGTGAAATTATAATTAAATGCTAGTATTTCAAAAAAAAAACATATATATTTATGTGTGATTAGAGAATTTGACATAATAAATACGTGAAGGAGTTTATCTCGATTTATGGAAAAGTATTTTTAAAAAGTACTTATTCTAATTCCAAACACCCCCTAATTATAGTTAAGTTAATAGTTTTTTTAGTTTTGTGATTTTAATTAGATTTTTTATTTTAACTGAATTTCAGTCATTTTTAAATTAAATACTGGACTTTCATTTTTTTTTGTTGTTTTTTTTTTGCCAACATTATTTCCTATGTTGTAAAGTGTAGTTTCCAGAAGAATGTATAACCAATTTATTGTGGGCGAAGATAATATCGTATTTATTTTTTCATAAAATAAATATTCAACTTGAGTCCAATTTAATTTTGAGAGACGGTTTATTAGATTTTAATTTTTTTAAGATTCAACAGGTTATATATAGTACGTATTAATTTGGGAAGTATAAAAAATTTTAAAAAAATGAAACAAAAGTAAGTTGATGTAAATGTAGTATAGATTTTAATTCATACTTCTGGTGGCAAAAGAAAAATATTAATTTTAATTCACACGTGTTATAACGCATTTGCTGCAGAAAAAAAATCGATAACGCATTTATTGCAATTGATTGCAATCTTTATTTCAAAATTCTTTTTGGATTGACATATTTTCCAATTTTCGAATATAACAAAATTTCTTTTATATTTTAATTGCATTTATTCGATAATAGATATTTTTGTTTGTTTACTGGAAATGTAAATAAATCAATTATTATAAATAAATCTTCCAAACTTAAATTTATTTTAAGAGTGGCTTCTTTGTTTTAGTTTAATTTTCAAATAAAAGTGAGTGCTGTTTTGGAGAAATACATCGTACTCCTGTTTTGCCTTCAAGTTGCACTTATTTCCTCTCAAAATAAGCATAATAAAATATTTCCATTTACGCTTTATCATAAGAAAAATTCATTTCCACGTGATTATTTTCACTCTAAACGATAAAAGTCTAGCGAATTACTCTTCCGGTCCTAAATGTAAAATATATTTTATAGTATAATTTACATTACAAAATAAGTTTTATGTTTAGAATCGGAGGAATACTATTTAGGAAGATGTGTTGGGAAATATTGTTTTCATTGCACTACTCAAATTCAAAACCTTATTTAAAAATATAAAAATATTATTTTTGGTATATTGTTTTTTTAATAACAAACGTTACTACCTCATCTCTTTAATATGAGAGATAGTTTGACATTCAATTTGATTCTAAATATAAAACTTCATTTATTTTATCTCTCATATTTATCTATTTTTTCAAAATTATCTTTGTAGTATTTGCATATGTTAAAAATTTCATCAAATGGTGATTCTAGTTAATGTACATAATTAGTAAGAGTATTTTTGAGACAACAACTGATTATTACAAATAACTAATTTAACAAATTTTCTTAATTTACTTAAATTAGTCAATGAACTCTTATACTACCTTTATTTTTTGATATAAGAGTTAATTGACTGATTTAACTAAATTAAGAAAATCATTTAAATTAGTTGTTTGTAATAATTAAGTTTTGTCTTTGTTAGAGGAAATAAATAAATAGACAATATACACCCTTTTTATGATTCTGTATAATATCCTGTGTACACGTGTAGGGTCCTGATTGTATCATTCCTTTTACCCACATTGGGTTTATCTATAAGAGACAATGGTAGGGTCACCTTTTCGGTACCCTAGAATATTCAAACATTTTCCTCACTGTTTTCTTTCTTGGTACCAGAGCCCTAGCCGTCATGTCGACATCCTCAGCCACCTCGCCTTCCAATGCGTCGTCTTCTTAGCTAAGACATATTCCTTATTTCATTCGTCCAGTCAAACCTCCTCTATCAAGTTGGATAGAGAAAATTACCTCATCTGGGAGTCCGTGGTCCTTCCTCTGATTGAAGGAAACCAACTTGAACATCATATTATTGGAGAAGATACGACTCCAGTGCGACTCATTACTGAAGAAGGTAAATCTGTCTCAAATCCAGCATATGAAGAATGGCACACCACAGACCGCATGCTCGTTGGATGGCTCCGCAACACAATGACGGTGGACGTCGGTGCTCAACTCCTTCACTGTAAAACCGCTTGTGAGCTGTGGAATGGAGCCCGTGAACTCACCTGTGCGTCCCTCAAGTCTCGAGTGATGGTATTCAAGACGGAACTACACAACACTCGGAAAAACGGACTGAAAATGACTGAATATTTGGCAAAACTGAAGAATCTCGCCGATCAACTCCAGCTCGTCGGCGCCCCTGTTGCGCCTGAAGATCTGATCCTTCACACCCTCAATGGTCTCGACGGTGAGTACAATGCCGTAGTGGTAAAACTCATAGACCAACCAGATCTGACCTGGGTAGCTGTTCAATCTGCTCTCCTTGCCTTCGAATCTCGTCTTGAACAGCTAAATCACTTCTCTGCTCTATCAATTCAACCTATGGCCAATGTTGTTACACACGGCCCTCATGAAAATCGCCACACTGATTCGAGTCGAGGCTCTCCCTGGCGTGGGTCTCGTGGCCGTGGTCGACGCTCCAGAGGTCGCCGAGGGGGATATTACAGCAGGGGGAACTATGGCAGCAACTATGACAACCGGCCCTATTATCATAACTGTGATCGGTATGGTCACTATTTTAATCAATGCTATAATCGATCTGACCGAGTTTTCCCTTCATCTGATTTTGGTAGAAATCTTGGGAACTATAATGGAGCACCTCCTCAAGCACACTATGCATCTCCACAAACTGTGGTGGATCCTTCTTGGTACATGGATAGCGGTGCTACCTATCATGTTACCCCGAACCCGAATCAGCTGGACTCTTATCTTCCAGTAGGTAAGATTGATCTCTACACTTGTACTGGTGAGAAGGCCCCTGTTGCTGGTATTGGATCTGCTACTTTATCTGCTCCTAATACTTCCTTACACTTGAATGATATTTTAATCGTCCCATCTGCTACTAAACAATTGATCAGTGTTCATAAACTGGCTAAAGACAATGGTGTTGATGTTAATTTCTCTGATGATTCATGTACTGTGAAGGCCAAGAAAACAGGGGAGGTACTGGTCCGAGGGACGACAAATCAGGGAATGTATCCCGTGCGTAATCTGGCTCCAGCGAAGGTCTTCATGGCAGCTACTTCACCATCTCTTGGTCGTGATGAAATTCTCAAGTGGCATTACAAGTTAGGACATCCTAGTTTTAGAATCCTGAAACTTATTCTAGATATATGTAATGTTAAAGCTCAGTGTAGAACTGAGTTTATTTGTGAAGCCTGTCAGTTCGGTAAATCTAAACAGCTACCATTTTCAAAGTCTATGTCTCATGCATCCTTTCCTCTTGAACTGGTTCACACTGATCTTTGGGGTCTTTCACCGGTGCAATCTGAACATGGTCATCGTTTCTATATCCATTTTATTGATGATTACAGCAGATATACGTGGTTCTTTCCTCTGAAACATAAGGGTGAAGCTATCAATGCCTTTAAAATGTTTAAAGTGCAGGTTGAAAACAAGTTTAATGCTAAAATTAAGGCTCTTCAATGTGATAATGGTACAGAATATAAACCATTCATTCCAGTAGCTCAAGCCACTGGTATAGAAATGAGGTTTACTTGCCCCTATACTTCTCCACAAAATGGAAGGGCAGAACGTAAGCACAGACACATTGTTGAAATGGGCCTGACTCTATTGGCCCAAGCTCATCTTCCTCTCACCTACTGGGTTGATGCCTTCCAAGTTGCTGTATATTTAATTAACCGACTACCCACTCCAACTCTTGGTGACTCTACGCCTCTTTTTCATCTCACCAAGACTGAACCAGATTATAAAGCTCTTCAGCCTTTTGGCTGTGCTTGTTACCCGTGCCTCAGACCCTACAATGCTAATAAATTTCAATTTCACAGCCAACGCTGTGTTTATCTTGGGCCTGTGTCTCAACACAAGGGATACAAGTGCCTTAGTGCTACAGGTCGTATCTTTATATCTAGACATGTAGTCTTTGACCCATTCTTATTTCCATGTGTTACAGGTTTTCTTAATAAAAGAGCTGCATCCACAGATAATGACGGCCTACTCCCATTCATCATTACCTCATCCAAAGCCCAAGTTCACGAGTCTCTTGAGCCCAATACTTAGCCACCATTAGTTCCCCGCACCAGAGACGAGATGTGCCTGGACTCAAGCCCAATAGTGGACTTAAGCCCACTTGACAGCCCGCCGAGGTCACCAAGTCCACAACTTTCTCATGCTGACTCCACTCCATTTTCGTCCAATAGTGAGTCATCTTCTCCTGGTCCAAGTTCAAGTCCTATTTTGCAACCGACGGACCAAGTCTCTGCCTCCCTTGAAACCTTGCCTCCACTGAACACTCATCCTATGGTTACGAGAGCTAAGGATGGGATTCACAAACCAAAATATCCTTTCATTGGTCTCCTCGCACATGAAGACCCAGCATCTCTTTCCTCTCTTGCCGAACCACGCACCACTCACGAAGCCTTGAATTCTCCCTACTGGAAACGAGCCATGGTCGACGAGTTCGAAGCTTTGCGGCGCAATCAAACTTGGGTCCTTGTTCCTTACAATGGGAGTCAGAAACTTGTGGATTGCAAATGGGTCTTCAAGACTAAATTCAACGCCGATGGGTCCATTCTTAAACCAAAAGCTCGCCTCGTTGCTAAAGGTTTTCAACAATCTCCAGGGATCGATTACGGTGAGACTTTCAGTCCGGTCATCAAGCCGACCACAGTACGCGTTGTTCTTACAATCGCTGTAACATTTAACTGGGAGATTCGACAGCTTGATGTAAACAATGCGTTTCTGAATGGATACCTTCAAGAGGATGTTTATATGCGACAGCCTGAGGGATTTCAAGATCCAGAACGACCGACTCACATATGCAAGCTTATGAAAGCGATTTATGGGCTCAAACAAGCTCCTCGTGCGTGGTACGATCGGTTGAGACTCACCTTGCTCAGTTGGGGTTTTTAGAATGCTCGCAGTGATGTGTCACTGTTTTATCTTCGACAACAGGGGATCATGGTATTTATTCTCATATATGTTGATGATATTCTCATTACCGGGAATAATCCTGTTTACTTAAAACAATTTGTTGTAAGGTTGAACTCTCTGTTCTCATTAAAGGACCTTGGACCGCTCTATTTTTTTCTTGGCATTGAAATTTTTCGAGACTCCTCCGGCTTGTATTTGAATCAAGGAAAATACACCTTAGATATTTTGAAGAAACTCAATATGCTTGACTGTGCTCCTGTTCCAACCCCCATGGTCACTGGACGGATCTTCTCCAAGACTGACGGTGACTTAATGAAGGATCCCTCACTTTATCGAAGAGCCATCGGATCCCTCCAATATCTTACTACAACCAGACCAGACATAGCCTACTCGGTTAACAAGCTCAGTCAGTTTTTGTCTAATCCAACTGACATACATTTTCAGGGGGTGAAACGGATTCTTAGATATCTCAAAGGAACATATCATTATGGGCTGCATATCAAACCTTTTTCTTCACTTCAATTAACTGCATTCACCGATGCAGATTGGGCTACAGATGTGGATGATAGAAAGTCTATGGCTGGTTTATGTGTCTACTTGGGAGACACTCTGATCTCTTGGGCCTCTCGAAAGCAACGTGTAGTGTCCCGATCAAGCACAGAGTCCGAATACCGAGCCTTGGCCGACGGAGCTGTTGAACTAAAATGGATACATTCACTACTGTCTGAGCTCGGATTGTTCCTAAAAGAACCAGCTATGATCTGGTGCGACAACCTCAGTGCCAAAGCACTTGCAGCAAATCCAATTCAGCATTCTCGCAGCAAGCACATTGACATTGATCTTCATTTCATACGAGATATGATTCAATCACGTTTTCTTAATATTCAACACATTTCATCTCCTCTTCAAGTTGCTGACTGTCTCACTAAGGCCCTCACGCACACGCAATTTCTTCATCATAGAGACAAACTCGGGCTGTTCAGGACACCCTCTCGTTTGAGGGGGAATGTTAGAGGAAATAAATAAATAGACAATATACACCCTTTTTATGATTCTGTATAATATCCTGTGTACACGTGTAGGGTCCTGATCGTATCATTCCTTTTACCCACATTGGGTTTATCTATAAGAGACAATGGTAGGGTCACCTTTTCGGTACCCTAGAATATTCAAACATTTTCCTCACTGTTTTCTTTCTGTCTTTCCCCTAAAATATCCTTACTAATCATATATATTAACTAGAATATAATGTGATAAAACTTTTAATGTGTGTAACCATTATAAAGATTACATTAGAAAATGGATAAATATGACAAATAAAATACTTTAAAACTTTATATTTAAAATTAAATTAAACATCAAAATTCTTCTCATATTAATGAACGAAAGCAGTATCAAGTGCCGGACCGATGGGGCTTTTATACACTTCAAGTCAAATAATTAAAAAAAAAATCATTTTGCTTAGATGGAGGACACGTGGACGGTGAGAGATGGGGAGGAGCATGGATTGACAACGGACGTTAGGTCCTTCAGAGCTCTGACGGGATTCACGTGACCAAGACGGGCCACTCCAGCTTAGCTTCTGACCAAATACGGCCTCTTTCATAAATTCCTTGTTTGGACTGATGCTGACTCACCCAGCCCCCCCCCCCCTCAAAGACTATCGCTTCTTGCTTCTTGCTTCTTGCTTCTTGCTTCTTGCTTCTTCCCGAGTCCTAATTCGCTTCTATAAATATCCCGATGCCGTGAGATGTTAGATGTATATTAGCTCCGGTGATAAATACGAAACCTAATTAATTAATTTAATATAATTACTAAATTATTTAATTATAATATATATTATATGATCTCTAAAATATTTAATAACATATATTATAATTAAATAATTGAAATGAAATTTAATAACTACTCTAAAATATTTAATAACATATATTATAATTAAATAATTGATATAAAATTTAATAATCTACGGAAACATGATCATGTAATATATATTACAATTAAGTAATTGATATAAAATGTAATAATTCACATAAATATTTTTTAAAAATTATGTAACATATGTTATAATTAATTAGTTTAGTAACTTCTTTAATCTTTCCCAATTAGTTAACTAGATCTTATATTAAAAACAGGGAGTAGTATCAATTTATAAGTGAATTAAATTAATTTTAAAAAAATAATAAATATAAACAATTTACATTAATTTAGTAATTTTTTTAATCTCTTCAAATTAATTGAGTGGGTTTTATATTAAGGGTTGTAATTTTTTTCCATCTAAAGCCATAAGATATTTAAAATAGTATTTACTACTTATCTGGCATTTTTTATGAAATATTTAGCAGGCATTGATTGCGTTGCATTCATATAATTATTCAGTACTAGTTGATCCAGCTTATTTTCTTTTATCACAACCCACACATATTCCTTATTAGTAAAATTAAAGCGTCTGTTATTATCGAGTTATTTGACAAATTAATAAATAATTTATCATAAACTTAATAATATATTTTTCTAGTATTTTAATATAGGAGCAACTTAATTAATTAGAATAGATTAAAAAACTAAATAAATTATTTAATTTTAACAAAAATGACATATAATCTCCTTAAAGCATCATAATATAATATCATGTTATATATCAATTTACAAGTTAAATACATTAATTTGAAGGAATGATAAATATGAAATTTTGTATTTAATATAAAAAATCATCTCTTTAATTGGCTTTTATACTTGGAATGGGAGCATACATCGATATTAAAGGTTAACTCAGCTTTAAGTCCATGCTTTGATATCGATAACATGTAAACTTAGCCGTTGAAGGTTTGGAGGAAAACATAAGAAAAAGTTGTTAAAGACGAGATTTCCTCTTGAGCGGCAAATAATTTTACGAAACTACTAAACAAACTAGTTCACAGTTTAACTGTTAGTTGAAATGGTATCAGTCTTATCTCTGTAAAAAAGAGAATACAAATTTAAATTTCAAAAAATATATTTATTGAGGGAATCTTCCTCAACTACTTCATATCTGAAAGGGATTAGCCTCAAATTTAATGTGATTTGAGAATATTTTTAGTTTCACTTAAAAAAATAAAACAAGAAGATGCAAACCATTAACTTCGGGTCATGGTATTTCACAATAACTGAACATTCGAGTCCATGAGTCAGCAGTGTTGTTGTTTGAATCACATGGCGGCATGTCAGAAATCAGAATTATAATACATTTACTTGAGATGGGCGCCCACTCGCTCACCACCTATTTGTCATCAGACAACAGATATTGAATGTTCATGCCGTTCGTTGGATTTTAAATTCTCTGTTTTTCTTTTTTGTTAAAAAAAAAAATACCATGTTGAATATATTATAGTACACATAAAAATTAATTTTATATTTAATTTGATCATAAATATGAGACTCTAATTTATTTTGTCTGTCATATTTATATATTTTTTTAAAGTAGTCCTTATAAAAATTACACTCATACATGTTAAAGGTTTCATCAAATAATAGTTTTAGTTAATACACATAATTAGTATAAGTATTTTAGAAAAAATAACACATTTATTATAAATAATTAATTTAATAAACTTTCTTAATGTACTCAAATTAGTCAACTAACTCTTATATTGAGAACCGGAAATAGTATTTACTAAATTTACAGCCAATGAACTAGTTTTGACGGCAATAAATTTGGAATTTGATAATATGAAAGCTTTCTTATAAGTAAAATGTTGCGGGTTTATTACTTCCCTTTGTATCTATCACTTCAATTAAAAAAACATATTAGCGTTGGTGTCTTTTTATGCCAATTATGACCATTAATCGATATAGAAAGACACTACTTGTAGCTACAACAGGTATAGAATGTACACATTATATTTAACACTATTTTAATGAATGACACCTTTTTGGAAAAATACCGTATTGGATGTATCGTAGTATATATTTGCTAAATTTTTTTTTTGACCAGCATATATTTGCTAAATTAGTTTAATAGCACGAAAGTTGCCTTATAAGTAAAGGATTAAGGTTTAATATTGTTTGTAATTAGTGCCTTCCTTTAATTGGAATTTTTTTTTTTGATCCCAATTTCAGGAAAACGACCAGGTATATTGATGGGCTTGTTCCCCAGACTCATTCTCTTGACATCACCTTTGAATTTGGTTGACCCTCAGCCTCTTGGATGTAGAGATATTTATGTTATTGATATGTACCGTACCGATCTTGTTCCCTTGCACGATAGTTTATGCCAAGGCCCTGTGCATTAAAAAGATAATTAATCATGTCTTGTGTTGAAGAAGTTATTACATGGTATGTATCGAATACCAACGAGGTGGATGGGAAGGGATCCATCATCTTCTAAAGATCAGAGGTCTTCTTGCGTAGGGTTTTGTAGCAGATAATTCAAGGATTATGACTTTAAAATCGCAATCCCCTGTGTGTGTTTATGTATGCACATTATACATTTTATCTTATAGTCCAAAAATTCTAAACATCTTATATATGACCAACGCCTTAAGAGAAGCTCTCCTATGGCAAAATGAGCTTTGGTGCTAAGTGGATTGATGAGTATCAACAACTAATCACCACTGCACATTGCCTAGATCTAATTTGGGTGACTCATATTCAATTTTATTTTTTAAAAAATTATTAAAATCATTAGTTGGAAGTATTGCATCTAGACATTAAAATCAAGAAATAAAAAACCAGACGAGACATTAAACCACAAAAGTTAGTTGGTTTAATCGGGATCAACTTGAGATCAAACTAATCATGTTAAAACAATATAATTTAATTGATAAAATACAATAATATTAATAATCACTAATAACAAGATACAAGGAAATATAACAATACTTTGATTATAATGGCAACATTAAGAATTTTGATTTTTATGATTAATCAATAATTAAAATTAATGATCATTAATGCCAAAATCATCATTAAAATTTATTCAAATCTATAGTAACTGAGATAATAAGAGCTGAACAAGAAAAAAAAAGACCAATAGTAATATAATCATCCAAATCGTTTTATCACTGGTTTTTATCGATTTACACCAATTTGTTCGGTTCGATGTCTGGTCAACACCAAGACTAAACTGAACTATTGCCCAATTCATTAGATTTTTGGTTAAACCGGCTGGTTTGATGTTTTTTTTCTTGGTTAAAATTATATTTGAAAGGTACACAATTTATTACAATGATAAATACTATAGTGCTCATCATTGTGATGAGCACTAAAATTGATTCTATCTTATTATGGCATCAACTTCTTAAGGCCATCCATGATAAACTTTCTTAATTATAGATTGTTAAAAGCTTATTATCAATACATTCCATAAAATTTCAATTCATTTTGTTTTTTTATATGCACATATATCATTTTTTTTAAAATTAATTTATTTAATTTATAAACTGATATATAATATAATGTTATAGATAGACATCTTAGAGAGATCATGTTAAGATTACATTTGTTATAATTAACTAATTTATTTATTGAATTTTCTTAATCTATCTAAATTAACTAAGCAATTCCTACGTTAAGAAATGAATGAGTAAATTGCTTAACAAATTAAGAAGCCATAGTTCTGACACCCAATAAAAAAAAAAGAAGCCATAGTTAAAAGTGAATAAATAAAACTATCTTAGAAAGCGAGGTTAATTTGGAAGAAGGAAAAACAAAAGCAAAGCACCGAAAAAGAATGATATTTATTGGATATGATTATGAAAATTGTAATTATTTAGAACAACTAAATATTATGACAACACTATAAATATAATTTTTATCATATTTTTCCATAACTATCATAGTATCATTCACTTCTTTTTTATTTGGCCAGAATAACTATCATTCACTATTCTCTAGTTTTTCCCCGTATTAATAATAATCCACCGCTATTTTAGCTGTACTAACCTCTTTGCCACGGCAGCGAGTAGTTGGGTTCCCTATGGCGTGTGCTCACAAAAACTGGCCCAACCCGTCCATGATAACCCGGCCCCATCATATGCTGATTGGCCGACGGTTGGGAATAAATACCGAGTCTGATATTATCTTCCTTGTTCTTCATTTCCTCTACCAATCTGCATATTAGCTTCTCTTTTTTTTTTTTTTGTTGTTGTTTGGTTAGAATCTGCATATTAGCTTTGCTAGCGCGGGGAAGGTAGATGGAGACAATTCAATAATCTAAATTTTGTATTTTAATAATTAATTTTGCTGAATAATTATAATTTTCGTGATCCGGAGAAATGCGCAAAACTGGTTCGAGCGTTCGAGCCCCAAACAAAGTAACGGTGTGGCGGAATATTCCAAGCGGTTATAGCCGACCCCAAGCCAACCCGGCTGAAGTCGAGCCGGGTTCCAAATAAGTCGATGAGCAATGAGATTTCATTAACTTCGCGGTTTTGGAGAAAAATGGCGGAAAACCGCGGCTTCTTTCTGTGTACTGGTTCGTTACTCTCTCAAGAACCCAAACACAGCTACTTGGACTCTCATAAGCTTATTTAGTATTTACTTCCTTTTGTGTGCAAGTATCTTTTCATTGTGGATGTGATCCAGTTTGAGCGTCCGCCCCATTGCAACTTCCAAGGTAATTGGATTCGTGGTTTTAGATTAAATGACGTTATTGTATTGTAGGTATCGTTCGTTCGGGACGAAATTTATGGTTTGAATTTGCAATCACAAATTCGTGCATTGCTAGGTAATTGCTCTACTTCCTTCGCGCCATTTTTATGAGTTAGCATAATTCGTGGCTGTGAAACAGCTTTGGGTCCTTTTTATCCATACGATATGATGCCTGATAATTCATTCTAAGCTGAATATACTAGCACCCATTCGTTTCCCGTCTTCCATCTTGCTTCTTAATGCACGAAGTGGCTTCGTTGTGTTTCTGGTTTCTCTGCATTCCTGGGCTTCTGTTTCATCCAAGTAATTTGGTTCTATCTCGTGATGCACAAGAAGCCACGTAGTCCGTTTGCAGTTTTGCTCTTATCATGCAATTGCATCATTGCCGCCTTCCCGTTCCTTCTTCTCATGCCAAAGTTCATCGGTTTCTCTATAAACACCATCATTTGGCTCACCATTGGAGCCAGTGTTTTGGTTCTTCATTCATCAGGGGTTCGTCCCGTAGGTGAGTCCACACAGCAATATGTGTTAGGCTTCTTAATGAAGCCAGGGCTGCGGCCTTTTACAGTTTTTGGTTGCCTTGTACAACCAGGGCAAGTAGCAGACTGGATTCTCCAGAATCCTGATTCAGCTTTTTAGACACGTGGCTTCCTATGCAACGTGGCGTGAATCAACAACTAGGATGAAAAAGCAGCACCTTGTTGCTGCTTTTCTAGGGTGCAAAGAAACCAATTCAAAATGTTTGTGTAATGCGTCCGTTGCCATTTCTTGGCTTATGGTTGCTTGATATTTAAACCGGTACATTAGTAAATGTACTAAACTCTAATTTATCAGAAATGATGAATACAAGCACTTTACTTTTGCTTTTCTCCCCATTTTTTAAAATTATTTCTTGACTCTCCTTTTCAGATTATATTTCAAACTTAAATTATCTCTTTCATGGGGAATAATTGAGCCTGGATTGCGGTTTGTTGGTAATGGGGTTATTAAGGCTTCTAAGGAGGTGCAATTACCCATTCAAGGCTAAAACTAGAAACAGAGGAGGTACTCTTCAACACATCCAAAATAGAGGCTTCTCCAAGTCTGAGCCCTTCAATGATAAAGATGCAGTGCTTCCAGTTTTGGTCGTAGGTGCTGGACCTGTCGGTCTTATTCTCTCTATTCTTCTGACTAAATTAGGTAACACTGAATTAAAGCATTGCTGTTTATAGTTGCTCAAGGTTTGGTTTGATTGCCAGTTCGTATTTGCTGTCAAAATCTATGCTGATACTCCTGTAGTGTAGTACTTTTTTATAAGAGCAATGTCAAATTTTTGCATCAACTGTTTTTGGCACTGAGTTCAAGGTTTTATCACAAAATATATAGTTGCCATCATTAAAATGTACCCAGATTATGATGTCTTGTCAGCTGTGATAAGATTAAATGATGCCAATGGCCCTTTGGCCTAGTGGCATCAAGCTTCCCCCCACTTGTGGGAGGTCATGGGTTCAATCCTCCTTGCTTTCAAGCTGTTTTGCCTGCCCCTTTGTAACGGGGGAAGAAAAAGAAAAAGAAAGATAAAGATTAAATGGTGTTTTGTCACCAATAGAAGATGTTTTCTTCCCCATTATTAATATTTATGGTGCGAAAAATTGTCTATGATATGATTGTCTTAGTTTCATTTTAATTATTAATAATTATTAAGTGGTACATTTTTTGACTGTCTCTTAGTCACAATGACCTTAATGACTTGTTTCTTGTCATTTTTCTAATTTTATATTAATCCTGCATTGATTCAGCTGAATGACCAATTATGATGTATAACTGATTATGTTACATTATAGGGATTAAATGTGCAGTTTTGGAGAGAAACATTACATTTTCAAAACATCCACAAGCACACTTCATCAACAATCGATCCATGGAGGTTAAATTTTTGTTGCAGATTCTCTCGTAAGTTTCCCCCATACAAAAGCATTAGTTTTGACCAAAGTGTGGCTTCAGATATTCCGCAAAATTGATGGCCTTGCTGAAGAAATCCAGAGCTCTCAGCCACCTGTGGATTTATGGAGGAAGTTTGTATACTGCACTTCACTCTCTGGCTCCAGTCTTGGATCGGTGGACCACATCCAACCTCAAGGTGCTATTCGTGGTTTGGGAGCTTGCTTAAGTCTGATGGCAATAGGAAGCTTAACTCTTATGAGGAATTTTGACATTTTTTATATATACATTGCTATCAGCCAGTATTTCAAGACTTTGTTCTTTCTGGTCATTATTAAGCTTTGGAAGATTCATATATCTTTTCCTTATCATCAGATCTTGAGCATGTCATCAGCCCTGTCTCCGTTGCACACTTTTCACAGTACAAGCTGCATTCGTTACTACTTAGGCAGCTTCAGACTCTAGACTTCCAGCTATGTGCACCTGAAAGCTCAGAAGAAAGTGAACGACCTCATGAAAGAAGAATACTGATGGGTCATGAGTGTGTGTCTATTGATCCAAGCAATGAGATTGTTACAGTGACAGCTTCTTCAATGGGTATGGGGAAGCGTGTAGAAAAGAAAATCCATTGTAACATCCTTGTCGGGGCAGATGGTTCTGGAAGCACTGTGAGAAAGCTTGCAGGAATACAAATGAGAGGTGAGACAGACTTGCAGAAGCTTGTCAGTGTCCATTTTTTGAGCAAAGACCTTGGGCAGTATTTGCTTAAGGAGAATCCTGGCATGCTCTTTTTTATCTTCAATACTGAAGCCATTGGAGTTCTGGTTGCTCATGACCTCAGGCAGGGGGAATTTGTATTGCAGGTATAACATGCTGCAGCCAATGTTGGAATATGACTGCATCGTTTCATGAGCATCTAATTCCACATAACCTAACGCAAGAGTTTTCTTGTGCTTATTGTAGATGCCATTTTATCCACCTCAGCAAACAATTGAGGACTTCAGCTCAAAGGTATATCCATTCATTTCAGATGGTTAATTGAACGGATGTAGTTTACTTATGCTTGAAGTTCGTCACAAAGTGATGCATTAATTAAAGCGTGCTAAATTTAAATTTTATATCTGATGTGAATGTGACTGATATTCATTTTACACATGTTTTTTCATGACTTGTGTTGTTACTAAGTGTAGCGGGGCATATTCTAAATGGACTCAATTGTAATAGGCATGTGAGAAGTTAATCAGCAAACTGGTTGGCCAGCAACTTGATGACATAAATGTAATTGACATAAGGCCTTGGATTATGCATGCTGAAGTTGCTGAGAAGTTTATATCTTCTGGAAACCAAATATTTCTTGCCGGTGATGCTGCCCATCGATTTCCTCCTGCTGGTGGATTTGGTCTGTAGTTCTATATCCTTAAGCAAACAGTAAAAGTCTAGTGTGAATATGTCCGCTCTTACTTTGCATGTATGCAATTTTTTTTTTTTTTTTGGGGTGGGGGAGTCACTTAACACAGATTATGAACAAGGCTGGAAGTCTTTGATGTCGTTCAAGTAAATGGGAAATGTATTATGGGAACAAGATAGTTGTTAATGGAATGGTGGCCTAGCTTGATCAGACATATCCACACGACGACCATACATGAGGAAGAGGGCTTTGATGGTGTACTTTGATTAAAGTGCTTGCTAACCAGAATTAAATAATAAGCTTGGATTATAAAATCTTTTTAAAAACTGCACAGAAGTTTTCAAAATTTTTTTAAGTGTTTGAACAAACGGTACACACACAGGTTTTCTCAAGAATGCTCAAGTGGATTGAAATACATACATTATGTGTATCATGTTCTATCCATCAGATATAAATGTCATGATAAAGGAGTTATCTTTATAGACACAACATGAATAAAGTAATCTGCTTTTAAGTCAATGTTGTTTTATTGACCTAATAGAAAGCAGTCTGATGCAAAAAATTTCTCCATGAATTGCAGGAATGAATACTGGCATTCAGGATGCCCATAATCTTGCCTGGAAAATAGCTGCTGTGATGAAGGGTATTGCACCATCTTCATTACTAAATACATATGAAATGGAACGTAGACCGGTAGTTCTTTTATATTCTTTTCCCTTTACCATTCACGTATATTTTTTTGAATTTAGACGGACCCTAGGCCATTATCACTGTTTGTTATTGTCAGATTGCTATATTCAATACGGATTTGAGCCTTAAAAATTACAAGGCTGCCATGGCAGTTCCTTCAGCACTTGGTCTTGACCCCACTGTTGCAAACTCAGGTACCCAAAAGTAGTATAATGCTTTCTTCACCATCAATTAATTTGTACAAGCCATTGTTAGCTCCTTCCTCACTATTATTTTTATTTATTTTCTTCTATTTGCAGTACATAGATTAATTAATACTGGGCTGGGTTTTTTACCACATGGATTACGGAAGGGAGCTTTGGAAGGAATTTTTGCAATTGGTCGAGCACAGCTATCAAAAACTATCCTAAATGAAATTAACCCAGTCGGATCCTCAAGGCTGTCTAAGTTAAGGCATATCTTTGAAGAAGGAAAAAGTCTTCAACTCCAGTTCCCCGCTGAAGATCTTGGTTTCAGGCATATTATCATTAATTGCTTTTCCTCTTTTTTAATTGCATAGATGCACCTGCTTCAGTTTTAAATTTTTTTGTGCTTAAGTTTATTAAATTGGACCTGTGCTTAACATATGTAAGCACTTCAGGACTCCCGTCTAACTTTCATATCTGGATATAGATACCTACAAGGAGCAATTGTGCAAGAGAGTGATAATTTAGAGTCGACTCCACAATTGTCTACAGGTCGCCGGAGGGATTACATTCCTTCAGCACACCCAGGATCAAGACTGCCCCACATGTATGTGAGGGTGAATAAAATGAATGAGGTTTGTATCAATATTTAATATACTTCCTCTAATCCTAAATATAAGATCTGTTTGTAATCTATAAACTAGATCTTATATTTAGAACTGGAGGCAGTACTTTATGATTTATACGTATGTTGAATCATTAATGAGCTTCCTGTCTTCCTTTAAGTGGATCGTGTTACCCTTTTGTACTGGTTTGGCAATTGCAAATTGGAACAACTATTTTGATACTTCAGGCTATAATTTGTTGGGCTTAACTACCTTACTGGGTTTTCAACTTTTCATCGCCTCGCAGTTGCGGCAGATTGACTTCCTTATTCCACTTGTCTTAATGTAAGGTTTATTTTGTAGATTGTTTCAACACTAGATCTTGTGTCAGGAGACGAAGTTGAGTTCCTTCTCATCATAGCTCCTGTGAAAGAATCTTACCATCTCGCTCGTGCGGCATTTAAGGCGGCGGAAGAACGCCAAATTTTGGTCAAAGTCTGTGTTATCTGGCCTAGTGGTTCTGTTGAGGGACTCAATGAAGGGAGTAAGGCGGCATTATCACCTTGGGAGAATTATGTAGATGCTGTCGAAGTTGATAGGCCATCAACTTCAAATTGGTGGGAGATGTGTCAAATGAAGGAAAGTGGAGCTATTTTAGTTAGACCTGACGAACACATTGCCTGGCGTACAAGCTCAGGACTTGCTGGGGACCCCAAAGTGGAAATGCAGAAAGTCTTTTCTCTAGTATTGGGGATTATTTAAAAAAATAATGAATTCATAGGTGATTTTCTTTGACCGATTCTATCGATGCACGGTGTATCTGACGTAATAAGCACATTGAACATTGATTAATACGAGTGGATTTTTTTTCTTTTGGTGTTATTTTCCAACTTTCTGATTTGCTTATCCTAAATTCCTAGTATCATTTCTGTTCTTGATGCGTCACATTTACCATGAATACCTCCTTTTCCACACAACACCCCCCCCCCCAAAAAAAAAAAAAACCCCTTGTTTGGTTGTAGGGAAGTGGGGAGGAGATGAAAGCTGCCCACCTAAATCACCGGGATATGAGATGAGTAAAATGCTAGTGAATGTTTGTGTCTGTGTATTTTATTCAATCTCACTAATCGGAACATTATAAGGTTAAATATGGAGGCAGCCTATATATTTAAATTGTTACATATAAGTGGGGCAGCTGAAAGGAAAAGTGACTTGATTTCATGTATTTAATAGGAAAAGATTATAAATTGTAATATGATGGAAACATAACGTGCTCGGGCCAGCATCTTGTTAACTAAATCATTCCGAAAGGCAGAAGCTTCCCTTTCACTGAAGACTGTAATAAACTCCTGTAACTGCAAGACTAGGTCGAGTGCAAGAAAATATAGACTTGACCCTGAAGAAAAGCAAGACATGAGGCACTGCACTGCTGGATGTGAGATGAACAAAAACTGCACGATTATGGACGCCGGCATTCTCAAGTTTGACTACCAAGTTATGATTATTAGATATCCAATAGCTGCTATGACGCCTCCAAGTATCCCACCCACAAGGACCTGTAGTATAGAATGAACTGGAATGTCAAAAAAGAAAACCGCTGTGATAAAATAACAGTCAAAAGATAGATCTTGTAACATCCTGACTTCTTTAAGCCTCGATCACTAGGGAATTAATACTGTGTTAAACTACCTTTTGTGACGTGACTTGAGGGTTAGAATGATTCATTGAGTTAATTGAGGTTTATGGATCATGATTTAACTTTGGTTGACGTATAGAAACACTGAAAGAATGAGAATGTGATAAGTAGGAATGAAGAAGAAATTTGTGTCTCTATATGGACATCACCAGAAGCGCAGAGCCGAGAGGCTGCGAACGCAACTTGTTATATGCACGTCTGGCCGTGGACAAGCAGCGAAGGGTGATAGGCTTTGTTCATAGTTTGTGTTGAAAATTAATAGAAAAGAACAATTAATATAAAGTAACAAAAAATGTACAATACATATTGTACGCATCAATTCTTTTAGAGAGGAAAGTACCTTCCCCGCCTTTTTACCAAAGGGGGATTGATACACCTTTCATCTTTGAAAGTCATTTTGGAATAAAAATACTTTCAACCTTACATAACGTTAGTTCCGCCTAGAATCAACACTGGGGGGAAAAGTTGACTATGTTACACATCTTGTCATTTTGGCACTTAAGAATTCCGGTTTGATAATATACGCACTACACTATGAACGCTCTGAAATAATGCATTTAAACGAGCTAAAACCTCAGCAGTAGCATTTTGCAGTCACTATTTTATGACCAATATAGCAATTATTAGTTGAGGGGATAATATGGTCATCGATGACTATACTTGTAGACAAATATCAAACATTGAAAAAACAGTCTTGGTTAGTTGACAGAGTAATATCAAATTATCTCTATATGTTCTGCAATAAGATGACTAGACCTATCAAATGATTATATGAACCAGTTGAATGCAGAATGGGGAACCTGAAAGGGAGTATGACCAAGAAGTTCGCGAAGTGGTATTCTTTCCGCCAAAGGATGCTCGGCAGGAAGTTCATATATAATTTGGTTCAAAACCTGAGGACCATCGAGTCATTCAGAATAAGTATAAACCAAAAAAAACAGAAAAGCAAAAATATGAACCCCTGCTCTGTAAGACTGAGAGGAAGAGAAATGAAAATCAAACCTCGGCTTGGTGTCCTGCTTGTAATCTCACGCCAGAGGCATCATACATCACCTGCCATCAATCTCAAAATCTTCAATACATCCCAATATATGGAACATGCTTAGAGCTTCAGTTTCTTGTCACTGAAGTGAATAAAAAACTGAAGTCTTCTTTGTGATCCCTCAACATAGATTAATGTGAAAAATTTAAGGGAAATTCGTACAATACAGGCCAAGACTAACGCAATGGCAAATAGAGATCCTCCCACGCCTTCCCGCAATCCAACAGCTGCAGCAAGAGCAGTTACAGTCGCCGCATGAGAAGATGGCATTCCACCAGAATCGATAAGTTGCCTGAAATCACATCTTCTCTCCTTAAACCTGTAAATCTATCAAACATTAAAACTCTTAGGGATGAACCACAAGGTGACGATTAAGATCAAAGAAACTGGTTCTTCACGTGTCTAAGTTAGAACCGAGAATTTATAATTCATTAGAGACAATTACCAAGTTACAACTCAAAACAATAAGGTCAATCAACAGTCAAAAGAGAAGTCACTAAGAACAGATTAAAAATCATTGAGTACAGGTACACGTCATTAGTTTTTAAAATTCAGAAGTTTAATATTCCCGTAACCAACTTTCTCTTCACAAAGAAATTTTAGGAACCTGAAGAATTGCATCAATTATATTTCTAATCCATATGTAACAGCTGTTACTCGTCTCATTAGTAACAAGATAATCAAGCTATATACACTTTATTTTGGAGTTTACTGAGCTTGTTTTGATCTAAATACAGCATAAGAACACGGTTTCCTTCGTAATAAAGGCAATCAAACAGGAAAACCAACCAAACGGAGAAGAACTTAATTGACTGAGCGACGACGAAAGCGACGAAGGCCGATATGAGAGGGTAATTCACAAAGATTGACGATGAGGACGGAGATGAAGCAAGAGTGAATGCTGCATCATCATCCATGGCTCTCCTGCGCTTTAATCTTCTCCAATTTGGCCAATTTCAGATTTGATTTTCTGCGGCGAAAACTTGGGAACGCTTAGAGATTTATATGAAGCGGCGTTTCAGGCAGCGAAGTTGACAAGATGAGAATTATAGAGAGAGAGAGGAGAGCACGAAGCTCTAATGAGTTTATTAGAGGTTTGTTGATACCGTCTCGTCATTTTCGCCAACGTCTCACAGGCAACTAACAGTCATAGCTTCCTGAGCTGAAGATGCTTCCCTTGTTCAAATGAGGCGTCTAGACTACGCTAATTTTATATTTTTCTTCTTTTTTAGATTTTTGGCTCCTCCATTTCATACTATTTTAGCTCAATCCAAAACTAAAGTGGAAATGTCGGTGAGGCTATTTAAAGTACTAACTTTGTTTTGGGGCAAGAATCTTTCTTTAACAGGTACTACCACCGGCTCTTAATATTACTGTCAGCTATATTTGATTTTTATTTTAATTTTAAATATAAGATCCAATTTATTTTATCTATCATATTTATTTATTTATTTTTAAAATAGTCTTTGTAATAATAATATTTCTAATCAATATACTTGATTAGTAAGAATATTTTAGAAAAAATAATATCTATTTATTACAAATAACTAACTTAACTAGTTTTCTTAATCTATTCAAATTAGTCAACTAGCTATTATATCAAGGACCAGAGGTAGTATAAGAACTAGTTTAACTTTTAATTTGATCATATCCTCAATTTATTTTTTTCATATTTATTTATTGTTTCAAAGTAGTCCTTATAATAATTGCACATATTAAATATTTTATTAAATAGTAGTTTTATCTAGTACACATGATTAGTAAAAATAGTCTAGGAAAGACAACATATGTTTATTACAAATAACTACCGTAACTAATTTTTTTAATTTCTCCAAATAAGTGAACTAAGCAGAAGTTAATAATAAATTAAAAATTAAGATGAGTTGTCAACAGCTAGCTTCACCGACGCTTATAAATTACTCATCAACACGAACATTGTTAAATTAGACGCGACCGCAAATCCTTAAGAATTAAGGGCTAAAATTATTTAATATATCACATAAACAGATTAGAAATATATATTTATAAAATTATAATCCTATTTTTAATCTTTAAATTCTTCCCGTTAATCTCACTCGAAAGTCGAAAGCTAATAACTCACTACATATGAACATCAGGTTTATCATTTTAAGTAAAATGACTTGATTTATAACATACAGTTGAGTTACAAATTATGAGAAGTTAACTAAAGATATTTTTCTATATCATATATTTTATATTAATTTATGAGAAAAACAAATCAAAGATTAAATAATTACGAAAGACCAAAGCGTATATTTACGTTTTCTTTTAGGAAAAAAGGCATATATTTAAATGTTAATTAATTTTTTTGACCAGCATTTAAATGTTAATTAATTGAACCTCATGCTTGGTATTGCGCCTATTGCCATATCAATCACAGCATGCGTAATACCTTGCGGGCAAAAAGGCTCATATTTACATTTTCTTTCCTACTTGTTGCTGCGGATTTCTTGACCCTTTCGTTCTGTGAGAGAGAAAATTTTCTCACAGTATTACAAAACAACAGAGCCTTG
Source organism: Neltuma alba (assembly GCF_004799145.2). Classification (NCBI taxonomy): domain Eukaryota; kingdom Viridiplantae; phylum Streptophyta; class Magnoliopsida; order Fabales; family Fabaceae; genus Neltuma; species Neltuma alba. Next base: position 391,040 of record NW_021637069.1, read on the forward strand.
GAAACAAATGCATGGGGGTTGAGGTAATAGAGATTAACATAGGGCACAAATAATAGACACAATAGATAAACTATTTGTAATGAAGTCATTATGCCTTTCACGATCTTAACGAATATCAATGGGTGAGTTCTACTTCACACTTCCACTGATGGATCACCTTCAGTGACATGGAAATCAAATAACAAGAATGCAGCAATTAGAGGGAGCAGAATTCTCCAAGTGCCCCTAAACCCTAACTATGGCCTACGAACAAAAAAGGAAGGGGGAAAAATATGTAACTTTACAATTATGTCAAACACAATGTGACATTTCTTACAAAATACATTGGACCAACATGAGCATGGCTATTATCACAAACGGCCTTCAAACAAGCACGAGGCTAAGATCTATACAAAGCAGCCAAAGGAAAGAGCTGAAATGCTGGCTGGGAATTTTAAGCACGAAACAATGAACTCTCACATTATGGTGCAATTACACTTCGATTCAATCTTCGGAGGCTTCATGCTGTCCACCTTGTTAGGAAGCCCCGCATTGTGTTTGAAAGACTCATCGACAACTTCATCTTTCTCAGTCTCGCCACAGGGGGATTTGACATCAGTTTCCACTTTCCTCTCCCTTGCTTTCTGGGATTTCAATGTGTGCTTGCCGACAGCTCGGTTTCGCAAACCCTTTCTACCACCGGCTTTGGGTGCATCTGGTATAGTCACCATTGGTTTAGAACCTTCCAATGGTTCTGAGCTTTCCTTTTCCATTGCTATAGTTGCAGCCTGATATGCAAGGTCATGGACAATGGAACTGCAAAATAGTATTGCATCAGTTGCCTCTTCCAGGGTCAGGCTTCTAGGGTTGCCTCCACCAGGACACTCCACGGTAACTGTTGATTCCTCTGTCATGAAGCAGTGGAAATCTATCAGAGAATTTACAAATAGTGAAGTACAGTGCAGTTAAAAGAGCAGTATCAGCTTTCATAAGAAAACGGTGAAGTGACACTATTTCTCCTTAACTAGAAAAATTCAATGTAGAAACAAAAAATCATACATGTCTGCATGCATGACGTAATGTATTTTATGCACGGTAAGATGCCATAGAGGACATGAACTAGAAATGACGAGCAAACAGTGAATTCTCTCGCAATTCCATAGAGGATCAGACCAATGGAAAGCAACAAACGAGCAAGACTTTTACAAAGCATTACAGACTCAGAAATTTTCAACCATGAATATGAAAACTTGTAAAAAAAGAAAACAGCATTATGAATTCAAGAGAGGGTATTATCAGCATTTCAAAAGTTGGACCTAACTAAAGAATAAACAGCCTGCAAATTAATACTGAAGGCGAGACACATCCTCACTAACTTTCAGAAGCAATAAGGATTATTTCAAGGATACAAAAAATTATATAGTAGTCATGGCGAGCCTTTTATTACCACTTATTTAACCAAATTAAGAATCGCAGAGAGTAAGTCAAGAGACAGTCTTTTCAATAGTTTTAGAGTCTTCCTCCGACAATCCTGATCCACAGGAGTTTAGAATCTCACTATACAAGGTAATGAAAATGGACTAGAATTGTCACCACGTCATTTAAATACATCAAATTGTTCTATATCAAGAGTACAAAAATTGTATGGAGTGTGGTCACTAGTGATTGCGAAGGTGAGGCCAAGTCGGAGAGAAGAGGGAGATACATGCATATAAAATTTTCATCTCAATTAATCAAAATCATCTTCCATATGGGATTTTAATAAAGAAAATGTCATACCTATACCATGGGAGCACTCAGATGCATTGGATTCAGGAAAAGGAGCATCGGAAGGATTTGGAATAGAAGATTCCTGACAATCATCCACGGTACATTTTGATATCTGGGATGGATCATCCTCTCCAACACCAGGATTATTCTGACAAGAAATTTCCCTTTCGGCTTCAGATTCTGTAGATGTCAAAATGTTGGTAGCAGGCAACGCATCTGATCCATCAAGATTAGCACATTGCACATCAGATTCCTCATCAATGGATAGAACTGGAACCATAACGGCTGCTTCTACAATTGAGAGAATCCTACCATCATTTGAATGATCCTCAACATTTTCATCAGAGCAATCCCCATGATTTCTAAATGATGCTAATGAACTACTATCAGGCTGAACACCAACAGCCTGGCCCAATAATTCTGAATTACAAGCACCAGCAGCACCATCATGATACCCGACATTATTTTCCTCGACAGTTGAACCCGTAGGAGAAGCATCAATTACATCAGTCACTAAATATTCTGCAACTTTCACCTCTGAAATTACAGGCATCTCCTCTGTAGTGTCATATTCTGTCTCTTGTGTTGCAAGACCTACTCCACGATGAGAATGGCTTGAGGTCCAGAAAAAGATGACCCACTTCTTTCATGCTTGATCCTTATATCATGCCCACCATCTACATCCAACTTCCTGCTACTTAACTGTCGCTGCATGCCGGAGTCCATTTTTTTGGCTGGGCTGAAATCAACTGATGATGAGGCAGAATAACTTCCATGCCCAGTAGAACTTCTGAAGCTGTTTACACTCCCTCTTGCAAGAGATATATCATCATAAGATATGGTCGTGGCAGTAAAAGTCCTGCCTTGAACTACCGGTCCTTTGCTGCTGCTTGACCTCTTCAGCAATACAGATATGCCAGCTCCTCCCAAGAGGTCCATTTTTGAATTTCGGCGATCATTGTGGTGATACAACTGCTGGTCCCCAACATTACTATAAGGATTTCTGCCATCAGCTCCTGATTGGTCCATGTCTAACTGGTTGGCGGGCATCTCGCCACTTCCCTCTGCTGCTGAGCTTGGAGGAGGAATTTGTTGTGACTGATCCTGGATTACCTCACTGTATGACGTTTGGCTTCGTTCAGCACCTCTCTCACCATCCACATTGGTATCTTGAGGCAATTCACATGAAACCATTAATTGGTCAGTTTCAGCTCCTGGTTTTTCTTCAGTGGACCCATTAGTAGAAAACATTGAAGAGTCTTCGGCGACAGCCAAAACTGTCTCCTGGGGGATGACTCTCAGCATTGTATACTTCCCACTGCATTCTGGACAAAGTCTAACATCCTTCTCTGTTTGATCAGAGGCCTCATATCGACAACCACATTGAGAACAGATTGCTGTATTTTCAAAACCATCAGTTTCCATAATATCAGTTTTGGCATTGGTAGTTTCTGAACTTTCAATGGTGGCAGCAGCAATACCATGGTATAAGGACTCTTCAGCTATAGTGGGACCGCAATCAATCTTAGAGCCTTTACTTTCATTAAGATGTGCATCAACTGATTCATTGGCGATCTCATGCCCAGTATCAGCATTCATCACATCATCCTTATCAAAGGCAAAGACTTCTTCATGTATATCAGGATATGGTATTTTCTCAGCTTCACTAGCCACATCATCCTGGTTGTGATCACTCCCTTCAGTATCAAGTGCAATACTTGTACCTTGATCAGAGCTGGCGTTGCTGCTTGTTGTGATTGAGGAATTCCTGGATACCAGAGAATTATTGCGAGCAGAATTTGCTTTTCCAACATAAAAGGTAGTACTTGGCACACTTGACAAAAGTGGCCTGAACATGTTCTGAGGACTTTTTCGATCCTGCACAACATTGAATGGCGTCTGCGATGAGTTAGAACTTTGATTACTATAAAAAATTAACATACATTTAATAAAATAAATCATGATAAAGGGAGACCGGGAGATATTGCAAATGTCTAGATCTGAATCCAATAGATTAACACCAAATATTTTCTAATTAATCTCTTACCAAACATTTTATAAGCACCTCTGGCACTATAAGTATCAAATATGCCAACCAAGAGAACACGCTAATAACTCATGCTTGATCAGGCATCTCACTTTATTAATTTGAAATAAATTCACTTTAGGCATCTCACTTCAGTGCAACAATAAATCCAACCTTCATCGTTAATTAATTTGAAATCAATTACTAAGAATAGTTGACTTATCATATACAATGTACAAGCAGGCATCCAATATCATCATTGAAATGGAAAATCTTAGATAAATTCGGGATTGTGTCTGAAATTATTTTATAAATAAAACAAACTTTTGCGAAGTTCCTTTATTGGCGTGCAGAGAGAATCACAAATTGAATGAGTACACTTTATCATTAATTGCTTCAGTAGAAATAGACAGCATTTTTGTGGCAAAGGATTCATGAAGAGAAACTGCAGTGTGCGTGTGTGCTCACATGTGTGAATGCATGTATAAGTGGGTAAGAGACCTAGGAACAAGGATGACTGTCCAAACTAATTGATCTTGTAATGGTATGACAAATTAAGAATTGAACACTTTCAAAATCGATTGTCAAACAAATTTGGCAGTATTCCATAAAGAGCTGAAAGTATATTATTTTAATTAAATCAAATATTAGAATACCATTTGGCGAAGGGCAGGGTCAAATGATCTTTTTGGAGCAGAATTTGGAGACACCGTTTTGGCAGTCTTCTTGGAAATGGCAGGAGTTCTGTTATTTATAACTGAGCTACTCCTTCTTGAACTTAGCCGGTCTAAACTACCCACTTGGATGGACTGTATAGAGTCAGTATCATCATCACCAGATGATGCAATAGAACCTTTGCTGCGTGAGCTAAATCGGTCTCTGTCATGACTATGAAATGAGCTACTGCTTCTAGAAGCAGTTGGAGACATTGACTGCCTACTGTATCTAGTGGTAGGATCCTTTCCATTCCTGGATGCAGGTGATGAACCCCTCACATATGATGCTGGTCTGTCAGCCAGAGAGTTCGAAGATTTGGGGGAGCTTCAGAGGAGAAACCAGGGATATTAGTTTGCCATGCCCTTATCTTTGGTGAAGCAGAGTTTCCACGACTTGTCTTGACTGGGGAAGTTCCCCTGATCCCTGATACAGGCCCATTGGAGCCAGTGCTCATTCTCCTAGGAGTAGGAGTAGAGGACCTCGGTGCAGGTGTTGAAGGCTTATTTGGAGGAGTAGATGGTCTTCTTGACGGAGTAGCATGCCGCAAGTTTTGAGTTGGGCTGGAATTGGACACTGATGATGGCCCAGTCCGTGACTGGGATGTGCTATTTCCAGTACGAGGAGATGGACTAAGGCGATTTGGACTTGCACTCCCCCTGCTACTTCTGCGACTTCTTTCCATCTGAACGGGGTAAACATCCGATATGAGATAAGATTTTTCCTGACTGAATACTTAATTAGTGACACATAAGATTGTCTTATTATTGCTATGCAATAACTAGGACTCAATGTTTTATAAAGATTGGGGTATTTTATCAAGATATATTTCAGATTTACCTTGAATAAGGATTAATCAGGATTTAATAGGAATTACCTTATTTTATCACTATCATCTTTTAAGGATTATTTTAGCTTTAGATTTTATTATTTTAAGTAATCATACCTAGAGCTTTACGAATAACTCTAAGGTTTCTTAGTTGTCAGGCCTCTTTTGATGAATTGAATAAAGATGAAAATTGTGCTCACTCTCTCCTTCAAGTTCTTCTTTATCCCTCAATTTCTCTCAATTTCTACCTCCTTTCTCTTCTCTCTCCCCCCCCCCCTCCCTATTTTACATCACCTTCTATGCTTCAAGAGCATTTACTTGAAATGAAAAGAGTATACAATTATGCATAATGTAATAAGATTCAAAAGCTCACCGTAGAAGATCTCGATATGGAAGTGGGTTTACTCTGAGGCCTTCCCCGGCTCGGAACATTGATTGGTGGTGGCTCATCCTCATCTAATGAAGGAAAAAGTGGTGTGTCTGGGGGCGTCAGTAACCTTGAAAAACAATAAACAAAGTATTAGAAAACTAAGCATTGCACACCAGAAATCACTTTATGCACATCAAAGTCTCAAGCCTCGCTTTAATAGTTGAACTATGGACCTACAAAAAATACAGGTGTTGAAGTGGAATAATGACGAACCCAAATGCTTGGCTTTGAATCATGTAAAGGACTGTATCATCGAACATCATTTAACAACCCCCCCCCCCCAAAAAAAAGAATCAAAAAAGGGAGAAAAGCACAACACACCAGTCATAGTCATTCTTGTCACCGTCTGCATTAAGCAGTCCGCTGCTTTCTCCTCGACCAGGAACGGAGATTCCAAGCTTAATATCAGAAAAATGTCTCAACTTCACAGCTGTAAATTAGAGGTTAAGGCAAAAAGGAGAAATGCATGATTATTACTCAAGAAAAATGTACCAAAACCACATATAAGTTTTGTTTTAGGGTGCCCTTAAGAAGATTACAGAATGGGTCTTCAACGGTATCTGATGACTGAAGCAAAAAATTCTCTGATTCTCTGGACTGCATTTCATTGAACAAAGCAAGATCATCATCTTTCTCCCTGTAGAGTAATCCACCTTCAAGACTGCGCCCACGCTTGTGGCTGACTGTTTTTGGCTCTCTTCCAGGAGAGAATCTCAATGCTGGGGAAGGAGGCATTTCCGCTACCCAAGATTGTACTAGAGAAATGTCACCTGGAGCTCTCCATAAAGCCCAAAATCGATGACCTACAGAAGTCTATAGTGCAACCCAGAATTGACATATAGCTCGAGCTGATTAGAAATTCAAGCCCCAACAATCAGTTTTGGCAGCAACCGCACTCAAACTTGTACGCCAGTTGCTGTCCTCTCGACCTTCAGTTTAACTCAATCCAAACACGCATTGACCTGACACTCAGTGTGATCGAGTCAACTGGAGCGCATATATCGCAAGAATGCAAGTAAACATGCAAAACGGCAGGAGCAACTGTACCATTCATAAAACAAAGTCTTAAAAGCCAAATGTAACAAATATCCGAAACCAAATTGATAAATTCATTCTGCAAATGTCTAAGAGTCGGAAACCCTAGAACATTTGCCATTTGCAGATCACAATTTGCACTATTCTCACTGAAAAGAGGGTCTAAGTCAAACAAAAATTCAACTTCACTGCCCATTAAGTAAGCATTGAAGTTCGAAGTACAAAGTGAAACCCACCACTGCAAAGCAGCAGACAGGACATGACTTACCAATTTCCCAATTCAAATTGCTTCAAACACGGAATGGAAGCTCGAAGAGTGCGCTTAGGATCCCAAGTTCGAAGATAAAACAGAGCTCAAATGCCAATTACAATGCGACGAATTCTGTTTCAGACAGTCGGATCTATAGCATTCATGACCTGAAAGTGGCGACCAAAGTACAGATCGAAGCTTTACAGGAATCGGACGGTTGCAACAAACCCAAAATTTTCTCGCATTCTCTCTTCTATAATTCTTTTTGCTAAAAAACAATTCAGAAGTGAAAATTAAGAATATCCAAAACCTCTTGTTGCTGTCGTCTGATATGCTCCTTTCCGCAACAAGAAGCATTCTTTTAAAATAATAATAATTTTTTAATTTCTGCTTATCCCGTATTATTCATTTATTTTTATATTAGGTTATCTAAAACATAAAGCTTATAGATTAATTTTAGGGAAAATTGCAAAAAAAGACCTTGGAATTGCAAAAACACAGATAGGGACCCTTGACAACTTCACTTTGGGTTTTGACAACTTCAGGGCATATTATTCTTGTCAAAACCCAAAGTGAAGTTGTCAAGGGTCCCTATCTGCGTTTTTACAATTCCAAGGTCTTTTTTTGCAATTTCCCCTTAATTTTAATGTAAGAAATAATAAAGCATATCAATTTTTTTTCTTCTGGCAAACTTTCATTTTTCATTGTGGAATACGTTATTTCATATATTTGGAAAGGTTAGCTTCTTTTTTACCTGTTTGATTAGATACAACATTTTCAGGCGGAAAAAATACATTACTAAAAAATTCTCTTCTTATTGAAAAGTTTTTAATTAGTTTATTATTTGTTAAATTTATATCCAGCATGTCATTTATTTTTTTTGTTTATCACTAACTAACATGTCCCTTCTAATCATATACTTGTCCTTTTTTTTAATGGATCTATAATCATTTATTTGCTGAAACATTCAAAATTCAAAAGTAAAACCATAATACTATATGGTTTCACTTTACAATTATAATTGGTAATTTTTTTGGACATCACTTTATAATTGGTATGGTTCAAAACATGTGTGGGATCATTTAATGCCCAATTGTGTTCCAACTTTTAAAGCAAAGGTTGGTCGTTGTACAAGCAATGGCTTGGAAATTGATAGCCACCAATTATTACTTTTACGTACAAAAATACCATACTAAATTTCTGTCCATACAAATATATGAATATATATATATAATTCAATATAGATCCTCCTTATTATTATGTTTGATTTAATTCTTCAAGATTAGTTGAGTGTCAAGGATAAGTAATTAAAGTCACCATTAAATGCTAATTAAATATCTATTTATTGCCAATATTTTCACAATGCATTAGTATAAAGTATAAATCTTTTCATGAATTTCTCAAATGTTGTACATAAGTGATTTTATTTAAAATTGCAGCACAAACATGATTTTTTTAATGCATTATAGCAGGGGTCCCAAACTTCATCCTGGTGACTTGATCACACCAAAATAATATTCTAAGTTACTAAATTTTTCCCTTATTATAATACATGCATTCAATTTTTATTAAATTTCAAAATTCAAAATAATGAATGATGAATTGTCTCTTTTGTGCTGCTTTTGGTTTTTTAGGCTTTTATTCAAAATTATTTATTTCTAATTATATGAATTGACAAAATAAATGAAATAAAACTCAAAAGTTTTCAGACTATGTAATGCTGATTACTATCAAAATTCATGACGTTACACAAAAAAGGGACACAATTTTGTGAACTGTATAATTTTCATTGGAATAATAAAAATATTTTAGGATAAAAATATCTCTGTTACTGGGAATAATATAACGAAATGCACAAAGTGAGGAAGATTAGCCAGACTGTCTAAAACAAAGTGCATTGAACAATCACATTCAAAGGCATCGTTTTGGTGAGCTTAACATGTTAAACAAGTAATGCGTCCTAATTAGTCATATTTGGAGCCTCAAAAAGTCTTTTTCTAGAAACAAAAAAAAACGAGTTGTAATAGTGAACAAGTTTTATATTATATAATATATATATATATATATATAGGTGCCAAATATTGTTTTAAAAAAAATATAAATGCCAAACAATAAAGCCGAGAAAATGAGAAAGAAACTTGAGAATAAAGGAAAGAAAAAGAAAGGGGTTATGTGGGACATAGAAAGATAAGGTCAACATAACAACTACGCTATGATTAGCTAATTGCTAGCTGTGTGTGTTTGGGTTGCACTATTAGTTAATCCATAGATTAATTATTATTATTGTTATTATTATTATTATTATGTCACTTTAATTGGAGGGTGAGACAAAAGGATACTTCAAAAGCCCTCACGCTAATCATTTCATTTTGATCATTTATTTATATATCCCCACACAGCTCATTTATTTGGTTCTAACCTCATTTAATTAATGAACTTAGTTGCATCATTATTTTTAATTTATTTTTTCCTTGTAGTTTTTTTTTTATAATTAGTTCTTATGTGATGGCATGGCATTATGTTTATGTTGGATTCTATGGATTTTAAAATTAATTAAAGGTGGTTAAATAGAACTTTTTTAAAGCAATAGAACCAACGGTCATGCCCCTTTTTTTTTTTTTAAATTTCAAGTGGACAAATAAATAAAAGTTATAGTAGGTCTACAATAATTAACAATTGTACCTCCCAAAAAAAAAAAACATCTGAGTATATAATAGAATGATGCGGCTGATAGTTTGGATTCTTCAAATTATTAAATTAATAATTAAGTAAGAAAGATGCTTTGGGGCCGTATTCCCCCAAATGTTTAAGTGTTTTGAGTTTGAATAGGGAAATAGAAATGGGATGGATTTGCATATCTTCCGCTTTTAATTTAATATCTCTTCTGTCTTTTCACTTGGCAAACCAAATAATTGAGGGGGGAAAAAAGAAAAACCTCGTCTCTTAATCTCATCTCTCGCTCTCTGACCGCAAATCTCTCTCACATGATCAATTTAAATTTAATTAGCAATTAGTCTAATTTGATATTTAATTTAATCCTAACTATAAAATATCAATCCATTTTATATATCATATTTATTTATTTATTTTCAAAATAGTCCTATAATAGTTATTAAATGTTATATCAAATAGTTATTCTAACTAATATATATGATTAGCAATGATATTTTGAGAAAGATAACAATTAATTTTTTATGAATAACTAACTTAACAAATTTTTTTAATTTACTCAAATTAGTTAACTAACTCTTATATTAATGATCATGATAATATATTTCTTTTCATCGTTCTTCAATAAATGGATAAAAGTTAGTTAAGCTCTTAACGATAAAAAAAAAAAAAATTCAAGTCTCAATGATATGATATGAGAGAATAATTTGTCACTTCCTCCAACTTATAAGACCCTTTTAACTATCTCACCAGAATTAAGGAAGGATGATTGTGTATTCATCATTCTTCATTTAAGTTTGTTAAGCTCTTAAGGGCAAAAAAAAAAAAAAATCAAGTCTCAATGATATGATATGAGAGAATAATTTGTCACTTTCTCCAATTTATAAGACCCTTTTAACTATCTCACCAGAATTAAAGATGGATGATTGTGTGGTTAACTTTTAGCTCCTTTGGAATTAAGATTATAAATACATTTTACGTAAGTCAAGTTAAATCTTTTATTATATATTTATTTTTGGTTTTATAAATTACGATTGAAAAACTATTTGTAAGGCATTTCAAACTGGCTTTATCTGAAAATGAAATAAACTCCTAACAATATCCATATTTAAGTGAAATTTTTTTTTCAAAATTGTACATATTACTCCCTCCGGTTCTAAATACGAGACCTATTTTGGAGTGTAATTACTTGAGATATTAATTAAGTTTTTCTTCTATTATTACTTATATTTCAAGTCACTAACAATTCTAAATATAAGATCTATTTTGAAGTGTAAAAACACTATAAAATAGGTTTTATATTTAAGACCAGGGGGTATATTTTATTGTTAATGACTTTAAATATAAGAAAAACTTAATTAATATCTCAAGCACCTTATATTTTATTACAATCGATCTCTTTTACAAGGCGTCTTGTAGTAAAGATACGAAGGAGTGCATTCTTAATAATGTAAGCATGAAAAAGAATAGTTTGTAACAAGTGCATAAATAGAATATATATTTTAGAATTACGTATTTATGTATAAAGGAAAATATAAATATAGATATGATATCTATATAGCTCTTAGGGAAAATTAAAGGAAAGCATTTAGGAAAAATGATATTTATTGAAAAAGACCATAAAAATTGTAATTATTTATTTATAAGGACAAAAATCTAAAATATAAATTTACAATTACCAAATGCCCATTGCATGACCTCTGCCTGAGAAATTGAGTTCAAACAAACAAGAAAAGGCCTAATCAAGGGCCTGCCGGAGTCCGCCGTGATGGCAGCCAGAAATCCAGAAGATTACCATCCACGAGGGTGAATCACGGCAGGGCTGTGTTTGAGGGCAATTTAGTATTTTAAGATTTATATCTTAATGTTAGGTCTTTTTAAATCGTGTAAATATAATTTTTAATCCATCAAGTTTGTTCTCGTTTTGATTTTAGTCTCAGAAATTTCAAACCATATGTTTTGGTTCCTCAAATAGTAAAATTGTCCAAGTTTTTATTAGGTTATAAAAAGTAATGTTTTGAATAAAAAAAATTTGAGAGACCAAAACTTATAATTTGAAACTTGAAAAACTAAAACCAAAATGAGATAAAAGTTTGTATTAATCTTTTTAAATAATTGATAAATACTACCTCCGGTCCTAATTATAAGACCCAGTTGAATTATTTGAGAAGATTAAGGAAGTAAGTTAAGTTAGTTATTTGTAATAAATAAGTGTTGTCATTCCTAAAATATTCTTGCTAATTAAGTATATTGGCTAGAACTATCATTATTATAAAGACTATCTTGGAAAAAAACTGTATAAACATGAGAGACAAAATGGATTGGAGTCTTAGAATTAGGACCAAACAAAAAGTCAAACGGAGTCTTATATTAAGGACCGGAAGTAGTATAATTTTCTACACATCCTTCGTTATAATTTTCCCTGGTTCTTCTATATGCGTGTGCGCGTTTCTCGTGCTTGCATGCATGGAAGCGAGATTTTTAGTTGGGGCAAAACAACATGAACAGGGTTTAATTTAAACGAGAGGGGGGGGTGTCACTCTATCGTTATATCCATTTTCCTGATATTTATTATTTAACATTTTACTCATATTTGTTTGGGAGCCTCCATATATTTAAACGAATTTGAGATGGCATCATTCATTGTTTATTAAAAGTATAATCTGTTGTAAATTTAATATTTTATATTATAGTGATAGTGATGATATGAATCAATATTTTTTTACGTAATTCTATGTAAATATACACGAGTTAAATGATATATATACGTTATACACAAACCAAATTACCAAAAAAAAAAACGCAAAAGACAAGTATTGAGATTATTACTAAAAATAAATTAAAATGTATTTTTACTTTTAGAAAGGTTTTCTTTATTTTTAAATGAGACCAAAATACATGATTTTTTATCTAATTTAAATTTACAATAATAAAAATAATTTTTGAGACTCTGATATATGATATTTGGAAAATCCGTAGTATACTACTACCTCTGGTCCTTAATATAAGATTTTGTTTGACTTTTATTTTGATCCTAAATATAATATCCCAATCCACTTTGTCTCTCGTATTTATACATTTTTTTTTCAAAGTAGTCCTTCTAACAATGGTAGTTCTAGCCAATACACTTGATTAACAATGATATTTTAGGAAAGATAACACCTATTTAGGACAAATAATTAACTCAACTTATTTCCTTAATCTCCTCAAATTAGTCAACTAGCTCTTATAATTAGGATTGAAGGTGGTATAAAAATTTAGTAGATATAGCTTACTTTTCTGATGTAATTTAACGCCTGTTTTGATTGAAGATGTAATTTAATTAGCACTTTAATCCTTTTATCCTGTTGTCTAATTTGTCTTTTTCTTTTTTTCCTGGAAAATTTAAGACAGTACCAAAGAGACGTCAGTTGAATTGGTCCATGTCTTAGAAAGAGCAAAATGTTCAAATTCTCCTAGCATTAATTAAACAATTTGAAATGTAAAGTTTAAGATTTAATTCATCTAACCTTTTATTTAAAAAAGAGAAAAATATTTCTAAATTGTTTTTGAATTTTTTATATTTAAATATAATTTAATAATTTTTATTATAGTTAGCTTAAACTTTTAAATGTATTTAAATTTAAATGACTTATTTAACATTTTATATGGAAGGAGGGGACAAACCATAAACGACGTCGTCGAATATCCCCAGTTCCCCCCCGGCTTCAAGCAGCACCAGGGAAGCTGGGTTTAGCGGGTGCGCACTTGATTATGTGGGCGGTTCAACGAGCTCGTGCATTCCTCTCTTCTTCGACGGCGTCGTCATTTTCTTCGTCGTTATCGGAGGCTCGACCATCATGGAGGCCAGGGTTTTCGTTTTCAGACTTCAAATATGCTTCCTCTTCGTCCGTCGGTGATGGCCCTAATAAGGGCCTTTTGGATCTGCAGGAGATCGAGAAGGTTCTGGGCGATGTCAGAGCCGACGACGTCAAGGTCATGCCGGTTCCCAAGCACTGTGATTGGGCAGATTATATGGTGATTGCCACTGGCAGGTCGACCTGGCACGTCAAGAACATTGCTCAAGCTCTAATTTACCAGGCAGGTCCATTGGTTCAGTTTTTTGCAATGCCATGCTTGTCGCTTGTGTATTAAATTTATCGGAAATGGACAGAGGGACGGCTAGTTGGTTGAAACCACTGCGGTTGCACAAAGATAGAAGGAATCAGGTCCAACTTCAAAACTCTGGTTCAGAGTAATTAGACTGCATAAATAATTGAGCATACGAATTTATTTAGTTCCATTAAGGTTGCTGATTTACATGTCTCCTGAGGTGTAGTCTTTCTATGACCGTATCCCTGCCATAGCCACACAAAAAAAAAAAAAAAAAAAAAACGTCTGAGAATTTGAGTGAACTAGGTTGAGGACAAAAATTAACTGACAAGAAAATATTATGCTCGGTTGAATTGAGATATTGGCCATTGGGTATGGTTATTTTCTGTGTTCTGTATTTATCCGTTCAGAGAATAATGCTCACCATCCTTTCATGTTCTGTGCTTATGTGTAACCAGTCTAAGCAGAAGCAGAGAGAGGAGCTGAACGAATGGTGCTACCTAGTGTGGAAGGTCAAGAGGAGGAAAGTGGATCGTAATTGACTCTGGTATCTGATGATGCTTTGTCTCTTTTTTTTTTCTTTTAAACTTCTGTAATGGGTTTGCTGATTAATTTGGGACAACCACAAAGTTTAAAACTAAGGCAGCAAATTGTCAGGGTGACAGTAGGGATAATAACCTGTTATAGGCATCGTATCATTCAATAACATTGTGTAACTGAAGTTGAGGACGATTTTTTTTATTATGCTCTGTCCGTGATAAGGATTTTTTTTTTTTTTTTAATTGGAGCTAGAGAACCCCCTCCCCTCCTAAAAAAGGGTCACTTACTAGCTAAGTTGATTTTTCTTCCCCCAAACATTCCTATTTCCTCCATGTGAGTTCGCAAATATTCATTTTAATGATATCTGACAATTGGGATTATCAGTTGTTATACTGGTCCTTCAATTTTATCGCAGAAGCAATTTGAAATACGTTAGTGGGTCCTATATAACTTGCTAGATCTAAACATGCCTTGATTTTCCCTTATTGATTCAGGTAGAGTTATAGTTCATGCTCTTGATGAAAAGGCCAGAGCTTATTACAATTTGGAGTCTCTTTGGAACTCAGAGACATTGGACAAAGAACCTGTACGTGTTTCTTGGCTTTTTGTCCCCCCCCCCCGGGGGGGCTATTATGTAACATTGTTCTGTTCTAAGTATACTGGATTCATTAATCCAGGGTAACTAAATTGAAGCTTGCTAATTTATTCTCGTAGTAGTATCGAAATTTGATCTAAATAGGCTTCTTGATTTTTTAAATTACATCTAAAATTAACATAATTCTAATACTTCTGACAAAAAATGTTCAATTCAGTTTAGCATCATTAATTGGATAATCGCTCATGCTCAGTAACACCTTTTATGAACTTGTTCAAAGGTGCATATTGGTCTGGATTTTCATGGGATGTCAAAGTGAACTCCATTCCGGTGTCTGAGGTCTGTATTTCTGTTTTCAGGATTTGGGAAACGCTTTGGTTAAGATCCGCAGGAAAACAATTCTAAGAAACGAGCACAAAGGAGTGCTTAATTAGTGTATCTCTGCAGGAGTCGTGAAGGAGCTTGTAATTGTTGTTTGTGAACAACGAAAGTGCAGGCGCGCATCAATTGTAAACAGTAGGAAGAGATCAGGTTTTGACGCATGGTCTCCTTGTTATTGTTTTTGTCCTCGTGCTGAATCCCAGCTTCGTTGGTTTAGAATCCCAAATAGCTTGTATTAGAATGCTAATCAGTTTATTGTTATAATAAGATCCAAAAAGTTAACCAAAAGTGAGGGCAATAAGCTTTTTTCTCTCACTCTTTTTTTTTTTTTTTTTTTTTAATATTTTGGGGTGATGGAGGGCAATAAACTTTTGATATGCATATTTATGCTCGTTGTGTCTTTCTCGTGTTTAATTTGGAGATATTTTATCTTAAATCAAGGTAAACAGAGCACACTTGATTCGGTAAACAGTCTACTCTTGCTTAATAGATCTTTGATCTTTCAAATCAAGAATAAAACGGAACTTGGTATTATTGTATTACTGCTGTATATTAGTGATAATTTGTTATTGGGTAAGGTGCTTAAATAGCCTAAGGTACTGTTTGTTACGAAGTATTAAAAATGTGGGATAGGGATTGAGACTAAAATTGAGAAAATAGTATTTTGTATAAGAGATTGTTTGTTATATGGGATTAGAGAAAGTCATGTATGTGGAATTGAGGAATACCATGAGGGAAGTGGTATTCTCTAATCCTACTTTCATGGGTTTACCTAATCTTATGTAACAAGTAATTACTCATGCTAAAGATTTTTTTAATAATTTTTTTAATTGTAATCCTAGTCCCTATCCCTCATTTTTAATAATTCGTACCAAACGGGATCTAAAAGTATACATGAAAGAGCACCTATTACTTAGAAGTTTTCTGGCTATTATATGTCTTGGAGTTTTATTTTATAGTATTTTTGTTTTGAACCGTTATTCGCTGTTAAGTTTAATCGCTTAAAATACCAATCACACTGCATGATTTATCAGTCAAACTTAACAGTAGATAATAACTGGAATATTTTTACCACGAAAATAATTTTTCAAGGCATATAAGAGCCAAAGAAAGTTTAGCTGCTAAGTGCTCATTCATAGATACTTTTGAGGCATTTAAGTTTTTTTTTTTTTTTTTGTTATCTATGGCTCCATGGGCCTCCTGTCTCTCTTTTCTTCCAAGTATTATGTGTTTAAATTTTAATCATCATGTGTACTTATTGAAAAGTCCAATTCCCTTGTGCGATTGTATTGTGGGGTATTGCTAGCTAACTTCAATTCATTTGACAGACAGGATTTCTTTCTTGAAAACATTGGCAGATTGGATTGTAACACAGACACACAGTGATACATATAGAATACACAAAACACTGTTATACAAGACGTAATATTTTTTAATTTTATTTTTTCAAACAATAAAATGCATTTTATTGTGCTCTAAAATTAACGTCCCAGTGTTGCACCATCAATATCAAAACCTTTTTGAAGCGAATATCAAAACCTTTTACTTCTTAGGCAAGAAGATATGTGTGTGTGTGTGTGTGTGTGGTAAACTGTATTATTTGCAAATAATAAGCATTACGATTTGTTTTTTAGATTTTGTGTAATGTGTGAAAAATGCCATTAACTAGTCCATATAAAATACGAATGAAAAATATAATATGTCATGTTATCTCTACTAATTGAGACTTTAAACATTTTTCATCTTTAAGTAAA